>NC_136497.1:126948295-127043295 GCF_053919585.1 Euprymna scolopes | reverse complement strand
CGGGATTCGAATCGTTCGACTGGTATTAATCGTGACACCCTGCACAGACGATTCCCGAAAGGATGAAACACTAGTGTATGTAGGTATTTAATTATTATAGCAAAAAAAATAATTATGACAGCCCCTTTAAGAAAATCGTTTCTTATCGTTGAGCATTTTCAGTTGAATTAAAGTCGGTCAATTTAGCTCTTATGTATAGATCATCGTATAACGATCAGATCACTCTCTGGCTGACGTAAATGAACATTTAAAATTAAAATGTTTAAATTCGACGTTATTTCACGCGGTTAATCGAAGCCGAATGGATTAGGTCTTCGCTAGTCGAGCCAGAGATGTCTCGTAATGCGGGGTTCGACTGGTATTAATCGTGACAGCCTGCACTGAAGAATCCCGAAAGGATGAAACACTAGTGTCTGTAGATATTTAATTATTATAGTAAAAAATAATTATATATATATATATATATATATATATATATATATATATATATATATATTCCTGGTTAATAATATCCAAAATGTAAAAAAACATTGCATTTTATCGAGGTTGTTAACGTAATCAGTGAATGTAGCAGGATATTCAATTATTCAATTCAACCATGCAAAGTTATTATAAGTCGCTACAATACATTTACTGTTTTTATCTTAAAAACAAATATCCTTAAGCGACATACGTCTTTGGTCTTACTCAGGGTCAGTCAGTTAATGAACACCGAATAGAAAAAAGTAGATGAAATTTAAAATAAAATAAAACATCCAGTGAAAAATAGAAATCAGTTTTGGAGACGTTTTTGGAGGCGTCTAGACACGCTTGATTTTTAAGGAAGTGTACGCTCGTTTAATCATTAATAATGAAGATATCTTTCGTTACTGAAATTATGTCAGCACCCCACGGATCTTTTATGACCGGAAATAAAGAATACACTTTTCATATTCAGCCTTCAACTAATTTATTTCCGGTCACATTACATACGTGGCTGTTTTTGCATAATTTAAACATTTCAATTTTTTCTTTTCTTTTTCTATTGTTTTTTGGTTCGTTTTTATTCACTTATTTCTATATTTTCTACTTTTATTGATCTGGTTTTTGCTTTTATTAAATAACTTCTATCGCGTAAGATCAAAGGTTTATTGTCGTCCGAACGTCTTAATTAAGACAGAAACAGTAAATTAAGTACGACGACTTAAAGCAATTTTATTTTCCAAAATTTAAGAAAATATTTCCGTTTATATATATATATATATATATATATATATATATATATATATATATATATATATATATATATATATATATATATATATATGCAGATTCCGTATTTATTATTCCAATGCCAATAATCTATTGACTATTATATTCTGCATAACATATAATATATACTAGCCATGTCAGATGTTTAAAAAATGACTGCGTGCCATAGCGTGAATCGAAACCGAATCAATTAGCACTCCAGATGCGTTCTATATCAATTTAAATATCGAGAGACCGATAACAAATAGTTTTAAACTCTGTCGAAGCAGGATAGGTTGCTACGAGCAGCTCTTTCACAGATGTGACAACAGTATTCTATTTTTAGACGTGTTTTACTATTATAGCGGTAGAGGATTGCATCGGGAGAGAGATAGCTTCTGGAGCGGTAGAATAACGCAACAAGTTTTCCAGCAACATTAGCAACAGATTATATCTATGTCTTCTGGTTTTGTTAAGGCATGAATGTCAGTTCCTGAAGCTTGTTTAATCCAACTCCGCCTTTGAGACGAGAGCCATTAATATCAAATTTGGCTAAGTAGGGGGTAAGAGCATTAGTGATGAAATGATAGAAATTTGAATGTTTTCTCTATTCCACCACGTGCTGAAGGTCGGAGTAGAGAAATATTAGTAGTAGCCTTTGAAGTACTCCCATACATAGTATTGCCTTTCGCGTACGTGTCAACGAATGAACTTACACTTTGATTTAGGAGATCGGTTATGAAGCTACTAAACAGAGTCGGACCCACGATATATTCGTGAAGCACCCCGGCGTTGATAATTTGAGCTTCAGACTTCTACATATGGAAGATTTCTTTGAGAAGCGCACCAGGAAAGGAAAAGATTCAATCGTTTAGAACATACATCTAAGTGGTCTACAATTAAAAATACACTGCGTATCAAATTATTAACGAGTTTATATTTTTTTTAAATATTTAAGGAACGAGTGAATAAAAATCCATGAAACTTTGAGGAAGTGCTTACAATACTATTCAGCTACTCCAGTCAGAAATTAATAGGATTTAAAGCAGTATTAGCGAAACTATTGCAGAAGGTAGGAATATCTGTTGATTTCAGTGTGTCAAGTTATTAACGAGATGGAGAAAAAATACAATATGCCCATAACTTGTTTATTGAAATAATTCTCAAACATTAAATGAACTAGGAAAAATGATCAGAACACAATAACTACATAGCAATTTCGACGTTAAAATAATTAGTTGGGGATATGCGACCCCTTTTTATGAATGACTTGTAAAAGACATTGGCCACAGAATAGTCAAATTTGTGATTTCGTCAACAGTTATTCCTCGCGATACCTCTTGGAGAGCATCTCACAACTCATCTTTGCTCTTTAATTTGTGTCAACATGCATAGAGGCGTCGCTCCATGATACACTCAAACTTCTCAATTGGGGTTTAATCTGGTGAATTCGCATACCACTCAATCTTTCGTAGCCTAGAGAACCCCAGTTGTTGCAAATACTATTTGCTTTTGTTTGCTGCATTGTCCTGCATAAAAATAATGGTTCTTCTGAAGGTCAACCTTTGCTTCTTCAGCCATGGTTCCAATTGCTCCTTCAGAAAAGCTATCTTAGAATTTCCACGCCTCCTGGGACTCTCCATGGGTCAACTAAAGAACCTTCGATAATCTCAACCCAAATCATTCTCTCCCTCCCACTTTGTTGGCGCCTTAAACGATGTCGTCAATCAAGGACTAATCCATTGCTCAAGCCATCTGGGCCATCAAGTGTTACACGCAGTTCATCCGTGAACAAAACTTTGGAAAAATCCGTTTTCATGTTGTCCTCTGCCACTTTTAATAGGCGTTGTATGTGTTGTTGCTTTAATGAAGGCTTTATCACAGGCTTAACAGACTTTGCCAGTTCTTTCAGAAGGCGACATCGAATACTTTTTGAGGCATTCTTTAATCCGGATTCGTCAAAAACTTCTCGACTCGTCTGCCCAGGATCCTTAACAACTTCACGTTTAATTTGGAGTAGAGAACGGCGAAAAACAACTCTAAATTTACGTTTATCAGCTATCTTACGTAAGTTTGTAGGTCCCTTGACAAAGTTCTTAATAGTTTGATAGTACCTTCCTCTCATTTTCGATATTTCGAGAGTAATGTACACTTTTGCTAGCTGTTCCGTAATAGTACCCTTTTTCAGAACTAATCACACAACGTTAACGACCCATTTTATTGACGAAAAGAACTGCCTTGTTAAAAATTTGATACACCTCCAATACCGTAGATTCAGCAATTACGATGGCATGTTGTTTACATTGCGCGGAATAGTACGAAAATTTCACAGTACGCGCAGCTCAGCATTGCCAACGTTTCTGAAGCTTTTGATACGAAACTACCGGTAATTTTCAGGAACTGGTAAATTTTTTATCTCGTTAATAATTTAGCACGACGTGTATTGCGGAGTAGAACTTGTAAAATATCTAACTTATCTAATGCCGTTTAGTATGTCAAGAGGTACATCTATGGAGAGGAAATTCCCGTCTATATATTAACTGATCCTATGAAAATTTACAACCAAAAGATCAGCTGGATATCTCCCAGGAGGGAAATTATATTTATTTTCGAAGAGTTAGTTGTTTTTCCCGTGTTGAATGAAAATTTAGCTATTTAATACGGATTCAATTTTCTTGCACATGACATAGAGAAGATCTATGTATAAAACCACCATTTTCAATAACTAGAAATATTTTTTAATGCAAAATTTATACTTTGTTTAGAATTTAAATAAATAAAAAAAACAAATATCTAAACTGTAATCCATAAGATTAACATGCAATCATGTCAGTGAAAAATATAACATCTTAGTCTTCCTTGACTGTGCCTTAGTTATTTATAAGATTGTTAGTAAACCAATTGCTTCTAATACAGTCATATCATTTTTATTTTCTTTCAGACCGAGAATGTTTTACTTTTAATAAGAAAATATAGTGGGACACATAAGTCACTCCTTCCATTTCATAATACAATATATATTTCCTTATAACATTCTTACAAGACTGGAATGTTATTTTGATTCCAGGATGAAATCTAATGTCACATAAATGGCTTTTGTTTACGAATCATCGGGTTTTTGTAAGGATAAGTAACTTAGGCGCCATATAGTTTTTTCGATTCATTTTCTTCAGTCAAAGTAAAAAAAAAAACTAAAGAGGTCTATTCACATTGAGCTATCACTTGATTTATATCTGAGACATCTATAATATAAATCTCGCCTGTATGTTTAATTGCATGTATGTATGTATGTATGTATGTCTTAAACTTTCGACAAAAGCGACGGATTTTCAGTATCGTTTTGAAGCTCGACGCTTCGGACGACAAGTATCGAAGAATCGGCCCAATACATTAATGCCTTCGTCCTCAACTGGGCACTTTTCTACAAAGAAGGGTTGCTTTTTTCACCGATATTTTGAAACGTCATCCCTTTTTCTTCAATTGCCTAGTCTTAATTTAAACCTACCCCGCTTCCGGTGTGGCGATGGACGGCACAGAAAAGACGCCATGTGTTTTTTTTTTCAAATATAATACCTTTTTTTTTGCGGTACGTGTTCAAGCCTATAACAATTTTTATCAACATACAACTCCAAACACCCGAACAACGCCGGGCATCCAGACTAGTATCTATCTATCTATCTATCTATCTATCTATCTATCTCTCTCTCTCTCTCTCTCTCTCTATATATATATATATATATATATTCGAATATTCTCTAATCTCATTTACGTCTAAAATACTGAGTTTTTAATAACTCAAAATTTGAGACGTCATTTAAGAAGGTTACTTTCCCTTTCCCAATTGACTATAAAAAGCTACCAGAGTATGCCATTCTCATGACTGCGCCGTCTAACGGAATTCCAATCAAAGTAGTATCCGGCGTAGTGTTATTACTTTAGGCAACATCATTTAAAGAAAATACACCGTTTCCCGCCTAATCCATTGTAGGTTAATCATGCCGATGAAATTAGCTTTGGCGGGGAATATAATATCGTATTAATCTGTAAAAATATACCCTATAGCATTGTTAACAGTGTCTAGAAGGACTTCAAATTTCTTCCTGTAGATGTGCCTGCATGGGGCTTGTTAAAGAATTACTCACCTGACGCTTTTCCGCTATTGTTTTTATTTTACTTCAGCAATTTAAAAGAAAGGAATCGGCCACTTACTAATTGTAACACTCTCCCAATAAAAGATATATCGATATATTCAATAACTTTTAAATATTTAAAGAACAAGTGAAAAATATTAATTTTCTTCCCGCTAGTAACCACTTTCTATGCAATCAGTATGATTATAAAACCGTCCATCTATGTATGAATCATGTCTAACAAAAACATGGTAATATATATATATATATATATATATATATACATATATATATATATATATATATATATATATATATATATATAAAGTGACCGTATATACATATATCTATATATCTATAAAAGTGAACATGTCTGGGTGTCTGTCTGGGTGTTTGTCTGTGTGTGTGTGTGTGTGTGTACATTTCCCTACGCAATAACTTTGTCAATGTTTAGTCTACAGACTCGAAATTTCATATACAGGGTACTGAGATTTGGAAAAAAATTTTTGAATCATTTTCGGACAGAATTTTTACTGTTAAAGGGTCAAAGTTCAACGATTTGACCTTTGAGAACTCTGCCAAACTCCTTCAACGATTTGGGGTCTAAACACTTGAAATTTTAGGTATAGGTTCCTTGGGCATGGATCTAACTTAATAACTTGATTTGAGCCCAAAACAATAAATGTTAAGGGATCGTAACAGGGGTCAAGTTAAAAAAAAATGACCGTTATTTATTATTTATTTTTTTTGCTCAGTATACACCTCCAAACACCTGGCAACGCCGGGGACCCTTGCTAATATATATATATATATATATATATATATATATATATATATATATATATATATATATATATATATATATATATATATATATATTACGATGATTGTTAAGCTGGATGAAATCCGACGATATGAAAAATAGATTGGAGGTTGAAGGACCTGAACGCTCTACGTTTCGCCCGATTTATACGGGCTTTTTCAAGGGGGATGGTCATTGGCAAGGAGGTCGGATGATTTGAGGTTATATATAATGATGGGGGGGGGGGAGCAGCATGTTTACTTATGTAAATTAGATGCCTATATACATATATATATTTTATGATTAGAGAAAATAATAAATTGGAGTAAACTAGCGAAGTCATTTAAAGATTTTTGCGTCTAAAAATAAAAATCGAAATTTTCTTGCACTGATTCAACCGAGAAATAAAAACAACAATTCGCAAAAATTACAATAATTACAAATAATTCCCATTAAGCAAGAACACGCTGTGCTATTCCACAATACTTGTCCGTATACATATATATATATATATATATATATATATATATATATATATATATATATATATATATATATATATATATATATAACTACTTCATTTACTCACATAACATTAATATACGAAACTATAGATTTATGCGTAAGCTTTAAGTATTTACTCTAGAAGTGCTCAATACGTAGGTAGAGCTAGTTAGTTATTTATATAAATTAATATATATATGTATAGATGTGTGTGTGTGTGTGCGTAAATCTTCGTATTTTTTCTTCTGCTCTTTCCTCTATTCTCCTTCCTATTTATTTGTATTTTTTATCAATCATTTTTTATTCGTTTTTTTTTTCGTTTTTAAGAATCGCCATGATTTTTTAAAGTATAACCATGATTTTTAACGATCCCTATTTTCAATTGTGCTTTCTGTTTCGAGTCTTTCTGAGCGGCATTCAAATAATATTTAGTTTTAGAATTATTAGCATATATTGTGTACAATATAATATTAAATAGCCGACAGAGAACTGACCCTTTAATAATGAATACGAAATCTGCATAAAATGAAATATCATATAAAAGTGTGATTTACGACGTGGCAACGATGATGCACCTATGCTTTACTATGCTATATATATATATATATATATATATATATATATATATATATATATATATATTCAAGCACGTCTGATGGAACATAACAATGTTATTTATTTTTCCGATCTTTCTGGATATCTTTTCCATTTGCCGAGAAGTCTTTTTAATTTTAGCTCGAATGTTATATAAAATGGCGCCCCAAAATTGTTCTTCTGTAATATATCATACCTGCTGAAATTAAAATGACCGCTCGGCAAATGAAAAAGATATCCAGAAACATCGGAAAAATAAATAACATTCTTGTGTTCAATTAGACGTGCTTGAATAAGGACTTGCTGCCAAAATATACAAAAATACATACATATATATATATATATATATATATATATATATATATATAGATATAGATATATATATATATATATATATATATATATATATCTTGTTAGGTACTTTCTTTAATGATGCAGACAAATGCAATTTGTTTGGTTTGTATTTGAGGCAACATCACTTCAGGAGAAAATCACAGTGTAGTATCTGTTCTGATACGACACTTCACCTTTTCTCTCCACGCTCAGTTGAGGAGAAATCCTGCCGGACTGAGATGATTATTATATTCATTCCTTTCCGCAGTGCCCATATTTTGGGAACTGGTTTTTTCCCACATTAAAAGCCGACCTAGTGTCTAAATCTGTCCTCGTGAGAGGCAGGTAAATCGGAACATTACTTGTAGAAAAGGACATTATAAAGACAGGAATATATATATATATATATATATATATATATATATATATATATATATATATATATATATATATATTCCTCATTAGAAATGCTGGGGTTTATTCATTTCCTTTTTACGGTATAATACCTACATTGTTTGATTCCGGATATGTTTATTTAGTTTTCTCTGAAAGACTATCAGCTTTTACCGTATACGCTATGTTGATTTCTAAATGCTTTCCCTCTATCTGTTAAAGTCTGTATTTCCAAACGGGTGTACACGGCACGTTTCATAGATTGTTCCCTTTCGAACTTTATTTAAATGTTTTAAATCGATAAAATTTATTCTATAAAATGGAAAAATGTTACACTGTGTTTTTCTTAGCAACTTGAATAAATCGCATAAATATTCCCAAACGATATTTTCTAAACGAGATTATTCATATGAAATAATTCTTTATATATATATATATATATATATATATATATATATATATATATATATATATATATATATATATATATATATATATAGGGAGAGAGATACAGAGCGAGAGAGAGACAATTCATATATATATATATATATATATATATATATATATATATATATATATCATATTTATAAGCTCGTTTAGAAAATATCACCTGGGTGTATTTATACAAATTTAATCAAATAGCTAAGAAAAACGGAGCGTAATATTTTCTTATATAAATATATATCTATATATATATATATATATATATATATATATATATATATATATATATATATACTCGGGTTTTTATATTCAAAAGTAATGGACTAGTGAATTCAACGAGGTTGTTAGATAGTGCTCAATAAAAAGAGCTGTTTGTAGCAGCGGCATGTGAGCATGTTTATATAACAATAAACAAGTATTATATATATATATATATATATATATATATATATATATATATATATATACAGAGAGGGGGAGAGTTTCAATAAAATTAGATAATGGCAATAGAAACTATATGGATATATATTATATAGATTTATTCATTTATTCAAGAAGGATTATACATCAATCAGGTATGATATTTAAGTACATAACATAGATCACTTAAGATATTTCGACCCAAAACACTCTCAGTATTTTATCTCTTACTGCTGAGTTAATTCGCTTCTAATCTAACTATCGCTAGACGTCGCATTCTCATGATCCTACCTAACATCTTCTCTCCTTTTCTGATTTGAAGCATTAGGCTTTGAAATATCATGGTATAAAGAGTTCTTACTTATCCTACATTCCTAATTGATATATCATCCTAATCGTATAAATAAATAAACTTATATACATATTATTTAATTAGTTAGAATATTTTATGAGAGGAGTATAATTTAATCATGTATCTATTGCGGACTATTATCCTCATCTTTTAATTATTATTTCACGACTTTTTGGCCAACTATTACTTTGGCTTTCGTCAGCTGTAACCGCCAGGGGATAGAAACTCCGAATCTTCTAACTGAACTCTTAAAATAACTGCCTTCAATAGTTGTTTTTTCCTCTCACCACGTTTTTGCCAACTAAGCCTCTGGCTAGCTTTTTAGGGAGGATTGAAACCTCTATCTTGAGACTATGCTCACCTGTAAGCGTAGAGATTCAACGTCTCTATCCGTGGATAGAGACGTTTAATATATGAATCATCGGTCCCCTTGGCGCAGTCGATAGAGACGTTGAATCTCTACCGTTCCAGATTAGCATTGTTTTAAGATAGAGGTTTCAATCCTACCCCAAAAAACGACCAGAGTATTAGTTTTCCAAAACATGTGAGACGAGAAACAACTAAGGATGTCAGAATGCATTTGGGAGATTCAGAGTGATACTAATGAGCCAAAACTTACCGTGGCTAAGTCTTCTAGAGCATACGTGTTAATGTGAATGTCAGATAATGATAAACCTTACCAGGAGAGATTTGGAAAGAAGGAATAGAAATGCACATACTTTTATTAAGGCAATATCTCAAATTATTTGATAATATTATACATAAAGATTGCCATTTAATAGACAACGGAGAAGAAGTCTAGTGATATTGTGTTCCAGTCGATTATGTTAAAGAAAGATGGAAGAGAGTCAGACACAGAAAGAGAGAAAGAGATAGAGAGGGGGAGAAAGAAAATCATCGTAAGAGTGCTCATTACACTCACGGCTACTATTACATTTTACTGACGTTATTTTTAAGACCCGAACGTAATTCAGGAATTAAACAAACGCCACCACACAGATACAGATAGATAGATAGATATATAGATAGATGATAGGTAGATAGAAGGACAGACCGACAGACAGACAGACAGACAGAAATATAGATATCAACAAATAAGAGAAAGATAGAGACGGAACCCGAGAGAGGGAGAGAGAGAGAGAGAGAGAGCTTTGACCTCATTTCATTCACACGTAATGTTATGTGTAAATGTGGTTTCTGAAGGTCCAAACTCCGTACTTTCACCATGGTCCCATCGCTTAACAAGTTTCTTTGTTGTTTTCTGCATCTCCTTTTCCTTCTGACGTCATACGTTCGCGCCTCGCTAACGGAGGTAATTTTTAGTCTTTTTTTTCTATGTTGCTTTTTATTTGGGGGGGGGCTCTTGGACCGGTAATCGCTGCTATTTTCATTTCTTTATAGGGGTTTACTTACTTTATAAGACTTTTTTTCTTTCTGTGGGCATCGCACGGACATTAACTATTATTGAATGTTTCCTTTTACATTTTTACACACACATACACCATTGAAGTTTTAAACAATTTGTGCGTACTTTCATCTATCATATCTATTATTGAATGATTTGTTTGAATTTTTACGCAAATAGTTCACTGAATAAAATGTGTTTGATTACTACATACATTACATTTCGGGCTAATTTATTGCTAACCACACCCACCCTCAGAAAATGGGTGTATATTCGGAAAGCCGATATGTAGGTAGGTTAGTTATGCCTATTCCGAATGCCGTCCTTTACGTGAAGAGGTTCGTGGTTGGGCTACAACAACAGCACCAACCGTACTTTGATTTATTTCTGGGAAGGGGTCTGCTACCACCAGGCAATGTCAGATAACGGGGCCTGCTAGTATGCAATAAAATAAGAAAAAAACATACAGCCTTAGTAATGTGTTCTCGGCCTATTCTTTTGTTGTCAACCAATCATGTGTATCTGTTGTTTTTGATATTTGGATATTTTGTTTTGCGACCTATCAACCGTTATTTGTGTTTTTTTTTTATGCCGAATCCAGTTATCTCGAAAAACTGTTTAATCTTGCCAGTTACTCATATTTTGAAATACCTATTCATGGTGTTTGCTTTGCTTATTTGTATAGTAACCATTAACAAATTTGCTTTGACTTTGCAAATATAATTGGATTTTTTAAAACAAAGATAATATACAATAACAATGCTTTGTGCCTTTCATGTAAGAAAGATGAATAATAAAAACCATAAATTTGTAGAAGATAATGAGGAGGAAAAAATAATTTTATTAGTGACCTTAAAAAAATGTCTGCCATTTAATTCCACAATAATGAATCAGAAGGATTTGTAAATTGCAATGTTATGACTTATGCATTCATGATCTGAATGTTATATATTTCTGTTACAGTTATTGACGGTATGAAACTCTGAGAACGTAACCCTTGTCATTGAGGTGTGTCAAAAGCATGGATGCATCGTCGAATTCCGACATGCAGAAAATCCACTGGTACGGAACAATTACGTTGAGAACCGGTTCTCGCCTGATCACCGAATTTAATCAACGCTGTATGTAATTTCTGGGATAGTGTGACGTGGGTCAGCACTCTCACCCCGAAAAAAGAACACCTCAGAGCTCTGTACGGCCTATGCTACTTTTATGAGGTTCAATGCTATGGATGGATGGAGAAAAATCACTGGCGTGTCGAGTGTTTACGAAGCCAATGACATTTGTGTCAGCATAGTTAGGAAATAGATTCCGCGATTTCACAGTAGACACAGTAGTCTGGGTGACAAAGTGCACTCTGTTTTTTTACCACGAATGTATCGTTCGTAGTTGTCAAAATAGCTTTATTATAGCGGACTTTATTATGGGAATATAACATCTGGGGGCAAAATTTAAGTCTGTTTAAAAAGTACCATACCCGTCTTTGTAACTGTTTAAGATTTTTCTTCATGAATTTTAAAAATTGGAAGCATTACTACTCAGAACTACCACCATATAAAAATATACTTTACACATTATAATAAACAACCTCTACTTTCTTTTATATATATATATATATATATATATATATATATATATATATATATATATATATATATATATATATATATATATACAGGGTGTCCACAAAGTATGCCTACTTAGTTTAGCCAGACTTTGTGGACACGCTGTAGATTATGCAGCCAGACTTTGTGGGCACCATGTAGATTATGTAGCCAGATTTGTGGACAGCTTTTAGATTATGTATCCAGACTTTGTGGGCACCATCTACATTATGTAGCCAGACTTTGTGGACACCCTTAGATTGTGTAGCCTGATTTATGGGTATCCTGTAGATTATGCAGCCAGAATTTATGGGCACACTGTAGATTATGCAGCTAGACTTTGTGGACACCCTATATATATATATATATATATATATATATATATATATATATATATATATATATATATATATATACATATATATATGTGTGTGTGTAAGTATATTCATATATAATATGTATATATATATGTGTGTGTGTGTGTAAGTATATTCATATATAATATGTATATATATATATATAAGATACATATATGTATAAGTTATATCAGATTTATAGAGGATATATATATATATATATATATATATATATACATGTATATATATAGAGAGAGTGATAAGATATATATATATATACTAGTATAGAAGATAAATATATATATAATATATAAATATATATAATATATATAAGATATATATGATATATATAAGATATATACGATATATATAAGATATATATATATATCAGATATATATAAGATATATATATAAGGCATATATATAAAGATATAAGAAATATATCTATAAGATATATATATATATATATATATAAAGTATATAAGACATATATCTATAAGATATATATATATATATAAAGTATATAAGACATATATCTATAAGATATATATAAGGTATATATATTATGTATATATGATATATATTTAATATATATATATAAATATATATATATATATATATATATATATATATATATATATATATATATTTTTGCTGATGAACATTTGCTCCATTGGCGGTTTTTATATACATGGTGAATGATATGTCCCGTTATCTTTCTGCTTATCTACGTTTGTCATTAAATTTTTAAAATGTATACATAGTTTATATGCTTCAAATGCTCACACATCCTCTAAGCGATAAAATGATGCAGTCTTCGATGATAAGTGTTAATATGTTTATGCTCTTTAATACATAGGTTAAAAATTAATTGACAAAGTAAACACTCAAGATGTACCCGCGAATAGGCGAAAATTTATAAGCTTGGACACGAATATACTACATAGTTTTACAACGAATTTTATCCCGGGTTTTTAGTGGAAACGAGATTTGCAGGGATGTATTCGCTTTCCAGCTTCTTTGTTAGTCGCTAGCTTTTAAGAAAAGTTTATGTCCGGGATTTTATTGTTTTTTGTTTATTTCATCATCTTTGGAAGGTTATGATTTTTGTTTTAATGTTTTGGAAACTGAATTAAATAATTACAATAACATTTGTTCATTAAATTCTCAATAAAACAATATTGCTTTCTTACAATGTGTAATATACTTCAGATAATCTGTTTTTAATTTCTCCACAACAAATACAAACCAATTTTTATAATTGAAACACTATCTAAGTTCAACTTTCAAACGGTGACATAATAAAATTATATTTAATAAATTACTATAAATATATACTGATAAAATATTGTAGAAAATAAACAGCGACATCTTTCATGTGTAATTTATTGCTACTGGGAATTCTGTAGACGTAACGCGTGATTGTAGACCGCGCGATATTATTGTAACCCGTTTAATTTTAATTGTAAATAGAATTTACATAAGTAATCTTGTTATGTAGTTTTAGAATATATCTAGTTCTAACGCTTTATCTTCAATATCCTTATAGGAGTCTGTAATATATTTTCATTGCATGGACGCTCGAATGGAAGCCACACAATATAATTATGCCAGAACAGATACAGCCTTTGATCCTATCCAGAAACCAAGAAGTTATATTTTAGTTTCATATACGTCCCCAAAGCGATATCATTTATAAAATTTCCTGTATATGACCTTAAACTATATCCGATGGCGAGAGCTCAGCTTGCGGGCTTTTGAGAGTGTGGCACCACTGTTTAATTGCTATTGCTCTCAGGTCCACTCTGGCCAGGACTGGTATTAGCTGTTAGGATCGCAACCAGGGGTTAAATAGAAACTGAGTTTAAAAATAAAACAAAAAAAAAACAAATATACTCTATTAAAAAAAATGTTCTTCAAAATCATAGGATTCGGCATTAAATAACCCTAAAAGGGTTGATATGCCGTAAAACAAAAACAACCAACCATTTATAAAAGCAATCATATTGTCTCCGACGATCGGAAGAGCGTATTTATTAAAAGCAGCATAGAAGGTGATAACATACTACGGACATTAAATTAGTGTATCGATATACTAATTTAATGTTTGTAGTGTGTTATCACTTTCTCTCCTCATTTTAAATTAATATGATCTCCAGATCGATTAATTCAGAATACATAAATCGTAACGTACGTACGTTTATTAAAGGTGCTACTGTATTTATATATAGGTAATTCTGAATAACCGTGAAATAATTGGAGACAACTTGTTTAAATTACTTTATTTCGTAATTTTCGGGAATCATTAGTGAAGAGAATGAAAGCTCTGCTCGTCGCATTCTTCGAAGCCATGTAACCGGTATGACTTCTATCAATTCGGCCAACGCAAAAACCACGGGGGGAAGTGTATTAATAGCGATGTAATCTGGATCAGTCAAGTAAGCGGTCATAGAAATGCTGAACAATCCAGTCGGGAGTAAGATTGTATTACGCATTTACTTAGCAGCTTTTCTTCTTCTTTTTAATTATCTTCCTGTGCACGTTTTCTGGAAGTAAACGTATTATGATATATATATATATATATATATATATATATATATATATATATATATATATATATATATATATATACTAGCAGTAGCAATCCTCGTATAGTGACACGGAATGGAGTAGACTTAACACCTGTTGCGAAAATGTGAGGCCAACCCAACCGAACGCATAAAAGTGTTACTCTATCTTACATATATGTAGAGTAGATCCTAAAGTGCAACCTTGTAATTTTTTAACCTAACAGCTGAAGAGCTACAAAGACGAAAGTTGTACCATAAAAAACGGACGGCATTTTGTCCTCCAGAACCTATTTTTCTACATAATCACAACTACACCAATATACTTTGCCAATGACGAGCGATGTCACATACATACATGGGCGTGCGTTTCCTGCTTTGTCATAGTAGTATCGTTCCGAAATTAAAGACTCTGATTTGTTTAGCTCTAAAAGCTGAATAGTTATGACAACGGGAGTGGTACCATCAAACGAGATAACTTTTCTTTTTCAAATGTGTTTTTTCTGTATAGTCACAACCGTACCCAATGCACCTTTGGCAGGACATCGATGATGCATCTCTGCTTCTGACACACGTCCATGACAGTGGTTGCTTTCCTAGAGTCTCACCCTGTCAAGATCTGCAACAGAGAGTTGAACCTTTTAGGCCATATATGTAGAGGTTAAGTTATTAGAACAATGCAATTTGCAATCCCTTCAAGTCTATTCTTATAGAATGAAAAATATACAAAAAATTACTATTCGAATGCTTCTCGTAGGTTAGTCATGCCGATCAAATAGGAGTATGAATTACCTCATCTAGTTGTCTGCAACTATTTTCCCTCCCGATGGAGAACAAACGTTGATCTAAACGCTGATTCCATGCGATATTTTTTTTGTTTCTCATCTGAGTGTGACATCGTCTCTCATATTGGCTGAGGTCGAGGATTCACAAATATAAAAATAAAATTGCTCAAAAGCCAAAACAAAAAAATAAATAAATAAATAATCACAGCGCAATGATTATATATCCTGTTAGCTCTTGGATCGAATGTGATACTATCGCGAGAGAATACTCTTAAATCACTTTAAGATTTGCATCGAATGTTTTCTCCAGACTGTTTTGGTCAGTTGGTGTTAGCTGATCTTGATTTTCTCGAAGCCATAATCTTCGAACAGCTGTGTCAAACTCTTGTCAACCGTCGTAAACTGTAAACTGTCGGTAAACTTCCCTAACTGTCACAAGGTATTAGAGTTCTGAAACTGTCTGCAAACTATTTCTAAATATATCAACTTCTATTGTCTGATCCATTAACTTCAACTGCTAGCACTGTGATTTAAAATCCTATTATCTTTTTTATCTGTCTGTCTTCGTGAACAACTTTCTGTTCTGCGATTGAACTTGGTTTTGTCATATTTTTCTCCTTTTTTATTACACGACACTCTAGATCAACATATGATACCGAGTCGGGCAGAGGCTCAAGGGCTTATAACCCTGTTCTATGCGTTTGGGTAACAAATGAAGCAGGAATGGCAACTTATTTTGGCAGGTTTGTAAAAAGCACAAAAGTTTAATCAAAGCAAAATTAGGAAATAAAACACAACATCCAGCGAATTGAGTTTTATCATTTTTTTTTACTTTATGTTTTTTTTTTTATTATTTTTTTTTGTAAACATCAGCCACTCAACGACGCTTTAAGAAAAAATCATACCAAAAGAAAGAATAGCAAATATGATAATTGTTTAGAATTCTCAGTAGCAAGAGAGATCTATAAAACATTCGGGGCAAAAGTTCACAGGACATCAGAAACTGACAGTCAATGACTTCATCACTCGGAAGGATTTCTCATTGGGCTAAGTACAGATATAAGGAGGTATGAACCATATGTGGATTGACCGTATTTTATAAATACGTTAATTCAAAAGTCATTTAAATTTGCTAAAAAGCATCGAATATAATACAAGATTTTCTTTTGTTTCGAAAGAAAGAGATTATAAAACGAGGAGCAAGTAGACGCTAGCCTGTTTCATTGGCTAAGTTCACGTGGGGGGAAATTTATCAATATAGATTGTTCAGAGGAAGTATGAGTCCTTATGCCCCTTTTTGAGTAAGTCTGGGCCAAAATATTTAATCAGTCCAACCGAGTTCTTAGTTCAAAACTAGATTTTTTTTAAAAATCTAACGATCGCGAATGTTCGATACCCCTTGCAGGGAGTCGCGTTCATCAGTTCTGGTCGCAACGAATTCATTCATGTAATTAACTTTGAATTGAACTGCCTGCCTCTTTTCGTGTTCTTAATACATTTAATAAGTGGCCTTGTACCATCCAATTAGGGAGTCGCCCTCTTCAAGAGAACATTAATATTTGTTCTGAGATGTGATGTGAAGAGATTTTATTTTCCTCCCTTTCATTCTCGCATCCGATGACAAGAGAAAATGTGCAATTTCCAACCAGCACAAACTGGTATTCTCTCTACCGTGCTAGAAAACTACTATCACCCGAAAGTATCCTGTACCTCTATAAGGCAACTATTCGCCCATGTATGGAGTATTGCTGTCATATTTGGGCTGGTGCATCGGCTACTGGTCTCCCGCTCCTTGACAAGGTTGAAAAGAGAGTCGCTAATCTGATAGGCCCTGAACTGGCATCTAAGCTTCAGCCTCTGTCCCATCAACGAAACGTTGTATCCCTCTGCCTGTTCTACATATTATAATGGTGAATGCTCTGAGGAACTGCAAGCACTTGTGCCCCCACGACGTGAACACCCTCGGCAGACCCGACAGGCTGCAAAATCCCCCACCACACTGTAGAAATCCCTAGATGTAAAAGATCTTTTTAATCCAGTAGTTTCTTCCCCAGAACCGCTAGACTTTGGAATTCTATTCCAAGTCCCTGCTTCCCCAACTGTACTGACGTGCAGAAGTTCAAGTGCAACGTGAACCAACATCTTGCCGCCCAAATCCCTACATAGTACCCCAGTAGTTGTTTCCCCTGTTAGTAGTCCCCTACACCAAAGTGGCAATGTGCCTTGTATGGGGTGAAAATGTAATAAATATGCTCCCCCGTTTTAATAGTGACAAGGCTCAACGATGCTTAACTGGTAGATCAGCATCGTTATGTCGTAAGCCTTTCAAAATATAGAATATAACGACTGTGGTAGTGTAATTTCTTGGACATAAAAATCTATACCCGATTCTGAGAAAGCGTATCTATTCACGGTAAAGATGCAGTTTAGTGACCTAAAGAGAATGTCATTCTGCTAGTGATCTTTATGACGCCCTCGTTTATATTAATACCTAATTGTTTTTTTATCGATTATTCCAGCGTATGTATATATTTGAGTTTGACCTTAAGATTACAAGCGTAGTACTAAATAGGTTTTTACTTGAAATAATTCCTCAATTATGAATATTAATTAATACTAATAAGATAAAACAGTACTTATTGCGTGTATACAATTTTTCATCGAAATATGTGAAACCTGCTAAACTGCGGGTTTAACCTGCTAAACGGCGAAAGACTGTCGCTGGCACTAAGTAATGACATCAACCTATTTCCGATTAGTATAAAATCAATCGATGAAATTGTCATCATGACTGCTGCTAAACCTGCGGGTACAGCCAGGCCAGTAATAATAAACATATATCTTTCTTTACATGGAATTAGACGCCTGTCCCTATTACGGCAAGATGATCTGAATAAAATTAATGCGAAGCGCGAGTTGCCCAACGGCCATCTACTGGATTTCGAAATCGAATATTTACTTTATATTACGCGTCAAAACGGTCGTCGCTAGGTGTGATCTAAACGCATACACTTTATAGGGTGCGTACGTTTAGGGGTTGATCCATTAATGTATTCGCTATCTTGAAACGTATTTGTGACATTAAGGTTTAGCAACCAGATCCGAAATACAGCATATGTAATCCTGATTAATTATCGTATTATTCGATTGACATTCTCCGATAGATAGCCGATTTGATCAATGTGACACATCTTTGACCTTACTCTTCGCACTCTGCCAAGCGTAATAAACATTCCTCGAAGTTTTGAAATAAAGTATTTATTAATCAATTCCTAGCAAAAGTGTTTCGAAGATTGAATAAAACCAAAGCGTAAAATGAAAATTAAAAAAACATGGACGATATAAATGAAAACAATAAATATTAGAAAACACTTAGTGAGCGAAAAATCAAACTAACATTTATTTTGGCGAAGGATTTACAGCGAAGCACATTTAAAATGTATAGCAGAAAGATGCAGGGGAAAAAAATTAAAAGAATATGAAACTGATGGAGTTTTATTTTAAGATGCAACCGGTGATCAATTTTAGAGGTGATGTCCGTCTGCATTTTGCTCTCTTAATCACTGTGTCTGTCTTTCACGCCGATGTTTTTGCATATGCCTTTACACTACAAATCAGTTAGATATAAGACCAGTTGATAGTACGTTATCCAGCTAGCTGGGAAGCAACGGTGGTTAACGATACAGTTTGAAAATATGTCTGTTCGAAGTTCGAATTTCGTTCGCTTTATGACAATTACTTTCACTTAGGATGTTTGTAAATTTCTTGTGATCGCTCTCGTAATTACCCAATGTCTTTATAGAAATAATTCTGAATGCAAACATTAAGGGGAAAGCAATGCCCGCAAATATAACCTTTAGATAATTACGACACAATCATGATAATCCGACACTTTTAAAATGGTGTACATCTAACACTAATGGCGAATATGCAATAATGTAAAAAAAAAAAACTCCCAAGGATCTTATGTCACAAAAGCATGACCTTATAGTATGATTCACTCTGACCGAGAAAAAAAATTGTCCCAGCAGACTAGTAAGGGTTTAAAGAAATTTTAGTATAATTCACTCTGACCCAGAAAAAAAATTGTCCCAGCATACTGGTAAGGGTTTAACCATTAGAGCGACGCAGGCGATTCTCAATAAGTCAAACTCTTCTGAAAAAGAGAAGACAAAGAGTGCAATAGTGTATCTCCTAGAATGAATAGGACTATACTCTATTCTGATAAAGAGAATCAGCTTCCGAGTAAGAGAGCTTCTCTTGGCCACAAAGATACCATAGCTATATCGCCGGTATGTATGAACCAAGCTAATAAGCTAGACATTAGTAATGGTTGAAAACCAATGGAGATACTCTTTTGACATATGAGGAACTACACCATGATGTACTGACCAATATAAAGAAGGGCACATGATTTTCCAACCGCTCATCCTAAGGGCTAACAGTGACGGCAGGGATAAAGTTACTTGTGTTTTTCGGTGGGGTTACAGTTTTATCGTTTGGGATTCCATTTCTAGCGGATATATGTCATCCTGAATCTAGTCTAAACCGTTACCAATCAACTCCTAAACCTTCAATGTTTAATTAAACGAACCACGATTTACAGCGATTGTGTTTCTGAGATGTTCAATAAAATGTGTGAATGTATTGGTCTCTGTTTTGTTTTTTGTATAGTTTTCGTTTTTTATATAGGCATCATCACTTATCAAGGCCAGGAGGGCAATCGAGGATAAGGGTAAGAGAGTGTACAGTATAAATTGGACAATATATTAATCGTTATTAATGGAAATTCCGTAAATTTGTTTACTTATATGGAGTGCCTCACCAAAAACTTGTTTACGTTAGACTTGAAGACAACCATATTGTAGTCAGTTAGAAAGCAGGAAAAGGGAAGACAATTCCATAGCTTGCAGTTCAAAGAAAGAAGCTTTACTCATGGAATCTACGTTTAGGTTTAGACACAGATAAGAGTGGGGAAAATTAGTGATAGTGTTTTCTGCTAGACGTGTGTGTCTTGTGAAAGATTTTTGAGAGGGAACCATAGATTAGAGCTCAATCGAGCCATGAAAATAACGATAAAGCAGAGACAAACTCGCAACAGCTCTTATGTGAGAAATAGGTTGCAAGGAAGAGAAAACGACATCCTCTACAAGGCTACGAAGTCTACTTTGAAGTATAAGTCCTTTCTAGCAGCCTGTGCTCAAATCTGGCAATAGTACTCCATCCTTTGACGTACCTGGCTCTTATATAGATAGAGAATTGCATCAGCAGTAAGATATCTACTGGATCGATAGAAGGATCCCACCATTTTTTCAGCGGCCTTGGCAACGGATTTAATGTATATGTTCCATTTCCGATCAGGAGTAAAGATGAAGCCCGGAAGATTGTCAAAACATGAGGACTCCTCAAGACCAGAGCCATTCATTTCAACTTATACCGGATGGGATCAGAGCGTTGATGATGTAAAGATAAAAGCTTGATTTTAGATGCATTAAAAGTAACAAGCAACCTCTTTCCCCATTGTACCACTTGCTTAAGATCAGAGGAAAGATAATCAGAGGGGACTCGGTCGTTTACGGTCTTGGTTTTGCTACCATAGATAGTAGTGTAATCAGCATAAATGTCGACGAATGCTGTAAGGATGTGATTTGAGAGATCATTGACGTAGATCAGGAAGAGAGTTGGGTCCAGGATGCACCCCTGGGGGACTTCAGCATTAATAAAGAGAGCTTCTGATTGCTGCCTATCATACTCTTATGAGCCTATCAGAGAGAAATGATTTAATAATTGAGTAGACATTTCCAGCTATAGCGTAGCTGGAAATCTTGTGAAGTAAACCTTTATGGCATACTCTATCAAAGGCCTTCGATATGTTAAGAGATACTGCCTTAGAAAGGTAGCCTCCGTCGAGAGATTCGCTAATCCTATGAGATATAAATGCAAGCACATCTGCTGTAGATCAAGCAGAACTGAAACCATATTGTATTTCACTATTTTCGGTTATTTAACACTGATTCCAGCAACTTACTCATGACGCACAGGAGACTTATTGGCCTGTACTGAGAAGGAAATGAGCGATCACTTGAATTCTTAAATACAGGGCTTACTGATGAGATTTTCCATGGTGATGTGAAGCAATTCTCCTTAAGACAACGTTGAAAAAGTTTTGTAAGGAGTGGCGCTAGTTCTGGTTGAAGTATTTTGAGTACTATAATTTAAATATCGTCAAGACCGGTCGCTTTACTTGAATCAAGGTTTTTGATTAGCTTGGCAACATCACGTACATATATTTGTATATCACATAGCGTGTTTTCTGATACAGGAGGAAATATTGGAGGTTGGCGGCCTTTGTCGCAAAGAGTAGAGTTAGCTGCAAAGTTATTGGCAAAGAGTTTGGCTTTGTCTGATTCTGACGAGATTATCTCAGGTACATTGATGATAGTTGTGATAGAGCGCAAGCTCCTGTTAACGAGTCTGTTTGCTATTTGCCAAAACTGGTTGAAACCAAGCCGCTGCTCAGCTACTTTGGACTTGACGGACTAGGCATACAACTCTCTTGCGTTCTTTATTACTTTTTTATAGTGGTTGCTGGCAGTCCTGAAATGGCTTTAGTCTCAGTACATCTATTAAGTTGGAAGCAATGGAAAAGGGGATTTCTGTGCGCAATGGCAGCAGCACATTCTGGAGAGACCCACAGCTGGCTGTTAGGTTTTTGCTGGAATTTTTTCGAGGGTATGAAACGGACTATACCTACAATTAACCATTTCGTCAGGTTTGATACTATAAAGGACGTATCCTTTTTAAACATGGAGAGCAGAGGTAGATCTTATATAAAGATACGGAAGCTATCCCAGTCAGCCATAGAGTATCGGTATACTGTACGGTGGAGAGGTACATCGGAGGACTTATTATATTTCATTTTTATTTTAAGTGATACAACACTGGTGGGAAGATCCAAGTGGAGACAGCGTTATCGACAAAATATGAAAAACAGGATAGTAGAATGTAAACACTAAATCTCGTTCTCTCGCTTTTCATCTTTTCTCTTTAATCCTCACATTCCATGAACGGTGTTTGTAACAAACTGGGAAGAATTTGTATCTTCTGCGTTAGAAATAATACACTTTCACGTAGTAATTTTTCGATTTTACTCCTAAAATGGAGTGGCTTCCTGTCTTTTCTGAAGCCTTCTTTCTATATATAAAGCAGAATTAAATGGAGCGAACAGGTAGCCCAACAAGTCGCCACGGTTGCTGTCGATAAAAACACAATCAAGTTCGATTAAACGTAAGCCAGGCTGCCATGTATATCAGATGTGTAACAGAACCTCAAATTCAGGAAATCACGTAACACCAAAAAGAAATTTAGATTTTTTAAAATATAATCATAAAAAGAACTGTCAGTATTTCGCGGAAGGGAACACACGTGTGTGAGTGTGTTTGCTTTTTATCTGATACACAATATAATACAATATAAGTAATAGTTTATGTTTTTATGTGGATTCCCAGAACAAGACTTTCTTAATTTAATTTTATTGTTCAAGATAACAAATGCAAATGTGAGACGCATGTTTAACAGTGTCAATGCAATTGTTATATCAAGTTTTCTTTATAAGGTTGGTACAGCAAATTTACTTGGATAACGTATAATTATTGTTATGTATATATATATATATATATATATATATATATATATATATAAATATATATATATTATCTCTATAAAATTGAAAGTGTCAGTCTGTCTCTGTGTGTCTGTGTGTGTACATTTCCCTACGCAATAACTCTGTAAATTTTAGTCTACAGAATCAAGATTTGATATACAGGGTACTGAGATTTTGGAAAATCGATGTGATCGGGTTTAGGCCAGAAAATTGGCGATTAAGGAGTCAAAGTCCAAGGATTTGACCTTTGAGAAGTCTACCAAACTCCACCGCTAAGCACTTGAAATTTTAGATATAGCTTCCATGGACATTGAACTAAATTAATATCTTGATTTGAGCCCCAAACAATAAATATTGAGGGGTCATAATAGGGGTTAATGTTAAAACAATTAAGGCTGTGTTTTTTTTTACTCAACATACACCTCCAAATAACCGGGCAACGCCGAGCCGAAATACTAAGTAAAAGTGCTGAGAAATTCTGTCTCCTAAAGGCAGGATATTCGCAGACTGAATGGATGTGTCTAATTTTAGATTTGCCCAAATTTAGTTACACTGTAGAGACGCTTCAATATTCGGAACTTTTTGTTCTCTTTTCTATTAAACTAGCGTGTGTAACCGGCGTTGCCTGGATGTGGTGAGGTGTTCGTTTGTGTGTTTTATTTGGTGGGGGGATAAATCAAAATAATAGTAGAAGGGAAAATAAAAAAATAAGCGGATGAAAAAATGGCATAACTAACCCTGTCTTAAATGTTAAAACTTTTTTTTAAAAATCAGAAAAAAAAATCAGCGAATGTGATGAAAAAAAATAAAAAAATGGGAAAATAATGAATAAGCGGACGAAAAAATGGAATAAATAACCCTGTTTGAATATACAAATTTAAAAAAAAATCGAAATAAAAATGTCCTTTATGTCGGCGCGACCGTGTAGACTTAAGATAACGACGCTGCCACTATAACTACGATGGACCCAGCGAATTAACGTGTCGTTTTATTTTTTATTTAACCCAAATCAAGAAAAAACGTGTTTCGCGCATACATTTTCATGAATGAACGATTTTTTGCTACTTTCCCTCATTGGAACCGTCTATTTCTATAGGAAATACTTGACCGTTTTTTCTAATTTTCACATGTTATTCGACCGAGACATTGCTCTTTCAGGCGTTACCAGTTTCCACCACGTCTGATACCGTTGTGAAAGGTTTTACGCAGACATACAAACAAACATACATACATACATTCAAACAGACAGGATAGATTTATATAATAGATAAAACAATAGACAAAAAAGGTGGAAAGTTAACGTATAAAAGTCAAGGATAAATCTAAAAATTCAAAAAAGTGGCGTCTTTTTGTACATTTTTTTTGTAATCACAAATAAAAACCTACCTGAATGCGCTCGACTCATTTTTTGTCAAGATATAAACATACTTTCTGTCTAACCCGTTCAAAGCTTTTTAACAGGTTTGTCTTCCCTCACGCATGTGTATAAAACGCTTTGTTGCTGATAATTCGAATTTGTATTTAACTATATTGAGATCCTTTTTTCAATAAACGCGTTAAATTAATGGACACATGTAAAGAAAATTCAGTTTTCCCGCCATTTTTCGCCCATCGATCTGTTCTCGCAATCTTTTTATTATCGCACGCCTTTTCGATCTCATCAGTCATAATAATTCTGACGCGTGTTATGTGAAATCCCAAACCATCCGCCTACACATCTTCCCGTTTAATATTAAGCGGTCTGATTATGCCGTATCGTCTCCGGGGAAATCAAAGCCAGTCCGGGGCCAATCACATCACTTTATAATTTCCAAAGAATTCTAGACGTTCTTTTTATTCGACCAAATAGCTTTTTTTTTTCATGGTTTTTGCAATTTCCTATTTAGCTGTTTCCAAGACGACAATTCAAAGATCGCAACTGCGAAAAGATTTAACAATTTACATTCATAACGGATGAATATGGATATTTTCGCTGTTATATTTTTTCTTCACTAGTTTCCATCTTAGAAATTATACGAAAAAACTAAATCATATTTTGTAACATATGGTGTATATTTGCATACGAGAGATTGTAACAACCTAATCATTTTTCATTCGTAAGTGCCGACCTAAGACGTGGTCCTCAACGTATTCTTTTCCTTTATATTATACCATTATGAACTTGTCTTTTACAACAATCGTTATGCAAGGTTTTTTATCACTGTTGGGCGACTTCTACTGCAAAGACAATTTTTTTTACAGAATGTGTTGTTGGCCATATCATCACAAAACTATATCTATTTAATTGCTTTCCCGCAAGACTAATATGTGAAACATGGTTATTTTTTATGTGAGGCGGGGGTAGGAACCAGCTACCCAAATATGGGAACTCTGGACGTAGGCAACAATAAAAATTGCCTCAGTATAGAAGGAGTTCCCCTACATTGACTAAAGAAAAATACACTTAAGTATAGCAACAGAAACGATGCTAGACTCGGGTCTGCGCTCGTCTTACTACAACCACTATAAACAATATGTGTTAGCATTCCCTCATATTTCTCTCAATTGCTGTGATACCGTAGCACCTGTTTTTAATTGGAAATCGCTACATACGATGGCCACTCAGGGATTAGTATAAATCGGTGCCATACAGGCTCTGAGACAACAACGTGATTATGGAGACGCTCTGATATTATGGTAGCTCTTTTTTAACTTCAAAAGTATTTCTTTAAGCAAGCGTGGACGCCTGGCGTAGCGCGGTCGTAGCCCGGTCGTAGCCCGGTCGTAAAGTACGCTTAATGTGATACTTTAATTCTTGTAGATTTCGTATATATCATCATAAAGTTAATGTTCTACCCATTTTTATAAAGTTGCGATTTCAAAATATATATATACTAGCATTTCAGCCCGGCGTTGCCCGGGTATTTGGAGGTGTATGTTGAGCTACAAAAAAGAAAAAGAAAAGCGTTCAATGTTTTTTTTTTTAAAATTTGACTCCAATTATGGTCCTTTAAGATGTATTGTTTTGAGCTCAAATCAAGCTATTAAGTAAGATCCATATCCAGGTAATCGATATCTAATATGTTACGCGTTTAGACCCAAGATTAGCGGAGGAGTTTGGTAGGGTTCCTTAAGATCAAATAGTTGAACTTTTACTCCCTTAACAGCCAAATTTGTAGCCGAAAATGGATAACAAATATTTTTCCAAATCTCAGTACACTGTATATCAAATGTCGAGTCTGTAGGCTTAAAATTGAAAGAGTTATTACGTAGAGAAATGTACACACACACACACACACACGCAGATACAAAGATACACAAACACGTTCACTTCTTTAGATAATAGGTAGACTAGCATGGGTACCCGGCGTTGGCCGGGTGTTTGGAGCTGTATGCTGACAAAAAAATATCATTTTTTAAACTTTTACCTCTATTATGGCTCCCTAAAATTTATTGTTTTTGGCTCAAATTGAGTTAGTAAGTTAGATTCATGTCAAAGGAACCTATATCTAAAATTTCAAGTGTTTAGAACAAAAATTGTCGGAGGAGCTTGGTAGAGTTCTCAAAGGTCAAATCGTTGAACTTTGACCCCTTAACAGTCAAATTTTTGAGCGAAAACCGATCAGGTAGATTTTCCCAAATCTCAGTACCCTGTATATCAAATTTCGAGTATGTAGACTGAAAATTAACAAAGTTATTGCGAAGGAAAATATCCACAGACACACACAGAGACACAGAGACCCACAGACACGTTCACTTTTATATATATATATATATATATATATATATATATATATATATATATATATACTCATATAACTTGGGTTCATCAGCTTGAATTGAAACCGAAAGCAAAACTTATTAAAAAAATATACATATGTACATATAACTTTAGTTAATCTACCTAAAATCGGAACCGAAACCAAAATTTTTGAAGAATTCGTGATAAAATTATTTATAAAAAATAGATTATTGGGGTGCTATCAGCAGAAACAAAACTTATAATTAAGTCTGTGAAAACAGAATATACTTTTCATTCTTTTGACTCTCGGTATTATATCTGACACATAAACACTTAATAAACCGAGAACCACATCCGTCTATATATAAAAAACAAAAACATCTAAGATATTTACGGATATATACTCTAGAGTTCAAACAATGAAAAGAATATGCTGTTGTCACAGCTCTAATTATGAATAATTTGTAGTAATATTATTATAAAAAAAATCAATGACTTCAGTTCACAACTCCATACTTAATGATATGTATAGTGAAATTTTACATTCGTCTTTCAAACGACGGTTTGTTGTAGTAAGGTAAGAAACAACCCTCGGTACTGTGCCCCTTAAGCATGAAGCGCGGAAAGATATTATTGATAGCAGTTTTAGCTAGATGATTTTTTTTGTGAATGTTTTACAAACAAGGTATACAGATAAATAATAAAGCCGAGGCATACTGGCAAAATCTCTCTTTTAATTAGAAAAAGTTAGGACAACAAAATACATTACATTTTAGAGGAGGAGGAGTATGGACGTAAGAACACCAGGGTGTTTTGGTTTAATAAAGTATTTCAATTACAATGTGTTTCTCTAAATGTACATTTTGTGTTCAATGTGGGAACTGTCCCACAATTATTCACAAAGGAGAGCGAGGCGGAAGGTTTTCAAAGATTTTGCCCCAAGGGTGAAGTTCACTACTCCATCCTTGTCATAGACTACATGAGCAAGATAGACATCAAGACAGTTTCTCATCTTCTCTATAGTCCAAACATTGCTCCCTGTAACTTCTGTGTGTCATTGATACGTTTACACAAGAGAACTTCCATGGAGCCTTCAAGAATGTGTTGGAACGATACAAAAGGTGTATTGCAGTCGGAGGAAATTACTTCAAAGGGGACTAGAGTTTTATGTATGTACTATCAACAAATGTGCCAATATTAAAAAAAGTCTAAAAACTTATTGAAGACTCCTCGTATTTAAACGCGCTCGTTCGAAGAAGATACTCCTTATAAAATGGCGACGGAAAGAACAGCGCCCCGATCAAATTATTACATATAATTGTACCACAATGGATGTATTATTTTTAAATTTTAGTACATTTATATAGATTAGCAGTCTAGATCAGCATTTGCAATTTCTACCTTCAGTGGTTTCTCATAACTTCAAATCTTTTTTTTTCCGGTCCCCGAATCGAGCAACTTCATACTGACTCTGTATGTTTTTGTGTATATCGCTCCAGACAAGACTAACCTGGTATAAGGAGCTAAAAATAACCATCGCAAGGTTATTATCTAGTCAATAAGTTACATGAAAACAGTAATTATCGCCCCCTATCAGAAATATCGCTCGTGGAATAAGAAGACTAAAGGAAATCGAGAGATACAAGCCCTCGGGAGTAGATACTTAGTACACTTTCAACTCTCCAAATTATTAAGAAGTCAGAGCTGTACCACTTAGTCGTCCCAGAGTGTACGAGATACGAAGCCTCAAAGTATTAATATATAAATTGATTATTTTTAACTAGCAACACCGGAGGAAATTCCACAGGGGACTCATTCATATGTAATATATTAATGTTGGCAGTCTGTGAATGTTATATGTTAATGGAGACGCTCTGATATTATGGTAGCTCTTTTCTTAAAACTACAAAAGTATTTATCTAAGCTAGAGGGGTCGACTGGCGTAGCCCGGTCATTAAGTACGCTTTAATATGATATTCTAATTCTTGCAGATTTCGTATGTATCATTTAAGAGTTAATGTTCTATCGATTTTTATATATTAGAAAGTTTCGATTTCAAAAA
Organism: Euprymna scolopes; assembly: GCF_053919585.1. Lineage (NCBI taxonomy): Eukaryota > Metazoa > Mollusca > Cephalopoda > Sepiida > Sepiolidae > Euprymna > Euprymna scolopes. The sequence goes on along the minus strand of NC_136497.1, from coordinate 127,013,930 downwards.
TTAAAAAAAATATATATCCGAATAACTTGGGAGCATCAGCTTGAATCGCAACCGAAAACAAAACCTATATACATATATATATATATATATATATATATATATATATATATATATATATATATATATATATACAAGCCTTCAATTCTTTCAGTAATATTCGAAACCGAAACCAAAACCCATGAAGGATTCTTGATGAAATTATTTATACAAAAATAGATCACTGGAGTTCCAGCAACTATAATCGAAACCGAAACAAAAACTTATGAGGAATTCTTGGTAAAATTATTTATTATAAGAAATGGAAGTCTATAACGATTAAACGACAATCACTCAGATGTAAGCGTGGAATACAGAAAATAAATAACACACACGGTATCCTTTTATTTTTTATTACTTCTCCACCAAAAAAATAAAAAAGCGTATTGCATCAGGGACTTTATGCGCTACTGCGCGTACCGGTATAGATTTATAGTGGGCATCCAAAGTGCGCAGTTGTGCAAACATGTTTTATTTATATTACCTTTAACTTTCTGCAAGTTAGTAAAATAAACATCACATGAAGAGTGTTTTAATGCAGTAAGGAAAAAAACTATTATAATAGAAAGATGAGTTACATTCATAAGTAAGGAATAGGGTTAAACTTACTGTTGGGTCAGTCTGGATGGTCAGGTGTATTTACGTTGGATGGTGCATATGTACCTCGGAACCCACTTATACAACTAAGTATGAAACATTAGGTCTATAGAACAATGCCTGCAGATTGGTGGAGTTATCACCTTACCGCCTATTTGACAGAGTATACTTACTTTACTTCCTATTTGAAAAAGGTGACTCTACCAGATGAACGCAGACTTGATTTGTCTCATTAACATTTGACGTCACTCTGGTTTTTCTGTTCATCTCTAATTTTTAAACAGATTATTATATACTGTTAGTATGAATCTATATTTTTTATATTTTTAACGTTAATATGTAATAGAAAATACGCTATATTATAACTACGATACGACATATATATATATAAATATATATATAATTATATATATGCCTATAATTATATATATATATGTCTATAAACATATATAAATATAAATATATGTATATATGTATATGTATATATATATGTATATACATATGTATTTATATGTATGCGTATATATATGTATATATGTATATATGATGATTGCAACGTCTTGTCAGACGAGTGCCACTCCCTCAGACATTTAATATCCATGAGCCCAAATGGCTGAGGGAGTATCTATACAAATATGATGTTATAGAGTCTTAGCTTTGTACGACAGCTAAGTCTCTCTCTCGGTTCAAAATGTTGAGATCCCGCAACAAGCAAGAGCAAGATAGCCAGCAACAAATTAAACTGCAGACCAGCTTAATGCGGGTAATGGTCTTCCGCTTTATGTTTTTTTTTAAATCAGAGAGTTGCTTCTCCTAGAAAGGTTGCCTTCACCACGCATATATGTCAGGTCATGTCATATACTACTGGTACCATGTAACCCAGTACTACCTGCCTCATGGTCGGGTCACCGGCGACTAAACTGGTTCTCCCACCAGATTTGTTTGGTGAGGAGGGCGGCTAGTCTCCCTGAAGGATTAGAAACAAGACCTTCCAAAGGGCGAATGAACTCTTTTTCTGGGTCAACGGCCAACTAGCACCGTGTATATTTTTGTGTGTGTATATGTGTGTTTGGGTGGAGAGGGCTCCCGTAAGCCGTGGTGAAGGCAACCTTTCTAGGAGAAGCATACGTATATATATGTATATATGTACGTATATGTATATATACATGTACGTATATGTATATATGTATAAGGTAATATGCATATATATGTATATATATACGTATATATAAATATATATATTTGTATATATATATGTGCATATAAATATATTTATATATTTGTATATATATACATATATATATATGTATATATATATATATATATATATATATATATATATATAAGGGGGTAGTCACCAACAATGTGTATTTTTTAACTTTATTTTATTATTCCGTGTCTTGGATTTTCATTGAGAATTATGTTTAGATCATTGTAATAATGTTTTTAAATCATGTAAATTGCTTTTAACGCGTTTCAGACATTCTGTGAAGCGTCCTCTTCAGAAATTATTTTCAAAATGTGTTTGAGATGTAAAAAATAGCATTTTCCTAGTTCAATTGAAGTGTTTCCAATACGTGGAAACGTGTAAGTGTCTACTATTCATTGGAATGTTCAATTTATATTACTCTTTTATTGGGCTGTGGTCACTCCTGTGTTGTGTTTCTCTCTCTCACTTTCTCTTTCTGCTTGTGTTTTTATTTTCCTTTAAGGTAGAATGTGTGTGTATGTGTGTGTTTTCTTTTATTGGTTTGAAAATGTGCGTACTGTTTTATAGTATTATGAAGTTATCTGCTTCCCTAGGAAGGTGACAGTGATCTAAGGTCGTTACTAATGTGTATGTGTGAGGAGGGGGGGAGAACCTTTCATTCTATTTGGATATTTATTTATTAGATTCTTAGATTTTAGTATTGTGATTTTTCGTTTCAGTCTTATACTGTTCGGGTATTCTTTATATTATGTTTGTTTAGATAGAGGGGTGTATTTAAAAATGTGTATAGGGAATTTTTTAATGTTTTTATTTATTTGTCTCCCCATGTGGGTATGATCAGACCCAGGATCGGTTCCTAGTGGGGGAAGATCTCGTTCTCCTGAGGGGAGGGGCCAATTGGAGGGGCATAGGTATGGGAGGAGGATGATAGAAAGGATGATAGTTGTCTCAGTCATGAGAGATTTTTCCTCCACGTACTGAGGGGTGTAGCGAGGTGTTGGAACATATATTATACTATGGTTCTGGGTGTTTCCTAGTGTTGTTGGTTTCAAGGTTCAATAGGGTTGGTATTGTTCAGTATGTTGTATTAGAGATAGGGGTGTTATGTCTGTATGTGGTTGTATGCGCGCCCGTGTGTGTGTTTTAATGTGTCGGTTCTGATTTATGTGTGGGTGTGTATATGTATATGGATGTGCATGCGAGTGTGCCTTGCATTTCATGTTTTTGTGTGTTTATATTAGGCTCTGTTTAGTTCAGGAAGGAATCTTGTGATGAAGTAAATAAAAATAATTGTCTGTTTGGAAGATTGGCATTATTTGTACATATTGGCATTATTTATACACACACACACACACACACACACACACACAAACACACACTTACACACACATACACACACACACACACACACACATATATATATATATATATATATATATATATATAAGTTAACAGAAAAAATAAGAAATCCGTTCTATGTAAAATATATATTCGTTACCATCAGGCAAGGATATTTTTATACATTTACTGTAAACAACAGAAAAATACAATTTCATATCAAAATAAAAGTCACATGTTTACACCGTGTGATTTTCACTAGTCAGAAGCGTCATTATTATTGGTGCCATTTCTCTACCTTTTTTGAAATCTCCTGTCTTCCTTTTTTATGCAGGATAGACCGATAAAATTGTCGTCCTAGAAAATACGACACAGTTCAATTTCCATTTAATAAAAAAACGCAGTTTGTTGTTGTTGTTGTTGAAGACCAGCTATTAAATCGCAAGAGCAATAGGAGTATTCTCTCCTGTCTGAAAGAAACACAGTATTCAATGGGCGAGATGGGAGATGCACCGCTCTACAACTCATGCTTTCTACCTGTTCAAGTTATGAAAAAATGACCATTGCCAGCATCCTCAAAATGCAAATTCAGACGGTTCATCCAATGAGAAAAACGATCAACGAAATTTTCGACCACAGATATGGTATTTGGTGTGGTTTTAAGTAAGGTCAATATCATTTCACTTCACATTTCGATATCGGCTTGCCAGTTACAACCAAAGTGTACTTAGATGCGCTGAAGAGTGTGGTGATCCTCTGGTGTAATCAGGTGACCACTGACAGGACTCGGCGTCGGTTCAACAGTCTACAGGATTGGCTTCAGAAGGAGTGCTACACTTTTGTACCCTGTTCTTACTTAGCTCTCTCCTTCCCTGACCTGGACCCGTTTGGTCATACGTAGAGAACTTGACCCCAAAATCCTCCAACAACACAAAAACCAGCCTGGTCGCGGATATCCGCCGAGTATTCGCCGAGCTACCGCCGGCCCTTGTGAGAAAAAGCATGCTCCCAATCCCGGACCCGTATCCCGATGGTGATAGAGGCTAAAGCCCGCTATATTTACTAGATTGCAGCTGTACAGCATAATCAAGATTTCTGAATTGAGAGGTTTCAAATAAACTGTAGTGTTGTCGTTAGGACGACAAATTCGTCGTTCCACCCTGTATTTCCTTATATGCACACTGCCTCCACCTTATTTATCATTGCTTACACTCTTCCTCTTTTTAACTTGCTCTTTTACTTTACCTCTGTTTCTTATTTTATTTTTTCCCCAGTTTTATTCGTTTCCATCTTCGGTTTTTAGTAATTATTTCCTCATCAATTTCTGCTTTTTTGTTTAATCGTCTTTCTATTACTGCCTTTTCTCCCTTTCATTTACTTCCAATTTCCTTCTATGGAATTCTTTCTTCTGTTTCTTCTTTTTTTCTTCGTTGACTTCAACTTCTTTTATTGTTGTTTTCATCTTTTTTTTTTCTATTTTTTGATTCTTTCTTACATTGTTCTCCGTCCTGGATATTGCCTTAAACTATATCCGACGAGGAGGGCCCAGCTCGCGGGCTTTGTGTATCCATCTTATAATTGCCATTGATCCCAGATCCATTCTGGCCCGGAGGGATAGTACCTGTTAGGATCCCAACTATTGAGTAAGTAGAAACAGACTTGAAAAAAATATAAATTGTTCTTGAAAATAACTGGATTCGGCATGAAATAACCTGTAAAAGGTTGATATGCCGTAAATCAAAAACAACCAAATACATTGTTCACTCTCCTCTTTCTTTTATTTGGTTCTTGTGCCTTAATTTCACCTTTTTCTCTCCCTTTTTATTCTGTCTTTTTTTCTATATTTTCTTCTTTTTCCTGTGTTATATTTCCCTTTCATTTTTTCTTTATATTCTTTTGTCGCATATTTTGTTATTTTTTAATTCTTTTTTCTCCCTTTTTTGTGCTTTTACTTTTTTTTCTAATATCATATGATTTATCGAACAAATGCTATTCTTTTTGCAGCTTTTCCAATTAAGCAGATATTGGAATCGATCGAATTCTTTATTAAAATAAGATATGATACCTAGCCTATTTTACTTGTAGATTAAGAGTGGCAAGAATCAAACCCGGTTCAAAATACTTATATAAGTGTTATTTATAAATAGGAATATCGAAGATGGAATAGAGTTTAGTCATCCTTTAGCAAAAAAAAAAGAACACAAAAACCAAAAAAAAAAAAAATTACAAATAAATTAAAAACACTCTGATATAATATTAGAGGGCTCTCTTCGTTGTATCTTTTATTTGGACACCTACTAGCATCTCTAACTCAAAAAAGTAATTCCTGTTTGCCTGGGAATTATTTATTCCTATATATTTATATCGCAACATCATTTTCACACACCGGTTCGCAAAAGTTAAGCAACGCCCAACCTGGCTACTACTCAAAGGGGTAACCATTTGGAAACGCTACGTGTTGTATGTGCTCTCCGCTTATCTTGGCATTGTTTCCAGTCGTTCTGAACTTGCAACTAGAATTAATAATGTGCCGACTCGAGAGATGTGTGGTTAGTGATTGCGCAACTCTTGCTACAATGATTTCCACCACAGGCATTTTTCAGTGGGTTACTATAGTCTGATAGCACTAAACGGGGCCGTTTTATAACGCACAGTACCTGATAAAATGCTCATTACTTTTAGGATTGAGTTACGATTTAAACACTTCCAATTAAATTATTTTACTTTGTTTGGAAAGTTGGATGTAAATTGCAAGGTGCCCCATCACTTATTCAACTTCGCTATGTTTGCTTTGATCATCGTTCAATGTTTATTCGGTGTTATTAGTCTTGTTTCAGGGACTCTATCACTCTTTCTTGCACATTTTAAAGGAGTTTAATGACGAAAATAAAAGAAAATAGATCAATCCATTATTACATTGGGAGGAAGCATTTTATTAGACATAAGCACACTTTAAAAGGCTAGATGTAGAGGCAAAACAAAGATGACAGAATGGGGGTAAATATATATTCGCTGCCCAACCCAGCCAGATGTAACACAAAGTTTGAAAGTGGGGATGTTAAACCAACTCCCCAAAAAGAAAGGAACATTCTAGTCTAGTAAAAAAAGTGCTTGGTGATCCGCGCCGGCATTCCCCTGTCAGGGCACCTCAGGCAACAATACAATAAACTTTACCCATCCGAAAGCCGGTTGGCAAGGGCTCGGAGGGTGGACCTCCTGCGTAATACTCAGACAACGTACTTAAGTCCGAGGTGTATTGGCCAGTTCCTGGCCGCGTATCTGCCAGACTGATTGTCACGAATGAATTTTTGAATGGTACTTTCGTACCAGTACTCTACGCAACCGAGGCAGTAGGGGGACCTACCCTAGAACTTACAGGTATAATTTAATATAATAGGAGTAAAATACTTTTTCTAAATGAGAACGACTACATATTTAAATAGCTTTGCAAATCCATAGTTTTCGTATTCAAATAATCTTACGTGAACCCAAATTGATTCAACATACAAAGTTCACTTTCATGTAAATGTGTAAGGTGAATTCAAATCCAATTTCGTATTTATATGTTTTGAAGAGATTTCAATAAATTTCATAGTCGCATTATTTTTACGTTGTATCATAAAATGAGCGTTTGTTGTATAGTCTATTTATAAAGGATTGAGTGTTTAATTATCTTATCAGAGTTAATGCCGTTGTGTGTGTGATCGTCTAGTGGTCTTTCTATTACATATGTTTATATGCTGTTAAGTGTGAATATGTGTGTGACATATCATGTATCTTCAACATACCTTCTGCTATTTCGTTGGTCCATCTGGAAATTCTCGTCTGGGAGGGAGACTGGTACCTGTCTCTTTGGAACGAAGATTTATTTCACTCCAAGACAAGAAATTGGTTCTATAGTGTTTTTATTCACCTTCCAGTTTGTTCGCGGAAGATTGGAAAGTGAATTTGGCCTGTGTTGTTTTTTTCTCTTAGGTTTTATTTCTACCACGTCAGTGTTAGGCCCCTTCCAGCGAAGGGGAGGAGACAACGACGAAGCCGTCCGCTCTCTTCCAAGTCCCAACCAAATCTCCTCGATTCAGCTAACCTGATCACATGACTCACACGCCATCAAATCAGCTGATCTTGAATTCCGGTCAACGTGTCTACACTATAATTCACACATCTCCCTCTCTCTCTCTCTCTCTTTCTCTCTCTCTCTCTCTATCCATTCTTTATCATTATCTTACAAATTTCAACTAAGTAAAACTATATTTTAATTGCTTGACATAACACGAGTGTATTAAGGCGTCCATTTAAGTAAAATCTACAGTACATTACACTTAGAGTTAATGTTGCTATATTTTTGTAAGGGATGTCTTACGAAGCATTATGCGTTTTAGCTCATAAAAAAGTTTACCTACGAAGAAAATGTGAACTACACAGTAACCCTGGATGAAAAAATACAAGAGTCTATGAGTTTGTGAAAGATTATGACAGGAAGATATATATATATATATATATATATATATATATATATATATATATATATATATATATATATATATACATACATATATGTATATATATGTATATATATATATATATATATATATATATATATATATACAGAGAGAGAGAGAGAGAGAAAGAGAGAGAGAGAGGTGTCCTGTTTCACTTACTTAGATGGATGTTGTTTAAGGCTCCGCTCGTCTTGAATTTTTGCATAGAAGAAACTAGATCTCCCACCTATAAAAATTGCGTTATTTCTATTAGGTAAAGGATAAATATCCACCTCTCTTCAAACACTCATTCGTCTGTTTACCTAACGGATTTGCCATGTGACAGTTTATTAATTGAAAAATAAGTAACTAAAGTAACTTAGGAGCACCTCAGGCATTAATCAATAAACTTACTCCCTCCGAACGCTGAGTGGTAAAACCTGGAATGGTGGAGAACAAAGGAATTATCCAGGCGGGGTACCTCAGTACGACATGTATTAAACGAGTTCCTGGTCCTGTATATATCGAGGTGATTGTAAAAAACGGATACATAACTAGTACTTCTACCCAGTCTCCAAGCAACCGGAGCAGAAAGGAAACATCCTCTATAAATGAAGGGTATTCCATGAATGTTGCCCAATTCTTGAAAATAATCTCTTCTCGGGGAATGTCGAGTAACTTCCAAAAAACAAAAAGCAGGAAAAAACTTTATTACTCAAGTGGTAGCTAAAATTGTTTTTTTTTTTTTTAAGTAACTGTAATATTTAAAAAAATGATACACTTGTTCCATTAGCCTTTCTTGTATGCATATTATAATAAAATGTGCACTGAAAATTCAGGGAACTCGTGCCCACTCATCCAAATGAGTACGACTAAACTAACAAGCAGCAGAATCCCACACCTACACTACAGAAATCCCTTGATCCCCAGGTAATTTCTCCTCTAATAACTTTTGCCCTCGAACTGCTAACCCTAGAAATAGCCGCCTGTTTTTCTATTTTCCTGAATGTACTGACATCTGAAGTTTAATTTAGATGTAAGCAAAGACACCTAAATATACACACGCTCATGCAAGTACACACACACACACACACACACACACATATATATAGATAGATAGATATATCTACGTATACATATACATATATCTATACACACATTATACACATATACATATATATACATACATATACATATATATATGCATACATATACATATATATATATACATTCATATATATATATATATTTATATATACATACATATATATATATCTATACAAATATATACAGAAATATATATATATAAATATATATATATACATATATATATATATTTACATACCTATATATATATGCATATACGTATATACATATACATTTATATACATATACATACATCTATATATATATCTATACATACATATATATGCGTATACATATCTATACATATATATCTAGATATATATATATATATATATCTATACATACATATATATATATATATATGTATGTATGTATTCAAAAACAGCCTACAGAAAATGGACTCTGATTTATGAAAATATGATAGGTTATAAAAAGAAACGGTTGTAAAGAGATAGCTTCGAATTTGGGGGTATCAAAACCAAAGCAAAATATGATGAAAGTAAGAATAAAATAGATAGCCCCCATAATTTGTTATACCATACCTGTACACACTGAAACACTTATCACAATATTCTGTGGATCTATATTAAAAACCTTGTTAAACTTTGTGACATATTTCCATTCTATGGAGATCAGGTGCGAACGAACACTCCATAATATTATTATACCATATTTCTTCAAACTGAAACATAATTATCAAAGTATACTTACACAGATAGATATGAAAAGTCTTTATTATTAATGTTTGTGCCTATTTCCATTCTATGGAGGCCATGCGCGAACGCAGACCCAACAATTTTATTATACAAACCCTATTTAAGTTTAAACATACTTATCAAAGTATTCTTATGTACATCTATATCAAAAACACTTGTAAAGGTTTTTTTTTTTAATTTTTACTTTTTTTTTTATTTCCATACATTGTGGACCTTTCGCGAACGTAGACACCACAATTTTAATGAGCCGCCGTTCTGCCAGATCAAACATACACATTCCTGTTTCTCGATACATCGTCTATCATTATATGTATTCAGTTTTTTTAAAATAGCCAACCATATAGGAGCCTATTCGTGACCAGACACACACACACACTACTTCAGCTTTATATTATAGATATCTACATATATATATATATATATATATATATATATATATATATATATACATACATATATATGCTCTATATATACATACATAAATATACATATACATACATACATATATATACATACATATATATACATATATTTACATGTATATACATACATATATATATATATATGTGTGTATGGGTGTGTGTATATGTGTATGTGTGTCTTTGTGTGTGTGTGTGTGCGTGTGTGTAGTAATCTACATACATAATGCTTCGTTGTATTACACCTCATAAGTGCGGCCAGACCAGCACCTATAGGTAGACAAGGATTGAACCTAGAACCATCGAGTTGATAGTCGACTCAAGGGTTCGGCGCCCGTAAATGACCTCAACAAATGTCTATTTCCGAACAAACATTCGTCCACCACTTTCATAGTGTTTAAGGCGTTTGTTTTTATTAATAAATAAAGAGCGAGCATCGCATTTACAGCCAATAAATAGCGGGTGAGATTGTTTACGACAGTGCTCTACCCAAAGAGTGGGAGGGGGGCTTTAATATGTGTAGTCATATATATATTTACCAAAAAAAATATTCAAAATAAAAATTATTGAAATTCAACGGGGTTTTTGTTAGTGCTCATTAGTAAAAGTGCAAGGTATTATTTCATACATTTTAGGTAAAGGAAATTAACATCAAAAAATAAAATAAAATTGTCGTTTCAGTCTCATAGACTCAGGCGACAGGATGACTCTGGTCTTATTCGAGGCAAGTACCGTTGGTTCAATTACTTGCCTTGAATGGGTCCTGAGGTTTCTTTTTGTCTGACGATATATTTTAAAACTGAAAAAACATATAGTAGCACCTTATCGTAATTTGATTTACTTAAATTGAAAAAAAATAATATATATGCATATGTATATATCTATATCATTCTCTGTCTGCCTATCTGTCTGTCCGTCTGTCTCTCTTTTTGCGATACGTTTTGAATGAATTCAATTATTTACGAAAGTGCATTTTTTACCTAAATGCGAGTTGGGAATAATTTTCCCTTTAACCAATTTGGTACCCCCACATGGGGACCGGTATATATATATATATATATATATATATATATATATATATATATATATATATATATATATATATATATATATGTATATATATATATATATTATTTTAAAAATATTATTATACACTGACACGTGTTTCCTCGTCTATGATTCATCACAGTGGATGAATGTAAATATATATATATATATATATATATATATATATATATATATATAGCACAAATGGTAATTAGTAAAAACCTGAAGACATAATCATAATAGTCATTTCTCTAAAGTCTGATGAAGTTACTGAATCGTTGATACGATTCGGTAACCGAAACATATATAACTAAGCATATAAAACGGTTATATATATATATATATATATATATATATATATATATATATATATATATATATAGGTAGATAGATAGATAGGTAGATAGATAGATAGATAAATGGATTGATAGCGGAAACTGTAGATAGAGATACATTTGTGTGTGCCCCTTTACTACCTTCTAAACCAGGAAAAATAGCGTATGCGATTTAATTTAACCTTGTTTTCAAAATTCTTTGTTCAACTGCGAAAGCGTTATAAGGAATAAAAACAAAATAATTTAAAACCACGCATCAAATCTTTTTCACTTTATTAATATTGATACTAGAGAATGTTCGAACAATTACTTGCATCTACATATACACGTGGACATAACACTCACATACGCCAGCATCTATGTCGACGTGCATGTGTACTGCTGTGCAGATGTTAGCATTATGTCAGCAAGAATTAAAAAGAAAATGACACGTGATTTCAGATTATCATTTAAAGCAAAGACATCCGATCACCCACAGCGATTTTAAGATAACATTGTGAAGAAACTAAACGTAGATTGAAAAAAAAGAAAGAAATCGAACTGAATAATAATAAAACTAATGTTTTATATTTTATTTATTGTTTTATAAAAGAATAGAATGAGGTCAGGCTTGAATGCATGACAAAACAAACGTCGCCACATGGTTTCTCGTTTTTTTTAACATACGAAATTTAAATCTGTATCTTATATTAAGAAATCGAAGAATTGCTGACAAGTTTTGTTTATGAAAACCACTAGAAGGCAGATTGAATAACGCTGAGTAAGAACGAAAAAATAGTTGAACATATCAGCTATAAAAAAGGAGAGAGGGTATTTTTTTTTTGCTATCTTCCATCAAGGTATGAATATTACTTTCCATCAATAAGCATTCTTTTTGTCACGTGAATAGTGAAACAAACACGTGAAGATGGTAGACGATGCCTGGATCAGGTCAAACTTGGATTAATTAATAAAAGAAAGCTATTTTAATATATCACAGGTACACTTTAGTAAATTAATATTAGAACGAATGTATCGGACGTTACATCGGCTAAAACATTGTAAAAATACAGTCAAGATGATGGAGACAGCAGCCCGAATACCGAAATAATACGGATTTATATTTGCAATCAGGTTAGCAGCTCGTTAGCAGACCTATGATAGATATTTAACATACTTCCCACTGCAGCACTGAAGCGACACAAGGTCAGAAGGTAGCGGTTTCAAGTCAGAGTCCCTGAAAGGGGGATCATCTGACCTAGCAACATTGCATAGACAGCTCGGTCGACATTGAAATTAATAGCAATAATACTCATTTTTATATTTTATTTGTTGTTTTAAAGAAGAATAGAATGAGGCCAGGCTTGCATGCATTACAAAACAACCGTCGTCACATGATTTCTCGTTTTTTTTTTGTTGTTTTTTTTTTAAACATACGGAATTTAAATCCGTATCGTACATTTAGAAATCGAAGAATGGCTGACAAGTTTTGTTTATGGAAATCAATAGAAGACGGATTGAATAACGATGAGTAATAACGAAAAAAATAGTGGAACATATCAGCTTTAAAAAGGAGAGGGGGTGTTTTTTGCCATCTTTAATCAAGTCAATAATATTACTTTGCATCAATAAGCAATTTTTTTTTTTATCACGTGAATAGTGAAACAAACACTTGAAGATGGTAAACCATGAATGGATCGAGGATAAATTGGATTAATTGAAAGGAAAATGGCTGTTTTAATATTTGACACGAAACACTCCTAAAATCTATACGGATCTGAAGTTACACCTAATAAAACGTCGTAAAACTAACACTCAGAATGAAGACAGTAGTCCGAAGACTCAAATAATACGGATTAAATCTGACAATTGTGTTAGTAGTTCTATGGTAGATATTTAACATGGTAATCAGTTCTATGGTAGATATTTAACATGGTAAGCAGTTCTATGGTAGATATTTAACATGGTAAGCAGTTCTATGGTAGATATTTTACATGGTAAGCAGTTCTATGGTATATATTTAACATGGTAAGCAGTTCTATGGTAGATATTTAACATACTTCCCACCGAAGCATGATTCGATACAAGGTCAGAAGCTAGCGTGTTCAAGCCAGAGTCCCTAAAAAAGGGACCTTCTAAAGGCCTTGACACCGGAGATCCTTACCCCTGATCCTCATAATATCTAACAACAAGCAACAAGAAAATAAGAAGCTTAAAGTTGTGCCATGGAGTCTTATTCAAATGCAGTTTATATATAAAAAGTAATTCTAAATGTAAAGAAGGTCGAGATATAGATATGCAATAAATACTATGTGAATGGAAAATAGGTGACGATTTGAGTAGACGGAAATTACACTCCAGCTATGAGAGAGGTCAATTAGGGGTTGCCATAAGGCTTTGATAGCAGAGATATTTGGATCATATTAATATTGTGTTTGGAATAAGGGATAAAGAAATAAAGCTTAAATTATCTGAGCAGTAATCGAATAATCTAAATTATCCAGTAAAAAAAATGTAGATGTAATGCCCGTAATTTTATGAAAGGACTACAATTTTAGAGCACGTGCTTGCGTAAAAATAACTGACATTTTTCGTGGAAGGAATCCTCATTAGGATAAAGCATTATACGTACATTAATAAGATAGTAGATTAAAAGAGCGCGAATGAGATTGTCAGCTACAGCATTAGAAAAGTTTAAAAGTCAATAAAACCTTTTTAGTGACATCGATACTAAATGCGGAGTAAGGCGACATACGCATATATATATACAACACATATTATGTGAGCTGAAAATAAGTGCTGATTTGTGTAGGCTAAAATGGCGCTCAAATTATGACAGAGGCCAACTAGGATAAACATCCAGGCCTTGATATCAGAGGTCCTAGCCCTCTACCTTCATCATATTTGTCAACGAGAAATAAGAAAAAAAATCTTAAAAGTTATTCATGGATTGTTGAAGTTTTGCTACGACTAAACAATGTTTGAAAAGTATACCAAAACTATCAGCCAAATTCTTACCGATAAAATGAACGAAACCTTCATCCTTGAAGAGCAAATCAATATTAACCAATAAGATTATAAGTCGTTTATACAATGCATAAGCAAGATTATCCTCAAATCGATATTGGTATCGGAATAAAAGGTGCTGTATTTGATAGTGAGATTATTAGAATCGATAGCAACGAATATCGATAGTGTCTTTAGAATATATAAATTATTGCCAATCTTACGTATTTCACTTTTTCATGTTTGCTTCAAATATATACGACCTACTCGCTTTTAGTTAATATCGCCTTCTATTCATAATTGTGATTCAGTAATATAAATTCTTTTCTATCAATGTAAGCCTTTTGAATTCAAAATAGCTAAATAAGCTAGAGGCATAAATGAAACGAATGAAAAGAAATACGCTTCGATGTCCCAGTTCAATGCTCATCAATACCATCAAATCATCGACTCTTGCATATTTAGCATCCTGACGTCACTCGGGCGAAAATAAAGATCGAAATGGACTGTGTCCGAATCGACAAATAAGAAATAGTACATGTCTCTAATACGAGAAGACACAATCGTCGCGCGGCCTACTAAGTTGGGTAAGAAGTACATTATTTCTGTTATAGAACCACGGCCTAAATTTTACTGCGAAATCTTTAATGTCTTATGGATAAATGTCCTCGATTCTTCTGTGGATGGTAAAATACTTCCTTGAGAATATATTTTAATCATTGCGATTAATGTTTTTCAATTAATTAAATACATGTGGAATCTGTGCTCTTTTAAAAGGTATATAAGAATATATATATATATATATATATATATTTATATATATACGCATATATATGTATATATGCATATATATGTATATATATATATGTGTATATATATATGTATATATATATATATATATATATATATACATATATATATCATTTTATCAATATTAAGAAACAAACAACATTATATTATAAAAGAATATCCTGCTCTTTTTATTGGGTACTCTTATTGATTTCGTTATATTCATGAGCTCACGTTGTTAAATCATTTTAACCAGGTATATGTGAGGTTGCGGAGAAAATAATGTATATTATATGTATAGTTAAACGTATATTAACGAAATTATTTTTCCACTAACCTAACATATATATATATATATATATATATATATATATAAATATACACATATACATATATGCATATACAGATACATACATAGAAATACATATATACATAAATATATATATATATACATACTATATATATATACATACATATACACATGTATATGTACGTATGCATAAACATATACATATACATATGCATACATACATACATACATATACATATAAACATATATATACGTATATATATACACATATTTTTATAGATATATACAAATATCTATATATACATATATACGTATATATATATACATATATGTATATACATATATATATATATATACATATACATATATATACATATATATGTATACATATATACAAATATATATATACTAAAATTAAAAATTCATGTAAAATAACTGTACAATTTCTAAATCTAATAGACATTCTGTGCTTAACCATAGGTGTTGCAAAGATCGAGTTACCTCTGCTAAGGCGAAAAATGTTCACAAGCATAAAGACCGACATCAGCAATGTTAAATTAAGATAAGTAAAGAAATGCACGTTCTTTTGACATCTCAAAACAAAGTGGCCTCAGTAGTGATTGGTTGGTTGTTTTTGTTTTACGGCATATCAACCTTTTTCAGGTTATTTAATGCCGAATCTAGTTATTTTGAGGAACGATTTTTAATGGAGTATATTCTATTTAACCCATAGTTGGAACCCTAACAGGTACTACCACTCCGGGTCAGAGTGGACCTGGGAGTAATGACAATTAAAGGGTGGCTCCACACTCCCCAAAGCCCGTAAGGTGGGGCCTCACCATCGGATATAGTTTTAGGTCAAATCCAGGACGCCTCTGCAGTGAATAGTAGGGAGAGAACCACCCCTGTCAATGCGAGAAGGCTCACACACACACACAGTTATATTTTTATATATATATATATATATATATATATATATATATATATATAAACACATTAATATAATTTATATAACACTAGCAGGACGACCCGACGTTGCCCGGGATTGAATTATGATCAATGAATATTTCACACTCCTTTATTTTTATTGTCATCGAAATCCACGAATCGCCCGGGAAGAAGCTTCAGATGCCTCCTTGCAGTATTTTAGTCCTAAATATGTTTTTCGATATTACACTCTAGGGAACCTACTGTTTCTTTTATACAATTATTTTACACGCTCTTCTTTCCACTTAACGAAACAAACATTAAGAAATTTTCTCAAAGACTAAGTCATGCAAAAAAATATCAAAATAAAAATAAAAAATACGTAGATTTTGAAAATCAGCCATTTCAGTGATTTCAATTACAATAAAAATGCGGGTTTGGAAATATTCGTTATCATCCTTCAATCCCGGGCAAAGTCGGGAGTACTTGTATATATATATATATATATATATATATATATATATATATATATATATATATATATATATTGAGTAAAACGATTCATAGTTGTTAATTAAAAAATCAGTTTATAAAGGAAAAACAAAGAAAATCATTTTGCGTGTACGATCGTTTCGGAAACGATTTTAAATTTATTGAACTTGACAATAATTTGACAAAGGTTTCGTTCTCTAAAAATAGTCTCCACATCAGAAAAATAGATTCGTGAGCAATGACGTCACCAGCCTCTGAAAAAAAGAACTAACAACAAGAGAAAGACAACGTGAGAGACAAGATGCCGTTCAAGATCTCCAGACAGAAGTGGAGAACGTTTAAGATCAGGCGCGTGACTTATCGTCTTTAAAGTAATAAAGAGTAACTTGTATATTATTGGAAATGTTGAAACTATTTATTGTAGATAACATCTATATATTCGTGTTTGAGCATTCCTGTTATACCAAGATAAATATTAATTTGTTCAAGAAGAATATGTTTCAATTATTAAATCATTTCTGTCACGTTATCTATGTTCAAGAATTCCTTCTAGACTGAGATACTTATATTTTTTCGAAATAAGGATTTCAAAATACTTAAACTATTTGATATTCGTCGTATTTAATCCGTTTTTTTTTGTTTGCAAATTCCTCCTACACTGACTAAAATCTGATTTTGTTTAAAATAAATGTTGTTAAGTTGTGATAATATTTGTATTTCCTCATCTCTAATCGTTTCTTTCGTAGGAATTCATCTTGGACTAAAATTTGTTTGAATTAAATACTCGGCACATCATACGAGCACGGTTAGTTTACAAATATAATATGTTAACCTTGTAGCATAGCTTTAAAAAAAAGCTTTGCCCACAGTCAACGTTTATAACATACGATTTTGACATTTTAGTTGGTTATTGGTTTTGTTTTACGGCATATCAACCTTTTTCAGGTTATTTAATGCCGAATCCAAAGATTTTGAAGAACATTTTTTTTAATAGAATATAGTTGTTGTTTTCAAGTCAGTTTATATTTAACCCATATTTGGGACCCTAACAGGTACTACCACTCCGGGTCAGAGTGGACCTGGGAGCAATGGTAATTAAAGGATGGCTCCACACTCCCCAAAGCCCGCAAGTTGGGCCCTCACCACTGGATATAGTTTAAGGTCATCTCCTGGACCTTTGACATTTTAAGCAACATTGTCTTGCTTTTTATTCAAACCAACCGAGAGATCATTTCAGTATCCTACTTGTTCCCTTAAATGCAATTGTCTGGATCTCTTTTGCACTTTGTTCTTCAGGGATATTAGTTAGATAGGACTTCAGGTTCTTCTTCATAAGCCCTGTGGAACCTATAATAACTAGTATGGTTGATATCTCCCTGATATTCCAGTTTCTTTTCATATCATACATGATACCTGTATATTTGGTCTGTTTCGCCCTTTCAGCTCTGTTCAGACCTCCATCATTAATGACACTGACTTCAGCCAAGGTTGCAACTCTCTCTGACTTATGCATCTATCACTGAACAAAAATGTCATATTTCAAATATCACGTAAATCGATCAAGTATTTTTTTTATATAGAAAAAATTTTTTAATGATTTTTAGTTGTTAATAGTAAATCATAGTCATTACAAATCTGACTTTGATATCGATCATTTGAATTAAGTCGTCACATAAGTGTCGATTTTTCTATACACACAATTCCAGATTGAATAAAAACAGTAATTAAACAGATTTTGTTTAATTTTAAGATACTCAATGGTATTTCGCAACTGTTCCATAATTTAATCCTTATATAAACTATTTGATTCTTTAATTTAATTAAAGTATAATTTTAATTTAAGAATGTGCAAAAATCCTATGAATAAAGAATCAGTTTCTTAAAATTCAGAAAACATTGATAATGTAGACGATCGTAGGGTCATACGAAGATAATGTAAATTACAATTAATGTTACTAAAATCACTCACCCTTATGAAATGTATAATAGGAAATATGTTTATGCATTATTTCACTAATGCAAAAAATCAATATTTATTTATTTGTGAAATAAAATATGAAACGTATGTTATAATTGTAAATAACACAGAGGCAAACAAACAGTCCTGCATTCCTTTAGAGACGCGTCCAAAGTAGTTTAGAAAACAGGAAAAAAAAGTGGAGATAACAAAATATAAAATTCATCCGAACAGCCTACGCTCGGGTTAGGACACGTAATTGGTTAGTTTCCAACGTCATAACCTAATTGAAACTGGCTCCCGGCCAGATATAAATTTCATCTTATTGCTACTTGTCAGCGTTTGAGAATGATTTAATCTGGTCAATATTAAAACAAATATATATATATATATATATATATATATATATATATATATAGTTTCATTGGGAATACACCATTTTTATTGTGTGTTTTAAAACTATGCGCATTGTTCACGCTAAGCAGTTAGAAAATATCTGTCATAGTATTATATGTGTAATAATTAAGGTTTTCGATGTTTTCAACGAGGAGAATAAAAACGGACGCCATACATGACATGCTGAATGAGTATTATGCGTAAATTAATAAATGAAAATGATAAAAGTGTCTAAATTATAAATATATATATATATATATATATGTATGCATATATATATATATATATATTAATATTGATTTTATTTATACAAACATTAATGGCTACATATGTACATACATGTTTCTGTAATCACCCACGTTGGGGTATTACGTCTTCAGGCCAAGAATTACCGTCGAAAGTGATGTTTCCACCAAATACATTTTCCTATTTCGTTTATCAAGTTAGAATGCAACCTGGGTGGGAGTCATAAAAAACGGTGAGAGGATAAGTGAGGTCTTTGAAGATAATCAACATCTTTTTCATTTCCCTTTCCCCCCATCCAACCTAACTTTTGGTTTTTATGGCATAAGGTACTTGAGAATTTAGTTTTTTTGTCCTGGAGTCTGTAAATTAAGAACATTAGCTATGGTCAACTAAGTACTGACCGGTGCTTTTCAATCTACATCCATCCACACATACATGCAACACACACACAACACACACACACAGACACCGTCACACACACACACTCACGTTAATACATATATTCAAAAGCGAATCTATGTTGTACGCTTTTATTTTACTCACAACACACGTACTGAAACTGGGCAATAACTCTAAACTACGCAGGAATCAGGTTAAAATTACAATAAGGTAAATAAAACAAAACAAAAACAAAAAATCAACAAAATTAAATAAAAATAAATAAAAATAAAATAAAATAAAAACAAATAAACAAACAAAATATGAATAAACATAAAACACGAAAGTTATCTAAACCCCACATGTACCTATATATATTAATATATCAATATACTTATAAATGCCTACACTTTGCTACACCCGCGCATATATACACACACATACAGGCTTACAGAGACAAATAATGGCATTTTTCTTTACTTCAGTAGCGTGGTAACCCTTTCATATATGCAATAGTATGCTACTTCACTCCAGAATACACATACACACATACATACATATATAACATACATATAAACAACATTCGGACATCCTTACATTCTTGTAATCTATTACAACAATCATATACGAGACAGCCTATTCTAATAGTTCAGAAATATATATGCATATACATACATATATACATACACGCATACAAATACATCCATATACAAACCTACACACAGATATATAGATACAAGTATATATAAATATACAAACATACATGCATACATAAATACACTTATATACACATACTCACACAAATATAGACATAAATATATATATATATATATATATATATATATATATATATATATATATACATGTACCCTGCCACCAACTGATACATCTAAAGTAGAAACAGACATGGATACATTTACTATATAAATTCCCTTTTTCTATCAATCTCCACACGCATAGTTATATTTCATGGCCCCGCCCGCTTGTTACATTTTCCTAAGTTGTAGTTTTTTTCGTAAACATTTATACTACGTAAAAATTTATATTGAATTCAGTATGAAGTTCATAGGCCTATCTTCATATTAAGAAAGCACTCTTTCGATGGTTAGGCACATATACATAAGATGTATTACGATACAATAATAATATATAATAACAAATGACAGAAATCAGAGTATTTAGGTTATAAAAACTGAGTATACAAGCTTATATATTGTAGTACTTACCTTCATCTTTATTTATTCACCCTAATTTCCTTATCCCCTTTTCTTTCATTCATCCTTCATTCCTTACTTTCTTTCATCTATTATATATACATACTCACACAAATATAGACACACATATATATATATATATATATATATATATATATATATATATATATATATATATATATATATACATGTACCCTGCCACCAACTGATACATCATTATTTTTTTTTTTAATTTAAATTTAATAAAATTAATTTTCCTACCCGGGTATATAAAGATCATATATCCATACATGCATACACCCAAAAATACCCATATGCATACATTATTACGAGGTTCACCCAAAAACAATCTATTACTCGTTTGGTTCAAATATACCTTCATACGGGTACTTATTTAGATTAGTAATATTATAACTGCTTGATGAAGTAGAATATTAAGCGACTTACGTAATCCATACGGGTATGATCATAGTTGCGACCTCACATATCCTCTTTGTGGGGGGTATTTGATGGGGGTTAGTTGTGTTTATAGTTGTTCTAGTCTACTAATTTAGAGTTCTTTACGTGCGTGTATTCTGAAATGTTTGCAGGATATAGCAGTTTCTTGTTTAATATTTAATAATGTTTCTCTGTCTTTAAACCTAGTTATCTCAAGTTTTTCTGATAAGCATAATTGACATGGTGAGGTCAATGAGTGGCAAGTATTGGCCCTCCTTATAATCTTCCATTCTATATTAGGTGTTTTATTTTCTCTAACTAATTTCCAGTAATATAACGATAAGGAAGTGTCCTTTTCATATGTTTGATTACTCATGAGCGTGTATGTCCATAGAATCCATTTTTGAAAATAATTTGGGTACTCCCTATATAGAATCTTTCGTCCCTTGGGTTCTCTACCGGTAATATCCTAGCTTGGTATACCACTGATGAGGTCAAACATTCATTTTTTATTGGGGATTCCTCAGGCTTTTTACAGTTACATTTATTCACCGCAGTGTTTGCACTAGTATTTTCACCTTCTCTATTAGTCGTCTTTAAAATTCTTCCATTATGCTTTTTATAATCCTTTCTAAGTCATCACTACAGCTATAACTTAATTTTTATGTATTTTTATTAAATATTTTATGTAATATATTATTTGGTGGGAAATGCTTTTAATAAGTTGTAAAAATTTTGTACCAAGTTTTGTTTTCAAAGGGGTGTGTGAACCAAATAATTTTCCTACCACGATTTCTAGATCCATTTGAGCTAGCGTTAGTTACTTTATATTTTATCTCTATGTCTTTATACCCACTATTTTTAAGTGGTGTATAATAAATAGCTTTGCAATTATTGAAAGTTACTTTATTAGATGAATTGTTACTTATTCTACTTTACATAGATAACGGTATATGCTTAATAATGGATGGTGGATGGTTAGACTGCGGGTGTATATAAATAGGATTAGCATTATCCTCCATATATCGTTTATAAGTATTTGAATCCAGATATAAAGTAACATCAAGGAAATTAACCTGTTTTAAGTTAGCATTAACTTCTACTTTTAGGCCAAAATCTTTCATGTCCCTATGGATTGCTCTCCTAATCTGATCACATTTAACACTTGTAGCATTCCCCACTATTATCAGCCCATCATCACGATGTAAGCCTATGTCCCTTCTATCGAGAATATTATCTTTTGTTAAATTATAAATGATATAAAGTCCAACGAGATCTGTTGCCTCTGCAGAGTCCAGCGATCCCATTGATACCCCGAAAAAGCCGTTTAGCCCATTTTTGCCCATTGTTCTCCGTTATAGACAAGGACAGTTGTGCGGCATTTCATAATGATATCAAAATCCTTATCGGAGACATTAGTATAGGTCTTAGCAAATTCAATTGCCTTTCCAAAGAGATCCTTTGTGATTGACGGGTAGCAATCCATTATGTCAAATTGCACGAAGGCACATTTTTTCTTGTTGGCAATGTTAAGAAACCATTTTACAGGATCTGCCGTATTTATCCATAGGTTCAGGTTCAATTGCCGTTTTAATTCTAGATTGATTTTCTCTAATATTCTTTTACTAATCTTTCCAATTTCGGGTCTGGTTGGGATAAATAATTATTATTTTTGATTCATAATTATAGGTGATATTGAGCTTGGACTCAGTTCGAGACTAGCAGATTAACCTGTTCAATTCTAAAAGAACGCATCAGCGCAGGTGGCATCGAGACCAGAGGCTATTAATCCACCACTGACAACCGCAAATTCTGGCGAATAGCTATAACGGAAAGGCTCTAAGAAGATGGAAAGGGCAAAGAAACCAGCAGTAGAGAAAATGAAGAGAGCACAGTCGATAGATGGCTAAAACGTAGCTCTCGCCATCAGACATCTTCTACCGATGCGGCATCTGAACAGTGCATGGTGATCTAACTTAGCAGTTTTCCGATCTGTGTTAGCGTAGTCACAGCAGATGACGCTATTAGCTCTCACACTAATAAGAAACTCAATTGTGTAATGAGACATACGGATTCGTTATGTGTTGGTCAGAACGATTATACCACTGTTTTTAGGAATGACCGTTAATTAGTATCATGGCGAACGATTTTGTCATGATAGCTGCTTACTAATGATCTCTGTGTCACAACTGAAATCTTGCTTTTAGTCTAGTATTGTTCTAATTGAAAATCGCGATACCCGCCATTATATTTTACATGTTCCTTTGTTACATTTAACTCTAAAACTGGGCGATTCTCGAACCCATCGGCTTTCCAGTCTATGGCATTTATAGTTTTGTTTGTGCTGCGGAGTTATCTTATAAAAATATTTTTTCATATTTCCCATTAAATATATATATATATATATATATATATATATATATATATATATATATATATATATAAATTTTGTCCCTCACTTATGGAGGTTCCTATTTTGAAAATAAATAAATAATTGTTATAATTCTTTTTCTATAGTTTGCAAATGATTCAAATTTTAGTATGTTATTATGGATGATAACGATTACCAGTTATCAAAATTTATTAGATTTTGAAATGGTGCCCCTTAGTTTTGGACGCTACGATATATATATATATATATATATATATATATATATATATATATATATATATATATATAAGTAATGAAATCAAAAGGATGTAGTGTTTCCCTCATATAGGCAATGGCAAACTTCAATCTATAAATATAAAAGCGAAACTGTATGCATGTATGTGTGTTCGCTTTTTCTGTGTGTGTACTAAAGGCTTATTTCAGAGAAGCGGTCGGTCGGTTCACAACTTTTTAAAACTTTTTATATCACATATAAATTGTAATATCTCAGAGTTAACAACGAAGCTCGCCTGTCTATTTAATTTGCTCGATTTCGGGAAGATAGATATTCAATATTTGTCGCTCGCCGCATGTGGGTTAGTCTTTTTCCTATAACATTTTGGGGGGGAGAGGAAAAAAGCGTTCAGCAGTAAATGAAATCCCGCAGTCCAACCTGGAATCTTCCGATCCGTAGTCAAACGCGTTATCCATTGCGTCACACGTTCTGTCCGTATGCTGAAATATGTTACCGCGATTGTATACAGACAGTCCTAAATTCCGTTGACATGGGCAGGTAACTTTTTCGACACGTGCACGAAACGCGCCCAAAACCCTTATTTTGGGCTTTTTGTGTGACCCGGCGTTGTTCGTTACGAACGATATATAGATAAGGACAATCTAAGGGTTCACACCTTTCAGAATAAAAAAAAAACAATCGGTGCATCCGTTCGAAAGTTTTATTGGTATATACACAATTTCAATTCGATGCATCCGTTCGAAAGTTTCCTTGGTATATACACATATATAAATAAATACACATTTAGAATGTTATTAATAGTATATATGATAATAGAGATGTACAAAGTTGCGAGTCATAACATTTTCTCTTATTTTAACATTTACTCAAGTGCTTTACTGAATGTTTGCCAATCCATATTCTTTCCTTTTGCTTGCCAGTTCATTTTCTATCACCGGCAAAAGCTCAACAAGCAAACGTCGTATCTCGATGACCTCTTAATATTTAGTTGAATCGGACGGCAATATCTTTCTCGATTTTGCATCGACCGACGGCAAATCATCGGCGAAAATTAGAGATCGATTCGCTTCAAAGTGGCGATTTTAGGCGAGCATCAATGAGTATTAAATCGCTGCGTCCAATCAATGCCTCTATCTTTTATATTTAATTGCATACTTAGAAAAATTCGTTCCCATTTCAAGTTTAACTGATTTTGAAAGCGATTTGACTTTCCTGTTCGAGAGATATATGCATCGCAGAAAGAAATTAAAAACTTAAATAAGAAATCATAGTTTTCTAGTCGATGTTAAAATCTTATAGGCCTCAAGTAAAGTAAGTAAGGCTTTCTTCAGTCTTGACAGACTATGGATACTCACTGTAAAGGTGTCTGCTGACGCGTAAAATATTTGTGGCAAGAGTTGCGCAATCTTCAACCACGCCTCTACTGAGTCGATATTGTTCAATACCAGTTGCAAGTGGAGGACCAGGACGACTGGAAACAATGCCGAGATAAGCTGAAAGCACATACATCGCGTAGAATTCCCGAATGGTCACCCACCTGGTACTAGCCAGGCTCAACATTGCTTAAATTCGGTGATCTGACGAGAACCGGTGTGTCAACGTGATTCTGCCGTACGTCTTCAACTACTGAATTACATATACACACACCACAACCTTGTTTAACCCATATGGAAATTGTATATGGGCATTTACACTGGCCTGACCATTCTAATGTGAACATTAACGTTTAACTTGCTTAGTATTTTTATAAATACATGAATAAACACACACACTTTGACATACGCACGCTTTATATACATTTAAAGACCATGAATGGTACACGTACATAAAAGACATAAACATTTAATAGTTTAGAACATAGATAATTATATACACAAGATGATAATAGAAGAGTTACTTTATACATACATAAAAAACACGACATTCATCACGTATGTAGCATGTCGTTGATTAAAGACATGCACCGGGTTCTGCATACACCTGGAATATATACGTACAGTAAGTGAAAGCTAGTAATATTAAAATAAATCTATTTTTTATGCATGGCTCTTAAAAACAGAATTACTACTATACCATGAATTTCGTTCTAAGAAGGAGATATATGTTTTTATATATCACAGACAAATAAAATACATAAGTCTACTATCGAAGCCATCTTAAAGCACTAGTAAGTCATATTTTTGTATGCAACTCTAGACCGCAACGATCCGCCGAGACTGTCAGCACTTTATCCAAGATCGCTTACATTATTGTGCCCTTTACGATACACATATCACAAGCAATGATTCAGACAAAGGGGGAAAAATGTTGCTGCATGTGTTGGAACCCAACTATTTCACATGTATCATTGGTAATTGTTGTCCTGTAAGAACAGTGTCGTCCGGATATAAGAGACCCGAATATAAGAAAAACGGATTTAAGAGAGATTTTCTCTGGTCCCAAATTAGAGCCTGTGTTAATCTACAGTGTAAAAGAAGCCATGATATAAGAGTAAACCGGATATAAGAGAGCTGCAATGGCCGGAAAAAGAAGTCTCTTATATCCAGGTTAAACTGCCATATATTTGTTTGTTTGTTTTTTACATCAAATAGCTTCATTCCTGTTTGGGGGTGACTTCTATTTTTAAAAATATATATATATGAAAAAATGAAAACGCCCCTTGTCGTTCTATGGCGGTTTCCTCTTCGTTCGCTTACATGATAGCTCTAGATTTAGTGTTGTCACAACAACATAAATGAAGAACTACATTCTGAAGGTAAAGAATGGTTGATTTATTTAGTTGTTTACGTTTTTTCTGTGTGATTCGTGTAAATATAACGTATCGGTCTACGGATATCTGAGTCCGTGGTCCGTGTATGCATAATAGAATTTTAAGTATAGTTTTTGTGTTGTGGTAACCATGCATATGGTGCTGTTAAATATCATTGCGACATAGCGTTTAACTCCAGTAGCTGCTTATCAAGAACTGTAAGCTTGTAGAACTATCTTCCGACTTACTGTTTTCTTTAAATTTTGCTCTTTTTAAGACTGAAGACAATAGAGCGTTTGAGGATTAGTTATTCGTATTGTTTGGAGTTTTCAAACTCATGCTCTCATCCGTATTATTTAGATTCTTCTGTCTACTGGTCTGATCTTGGGTGCCATTTTCACAAAGTTTCGGTCGATGCAACCTCCGGCCGTCTTTAGGTCTATCTAGGAATGCGTCTGTTGATCTCGGGAATTTGCACGACATTCTTAATGGATTATTTTACTTATTTTACGAGGGTGGCATGTTCTCGTTCCGGCAGCCATGACAAGATAGATGTCCTAAGTAATTCACAATTGTATTTTTCAATCGCCTTCAACTTTCAGGAGTATATCGATTGCACACTTGCTCTCTCTAAGTACTCCAACCAGACTGCGCCACAGGTGCTTGCGAAGAATTCAAAGAATACGAATTACCTATCTTCATCTAAAAGATACTAAGACGTACTGGTTTTAAATTGAATGTAATCTGCACAGCGTTTCTGCTGATGTAACCTCCAAACTTCTTGTGTATACAGTCAGTCTCGGGAAAATTTCTGTCGAGCTCGGAAAGCTCGGAAATTCCATTGACAGAAACGTTGAAAAAATGACACTCCAGAGGAGAAGAGTAGAATGTTACATTTTACTCTTGTGGTGGTGGTGGTGGTGGTGGTGGTGGTGGTGGTGGTGGTGGTGGTGGTGGTGGTGGTGGTGGTGGTGATGATGATGATGATGATGATGACGATGACGACGATGATGATGACGATGACGACGACGATGATGATGATGATGATGATGATGATGATGATGACGACGATGATAATGATAATGATGACGACGACGGTGGCGGTGGTGGTGATGGTGATGATGATGATGATGATGATGATGATGATGATGATGATGATGATGATGATGATGATGATAATGATGACGGCGACGTTGGTGGTGGTGGTGGTGTTGATGATGATGATGTTGATGATGATGATGACGACGACGATGATGATGATGATGATAATGATGACGACGACGGTGGTGATGATGATGATGATGATGATGATGATGATGATGATGATGATGATGATGATGATGATGATGATGATGATGATGATGATGGCGGCGGCGGCGGCGGCGCAATCGTCAATTTGTATGAGGCTATTTAATTTACAAAATAACAATGTTCTCATTTTTTTTTTTACTAAGACACTCGTTAGTGGAAACAGAAATCACACGCCGTTGGTTATAAAAAATATGTCGTTTTTTTTATTTCTGTACATATAAGTTTTTAATGACATATGTACAATCTAAAGTCTGTGTGAGGGGATGACGGTGGTGATGTGTAGAAGACTGTGTTACTAGCACCCCTTTCGTCGGTGTTGTCAACTCTTCTTCCTGTGTCTCATTTTTTGGGGCCTACATGACGACGGCATTTCGATCAGCCGACAGTTTCGAAAATATATATGCATTTACTGCCCAGAGAATTTGCGTCCTAAACTTGACCTCGCTTTGACGTCATCTCTCGGCCCTCAGCCTCGACTTGTGACTGACTTTTTGTTTGTCGTCATCTGACAACGCAAAGATTCAGTACGTAACCATTGGTCACGTTTTCTGGCCAAAGTTATTGTTAAATTTACTTTGATAAATCTTATCACAGTTATCTTATCTTTCTGATATTTATCTTAGATTTTTATTAGTTCCTTACATCAAATAGTTTCAAGCATGTGCTTGAGCGATGTTTAGAAAAAAGTAATTTATTTTCACGTCGCGTCGCTCAAATCTACCAGTTGATCTGACTACTTTTCTCTATTTTTGAGCCCATGCACTTCTATCAAGTCTAACAGTATACCGATCGGACTTTCAAATGTATAAGCGGACCATGACTGGTACGGGTCTCTAACTATTTTCAATCAAAAACATAATATTAACTTAGTGTTAATTGTTACAAGTTGGCTGTTTCACTCCATTATAAGATTTTGGGAAAGATTTCTCACCCAGTTAAAATAAATTCCCTTTGGACAATATATATATGTATATATCTATAAAAGTGAAAATGTCTGTTCCTGTATCTGTGTGTCTGTATGTGTACATTTCTGTACCAAACAACCATGGCAATTTTCAGAAGACCCGACATTTGACATTAGATTTGGCATTTTAAATCGGTTTTCGTTCAGAAATTTTTCTGTCAAACAGTCAAAGTTCCACGATGTGACCTTTGAAAACTCTACCATACTTCTCCGACTATTGGGAGTCTAAACACTTGAAATTTAATATCTAGGCTACTTGGACATGGATCAAACTTTTTTAAAACTTAATTTGAGCCAAAAACAATAAATAAAGTGGGCTCAAAGTTATAAAAAAAGTTTACCTTTGCGGCCTTAGTCAATTCTGGGTGTAAACATTTGAAATTTTACATAAAATGTATTCAGACATAGGCCAAAAATTTAGCAGCCAAGTAGTTAAAGTTGAAAGCGTTGACCTACAAAACTCCCTCACATATTTTGGGTCTAAACACTTGAAATTTTAGATGTAGGTTACCTGGACATGAGTTAAACCTATATATATATATATATATATACATATATATATATATATATGTTTCTGTGTGTGTGGATATGTGTGTGTGTTTTACATAAGATTTCGCTGCAAATTCATTTAATTTTCATTGGAATTTTAGACGACAGATGCTTATTTTTGTATTTTTTAATATTTAAATATTGGTAAAGTTATGCGCTGAAGGAATAAATTCTTTCAGCGCACAACTTCACGTATTTTATTCAGCTAACACAATTGTAAGTGCATTCTATTGAACTGCGTTCCACTATTGAATGTGAATACACGTACTCCTTGACCTCCTTAGGAAGCATTCAGAATTGACATTAAATAAATGTGCATAAAGGAAAATCAGTTTCCGTCGAGATTATAGTTTAAAAAATTTTACGACAGAGAAATGATTTCCGACTATTTTTGACTATTTCCGGAAAATTACGAAGTTAAATTCTTTTTTCGTTAATTTCCGTTATATTTGAAGAACGCAGTCGTTAGTTCAGTGGGTAACTGTTGATAATTCCTTATTAAATAATGTTTCTATTACTTTTAGCATACATAATAAAACCCACTGATACTATTAATAATTATGTCAAATATTGTCTGGCGATTCGTATTCGAAAGAAAAACGTAAAATTTCCGTGATAAGCCACAATATTATATTATCGTAATCATATTTTCACAAGCGACCTCATTCATATGTAATATATAGATGTTGGCATTCTGCAGATACTCAACATAAATGGAAACGCTCTGATATTACTGGAGCTCTTTTGTTAAAACTGAAAAAGTATTAATCTAAGCTAGCAACGACGGCGCGCTTAGTCCAGTCATAAATTACACTTAAATATAATATTTTAATTCTTGTAGATTCCGTATATAATATTATAGTGTAAATGTTCCATCGATTTTTATATATTATAATGTTGCGATTTCAATATATATATATATATATATATATATATATATATATATATATATATATATCCATATGACTCGAGTGCATAAGCCTTATTTGAAACCGAAACAAACCTCATGAAAAAAATATATGCATGTATATATAACATAATCGACACCGAAACCAAAACCTATGAAATATTTTTGATATTTTTTTATTACAAGAACTTGAAGTCCATAACAATAAACCGACATTGCTGTAACCATGTCAGAAAATAAATGAATAGCACACATGCTATCGTATTAATAGGTAGACTAGAAGGAACTGTGGAAATTCCAGAGGGGACTCATTCATATGTAATATATTGATGTTGGCATTCTGTAGATTTTCCGTGTGAATGGAGACGCCCTGATATTATTGTAGCGATTTTCTGAAAACTGCAAAAGTATTTATCCAATACGCTTAAATATGATATTTTAATTCTTGAAGATTTCGAATATATTATTATAGAGTCAATGCTGTATCTATTTTCATATATTATAAAATTGCGAGTTAAAAACATATATTTATAACTTGGGAACTTGGGTTCATCAGCTTGTTTCGAAATCGTGTCACAACCTTTATATATATATATATATATATATATATATATACATATATATATATATATATATATATATATAGTGGAATTGGTAATTAATAAAAACTGAAGAAAGTGCTCAATACTGTTGTAGAGAAATATGCGTTTTATTTTTTATTACCGTATCTTTCTGTTAAGTTCCATTATTGTTTCAGTTACCCGGCCGTTTATTTTTGCCGTCTGTAGCTTCCTCAGGCTTTTACAGAAATGTTCTACAGACGGCCAAAAAAAAAAATGGCCGGGTAGCTGAAACAATAATGTAACTTATCAGAAAGATACGGTAATGAAACGTATATATATATAGTGGTTGGTCGCGTTCAATGCTGCCAAGACTAAACTAGTTTCATTCAATAATTACAAGAAACCCTCTCTACCACCCATAGCAATGGCCAACGACTCTTTATCTGAGAGTCCATCTTTCAAACTCCTTGGCCTAACGTTCACAGGAAACATGAGTTGGAACAATTACATTGAAGGCATTGCCAGGGCCGCTGCAAGAAAGGTAGGCTCTCTCTACCGTGCTAGAAAACTACTAACACCCGAAAGTATCCTGTACCTCTATAAGGCCACCATTCGCCCATGTATGGAGTATTGCTGCCACATCTGGGCTGGTGCATCTGCTACTAGTCTCTCGCTCCTTGACAAGGTTCAAAAGAGAGTCGCAAACCTGATAGGCCCTGAACTGGCATCTAAGCTTCAGCCTCTGTCCCATCGACGAGATGTTGCATCCCTCTGCCTTTTCTACAAGTATTTTAGTGGTGAATGCTCTGACGAACTGCAATCACTTGTGCCCCCACGACGCGAGCACCCTCGACAAACCCGACAGGCTACTAGATCCCACCCCCACACTGTAGAGGTCCCTAGATGTAAAAGATCTTTTTACTCCAATAGTTTCTTCCCCAGAACCGCAAGACTCTGGAATTCCGTTCCAGGTCCCTGCTTCCCCAACAGTACTGACGTGCAGAAGTTCAAGTGTAACGTGAACCGACACCTTGCTGCCCAAATCCCTACATAGTACCCCAGTAGTTGTTGCCCCTGATAGTAGCCCCCTACACCAAAGTGGCAATTTGCCTTGTTTGGGGTGAAAATGTAATATATATATATATATATATATATATATATATATATATATATATATATATATATATATATATATATATATATATATATATATATAATTCATCCAGCTATAATCGAAACCAAAATCAAAATTTATGAAGAATTCTTGATAAAATAATTTAAACCAAAAAACAAAAAAGATTACGTAATTCTGTGGTTGTCACTGTATAGTTCTACAAACTGAGTCAATTTTGTTGAAAATATCCTTATCGTACGTTGCCGGGCATACCACTTGTGTTTGGTTGTTGGGGCTTATGTTTTGTTAAACCGACATAAAAGAACCCCATGAATCATATTTTCACTAAATATGTGTGTAGACTGTTTTGCAATTTCTTTAGGATCAGTGGCATATTCAATGTACGCTCGAAAACAGAAACTTAATTTACTTTTAGCACTGCTAAAAAAAACACGTTAATTTTGAAAACTTATACACTTCTTTGCGGTTAATGAATAACAATTAAGAAATTTATGTGCAGAGTTTGAACCTACAGACAATTAAAAAAATAAATAAATAAACAACAAATAAAAACACGCTATCAGTTTACCCACAGTCGAATTTTCATGGCCCTTGTTCTATTATTGTTGCTAAGCAACGACATGGAAAACATGACTTGACCGATGATAAATAAATTAATATAACGCTATCGATTATCGATTATCAGTAATTATCGGAGGTGTTCTGAGGCAAGACTAAACTACCACTCACACACTTATACACTAAAGTTCTGTACATTTTAAGGAAAATCTGTTCAGCAGTTTCGGAGTATTTAAGGAACGAAATAACACACAGAGAGGCAAAGCTGCATTCATATATATATATATATATATATATATATCTTATATATACACGCATATATATAAATGTCTTATATATATATCTGCATATATATATATGTGCATATATATATATGTCTCATATATATGTGCATATATATATGTTCATATATATGTGCATATATATATATATATATATATATATATATATATACGTACATATATATATATATATATATATATATATATTCCAAAGGGTGAATGAACTCTTTTTCTGGGTCAACGGCCAACTAGCACCGTGTATATTTGTGTGTGTGTATATGTGTATTGGGGTGGAGAGGGCTCCAGTAAGCTGTGGTGAAGGCAACCTTTCTAGGAGAAGCACATCTCTGATTAAAAATAAACATCAAGCGGGAGACCAGTACCCGCATTAAGCTGGTCTGCAGTTTAATTTGTTGCTGGCTATCTTGTTCTTGCTTGCTGCTGGATCTCAACATTTTGAACCGAGAGAGAGACTTAGCTGTCGTACAAAGCTAAGACTCTGTAACATCATCTTTGTATAGATACTCCCTCAGGCATTTGGGATCATGGGTTTTAAATGTCTGAGGGAGTGGCACTCGTCTGACAAGACGTTGCAATCATCATATATGTCGGAGTATTTAAGGAACGAAATAACACACAGGTAGGCAAAGCTGCATTCATATATATATATATATATATATATATTATATATATATATATATATATTATATATATATATGTCCTATATATATTTATGCATATATATATATATATATATATATATATATATATATATATATTATAGATTACAGTAAACTAAATCCTCAGCTCAATTAATCAAGTTGATTATGCGTTTTACTCATAGTAAATGGACATGAATAAATTAATACATTTCTCTTTCGTCGTCTTAGTCAGCTGCAGCGTTTCAAATTCGAAAATGTTATTTAGACATGTCATTATCGCCTGGTTTTTCTACTTGTTTATTGTAATTTGTCAGCAAAATTATTATTCGTTGTCAACTTCATACTTCAAAGAGAGAAAAATTCTGCGTCGAGATTAACTTGCAAGAAAGAAAGAAGAGAAATTGTTAAGAAGTGGATCGATAATCACGTGATGCAGTGTATGTGTAATATCAAGAATCTACCAACGCTTACACTCACTCGAATGAAAAAAAAAATGAATGTATAGAGCTTTTGCTCAGACACGGATATACGCAGACGTAGGCTATGAATATTACATTTGTTTATATGCCTTACGATTTAGTCTTAAAATGATTATGAATTTTTTATGCATACACGCTTCTCGTAAATTAAGGTAATGTGACTTATATATCACTGAATGTGGTTTTATTCAATTAATATTTTCATGTAAAAACCGCCCCCTTAAGTAAACACTTCATCAAATCTCCACACTAACGTACTGTACTTGCAATAACCCTTATACCTGACTGGCTTTTATAAGTGGTGACCACCGTTTAAAAAAAAAAAGGAGAATATATATATATATATATATATATATATATATATATATATATTTGTATATATATATATTAAGGCCACACATTGTCTATCTGCACGAATTCAAATTTAAATGAAACTTTTAAAATTAAGCCTTTTATTAAATTCTAAAAAAAATACTGTAATATTCTACTAGCGAGGGGTACCCGGCGTTGCTCGAGTGTTTGGAGGTGTGTTTGGGGAGGGGTTAAAAAAGAAAGTATGAGGATCGAACTCTAACCCTTGAGGCAAAGTTGTAAATTAAAGTGTGAAAAAAAAAACAAAACGTGTGCCGTTAACCATTTCCCCACCGCGACATGCTTACGGAGACACGTTTGAATTTATTTAATTACTTGGATTGTACAATGCCCGTTTTAATGAGTTAATGAGGTCAAGTTTGTCTGCGGGATAGTATTTCATTTACTGCTGAACGCTCCCCCCCCCCAAGATGTTATAGGCAAAAGACTAACCCACATGCGGCGAGCGCCAAATGTTGAAAATTTATCTTCCCGAAATCGAGCAAATTAAATAGATAGGCGAACTTCGTTGTAAACTGTGAGATATTACGATTTCTATGTAATATAAAAAGTTTTAAATAGTTGTGAACCGACCGTCCGCTTCTTTGAAAAAAGCCTTTTGTAGACATACAGAAAAAGCGAACACACATACATACATACATACATTTTCGCTTTTATATTTATAGATTAGGAAAAATAAATAGTGCTGCAATCGTGTCTCTCTCTCCCCCCCTCTCTCTCTCTCTCTTATTTGTCTATATAATTCTGACCAATCTAAAGAAGCATTGGATATCCGCTATATGAAAAGCAGCGCGTGTAATTTTTGTAGGTTTGCAGCATCCTCAACCAAACTTCTTCTTAATAGGAACAGTTTGAATCCAGTAGCAAGGAGAATTCAGGGCGATAAGGACACATGTAGATATAAGTCGAGAACATACACAGCGCCTTGACTTCCTAAATGGTCACACATTTTTTGTACTGACCAATCTCAACTTGCTTAACTTCGGTTATCTAACGGAAACCGTTTTTTCAATATGATACCGTATATATATTATATATATATATATATATATATATATATATATATATATATATTTGTGTGTGTGTATTTCTATATTTTGGTAGCAAGTTAGTAAGCATGCAAAAATATACAAATGCACACATACACAAATATTTATATATATATATATATATATATATATATATAAAGAATAACTAGCTAATAAAATATGTAAAAACACCTTGAAAAAGAGTTAAAACATATTTCATTTTTTTAAATGAAGCAAAAAATAAGTGGATAGTCCTTAATCCGCGGAGTTTGGAAGAAATACTTTCCTTCTCATCACAGGCCGGGATTTAGCAAAATGCTGGATCGAATTTTGCTTGCAAAAGTATTTGATGAAACTACAAGTAAGTCATAGATCTTACTTGGCAACAGATAGTGAAGCAGAGGGAATATGGTTAAGAACAAGGTGATTTCACGTGAATGGATAGTCTAGTGAAGGGTAAAACATCCAATATATATATATATATATATATATTATTATATATATATATATATATGCATGTGTGCGTGGAGGGTGTGTGTGTGTGTGTATACAAAGGAAAATCCATTTCAGTGTACAACCTAAATGTTTTGTTAAATTAAAGAATTATAAATATTAATATTCATCCCCATATATATATATAGATTGGTACCATTTCCGATGTGTTGGTATCGACTCAGAAACTCCCAACAGGCAAAAGTGGTATTGCCCAGAATGTGCGCCCCTTAAAAAACGACGGGGTAGACCTAGCCTGCTGCCTGCTTGATTGATATCTGGACTGATCGACTACTGCTATATTGTACTAACAGTTGTTTTTTGATTAAGTATTTTGGTGGTCTGTCATTTTTATGTAACTTTTTCTTTTTCTTTTCTCTCTTCTACCTTTTGTTTTTTTTTCTAGTTTTTGTCGGGAGTGTGTGAGAAAATAAAAATAAAAATAAAAATAAAAAAGAAGATTGCTTACTTGGTGGCGCCGGCCTCGAGGGCGGAATTCTAATCTGAGTGGTTGAGAGAACGAGTCTCTTATAGACTTGAGGAGTAGGGGGAGGCACTATTCTTCTGTTATAAAAGAATTGTGTCTCTGACTAGTACCAGTTCTGTTAATGACTTACTGGTGAACGGTTGGCACAAATTAGTTACTCGCTGCTCGCCGTACTACAAAACTTGTTACTCGACCCAGTAGGGGGGTCGCATAGGGCATCCTTTGCAACCCCTCGGAGCTTACGCTATCACCGGGTAATCTACTTTACCCTCTAAATAGTTTTTTTTTTCCACATCTTGCAAAGGATTTGCTGCTTACTCTTTCGTCGGTTAACTACTGTCATGAACGTCACGAAAGAGCAGCTCCTACGCAGAAGGGAGTCATTGACTCAGAAGATTCAGGGACGACAAGATGTGTCGTGATGGAGTTAGGCCATCGGCGTACTCATTCTTAAGGACGGAGATTCGACAATTCATTGTCGAGTTAGAGACTTGTATCACACAGCTGGAGTTAGGCTCCTTTGATGAGTGTACACCTGCCGAGATTGAGGGTGCTTGGCTGCCTCAACTAAAGGATTATTATGAAAACTTGGGCGATTTGGATCAAGCATACCGACAGCCAGAGCCCAGCCCTTACTCGGAATCTGCCTTTGAGTTCTCAAGGGCTTCTGCAACTACCGGGAGAGGTTCTTCCTTCATTGTTAAACCCCCACGTATACAGATCACAGGGCCTACATTTAGCGGACAGGAAATGGAGTCCGACCGTATGAGTTTCAGAAACTTCTTGACTAGGTTTGAGAACTGCGTGATCGGCATGGCCAATGATGCCGAGAGGTTGAACTTCTTGAAGTGTTCACTCTCAGACAGAGCCTTGAGGCTGGTAAATCACCTGAGTTGCACTGACACCAATTACCAGCAAGCCATGGCTATACTGAAGAGGGAGTATCTGGACCTGGATGAAATCATTGACCAAATATTCCAGGATATTCTGGACTATGTTCCAAAGAAAGGTGGAGCCCTTTTTGAGCTGGGGGGCTTCGTTTCCAGGACGGCATCGCTGTTGGAAGAGCTGGGGAATTCCATTTTGTGTGACTTTTCTGTGGACGATTCTGGCGGAGCCAGACTGATGGCTAAGATTCTATTTAGGAAATTTCCTCTCGAACTGAAAGGGGAGATAATAGCGCTAACAAATAGACGGGTGCCACCTTTGTCCTCCATATTGAGACTAACTGGAGAAGCAATAAAGAGATTGCAGATTAAGGGCGGTGTCTCCACTGCATTTACATCAACAGTAAGACAGAATACGTCTCAAAAGTTTGGTAGGGGAAACGCTATTACTCCTTCTTTTCATGTGGATGTGAACAATGCAACTTCAACCGGGTATTCCCGCACGTTGCCACCCATTCTCTCAGTTACATTCTCTTGTGGACCAAAGACAGTGTCAGTGAATTGCCTACTGGACACGGGTAGCGGGCGGACATATCTGGCGGCAGATGTACTGAGAACTTTGTGCCCAATCGAAACCCTTGGTGTCAATTGTCAGCTGAGATTGTCTACCTTTCTAGGTGAGTGTCAGCGTGGGTTCACAGAGGTAGTCCTGGGAGTTGACTTGGGTTCTGGAAGGACTGTGACATCTCCTGTCTTGGTAGCCGATGGTATGGACTTGTCGGTTCGAGTGCCCAACCTGGGATCTCTATTGCGTGTCTTTCAGGATGCAAAATATGCTTTGGCCGGCCAGTTTGAGACTGGAAAGGATTTAATACCGATCAAGGGAATAATTGGGTTAGACCTGATTGAACACCTGGACTCATTGAAGCTGATCCCGTGTTTGAATGGATGGGCCTTTGCAACCCCGCCTGGATTGGTCCCGTTTGGAGCAGTGGACTCTTTTTTCTTGGAGGATAAGCCTCTCTCTGAGGTTACTCACCTCTCGTTTAATTCGGTAATGGAACATACCCCTCCAGGTCGATTCATCACATTTATGTTTTGTCCTTGAAACACAATCAACATACCCGGATCCCATGGCGGAGTGCTTTCCTGACAGTATGGTACAAAGAGGACTAGAACAAATGTTTACGTTGGAATCTCTGGGGCTTCCCAGTCAGGAGGACTTTTCTGATTACGATAAAGTGCAGATGAAGCGATTTGAGGAAACGGTAGAGCTTCGGGATGGAAGCTATTATGTGGAGCTCCCCTGGCATCACGATAGATTAGCCAGAGTCCCCTCTAATCATGCAACTTCCTTGCATGTTTTAGACCGGGTAGCAGCAAACTTGACTAAAAGAAAAATATATGATGAATATTTGGAGGTGTTTCGTCAGCAACAGGATGACGGTATAATTGAAGAGATTTTTGTCTCCCCTCAGGAGTTCGACAAATATGTGTGGATACCACATAGACCAGTTTTCAAGTCGGACCCTACGGCAACTACCAGGATCAGACCAGTGTTCAACTGTAGTTTGAAGACAGGAGATGGATTATCGCTGAACGAAGCAGCATATTCTGGCGTTAACTTAACAGGGGACATCTTAAAGTTGTTGCTGGCCTTTAGAGCCAACAATTATGTGCTACTAGCAGACATTCGCCGAGCCTTCCTAATGATTCGGCTTAAGCTGGAGGCGGATAGGAACCGGTTTTGCTTTTTTCTTAAACAAGGAGATTGTTTGCGCTGCTTCCGCTATACCACCTTGATATTCGGGTTTACCTCCAGCCCATTTGTGTTGGGGTGCATCTTAAAATTGCATGCGGCAAAATACCCTCAGGATGCTTGCCGCAGAATGATGGAGGACCGGTTTTATGTGGATAACCTTGTGGCATCCGTGGCAGACGCGAGTGAGCTTACTACATTGTATTCCCTTGTTAGAGAGCGTTTGCTGGAAGGGGGCTTTATTATCCAGTCATGCAACTCAAACAGTCAGGCGCTCCGCAATAGGATGAAGGAGGATGGTACTCTAAGTATCCATGAAGAGGAGTGGGAGAGAGTACTGGGCTACCGATACTCCCCACATTCGGAGGAGTTGTATGTCGCTCCGGTAAAGTGCAATCCTGACGTGACAACTAAGAGAGGTGTTCTTTCAGAGTCAGCTAAGGTCTTCGATCCGTTGTCCCTATGTCTCCCGGTTACTATCCGCAGTAGAGTGCTAATCAGGTCCATGTGGAAGAATGGTGCAGGTTGGGATGATCCACTCCAGCCAGCGATCTTGAGCGATTGGAGAGAACTAGCCAGGGACCTTTCAGGGTTGAGTGATTTCCGTTTTTTGCGCAAGGCGCTTATGGCAGGGCTGCCTGGAGATATGTACCTGTTTTGCGACGCGTCCAAGGAAGCATATGGGTTTGCCGTGTGTATCGTACAAAATGGTCGGTCATCCTTATCATTTGCGAAAGCGAAGGTGGCACCTATGAAGGACAAGACTTTGCCTGTGTTGGAACTAATGGCTGTTTTTCTCGCCTTCAAGTGTCTCCCCACAATCCTGGACAATTGTGAAGGATTTGTTCCCGAGAATTTGTGTATAGCCACGGATGCACAGGTGGCCTTGTCCTGGATTTTATCTCAAAACATGGCTAGCAAAAATGTTTTTGCAAAAAATAGACTTAAAGACATTCTGCAGATGAAAGTGGAGTTGGAGTCTCGCTATGGCTTGAAGACTCTCTTCAGATATGTTGATAGTACACTCAACCCGGCGGATTTGTTAACAAGAGGATTAACATTGAGAAAGTTCCAATCCAAGATGGAATTTTGGTGTTCAGGCCCTTCCTGGCTATGCGAAGGAATATCTCAATGGCCAGGACAGGATATGCCCTGTTTGAGTGAGATATGCCAGCGAATGACCCGCAGTTCAGCAAATTGTTCTTTGATCCATGATCAAGAGTACACTTCGGCCATAACTTTTCAGAGGTTTTCCTCATTCTCTGGTTTACTGACTGTTATTGCCTTGGTGTTTAAGTTCCTAGCCATCCGATTTAATCGACAATCGGACTACAAGTCTAAGGCAGCGATCTACCTTATGAAGACAGTGCAACGGCAAGAATTTCCCGTGGAAGTGGAGTACCTAAAGGAGCCGAGTGGTAAACCCATGCCAGTTAGGGTTCGTGCTCTGGATCTTTTTCTGGACCCTGACGGTTTGATTCGATCTCGGGGAAGAATCAACCAATCTTCCCACTTTGGTTATGAAGTTAAGAACCCGCCTCCAGAAGGATGATGTTGTGCTGATTAAGAGTCCTTTGAAACCCAGACCGTTTTGGGTCTTAGGAACTATTACTGAACTGATTCCAGGCCATGATGGTGTCGTTAGAGCAGCACGTGTACAAAAAGGGGAGGGCTTGGAGGAAGTACATTCCCTGAAACATCTGTACCCCTTAGAGCTTTCTAGGACTCCTGAAGGACCTCCTGTTGCGGAGGGAGGGGAGACGTTGGATTCACCCCCTAGTGTTGAAGAGCAGGTCTGGTTGTGTCCCCTGTGCAGCTCTCCGCAGCAGAATCAGAATATGATCGGGTGTGACTCGTGCGACGATTGGTACCATTTCCGATGTGTTGGTATCGACTCAGAAACTCCCAACAGGCAAAAGTGGTATTGCCCAGAATGTGCGCCCCTTAAAAAACGACGGGGTAGACCTAGTCTGCTGCCTGCTTGATTGATATCTGGACTGATCGACTACTGCTATATTGTACTAACAGTTGTTTTTTGATTAAGTATTTTGGTGGTCTGTCATTTTTATGTAACTTTTTCTTTTTCTTTTCTCTCTTCTACCTTTTGTTTTTTTTTCTAGTTTTTGTCGGGAGTGTGTGAGAAAATAAAAATAAAAATAAAAATAAAAAAAGAAGATTGCTTACTTGGTGGCGCCGGCCTCGAGGGCGGAATTCTAATCTGAGTGGTTGACAGAACGAGTCTCTTATAGACTTGAGGAGTAGGGGGAGGCACTATTCTTCTGTTATAAAAGAATTGTGTCTCTGACTAGTACCAGTTCTGTTAATGACTTACTGGTGAACGGTTGGCACAAATTAGTTACTCGCTGCTCGCCGTACTACAAAACTTGTTACTCGACCCAGTAGGGGGGTCGCATAGGGCATCCTTTGCAACCCCTCGGAGCTTACGCTATCACCGGGTAATCTACTTTACCCTCTAAATAGTTTTTTTTTCCACAATATACACACATATATATATATATACAGGTTCATCGGACAACACTGACAAAATGACAACTTTACACAATGAAAATAGTTAGTGTGCAGTTTATATAACATTCTCGCGCTGACTCAGATATTTCGAGCGAGAGACCTTTTTAAACATTTTGACCGTGCTTTTTAGTGTAATTTTTTAAATCTCTTTTGCACTTTCTTCACAAGGCGTCTTTACCAGATACTTTTGATATTTTATTTTCATCTCATATATAAGATCTTATTATTCTATTATCCTTTTCCCACAGTTCTATTTATCCCAGCATTATTGGGGCAACCAACGTCTACTTAAGTTCATTCTTTCTACTTCTTATGCCATATTATTACGTCGTTGTTTATAGCTCTGTTTTTAAGTACGAAACTTTAATAATTGCATAGCCATAGTTAATTGTGTAGGGTGTATGCCCCAATGTTATCTTTGATAAATATATCAAGGGCTTGCAGTTGCATTCGATATTTCATATTTTTCAGATTATGTAGTGGAGATATTTATATACGCCATTCTATCACTTTGCTGCAGTCACTCAACAGAGCCCAACAGTTGGATATATGTTAAAGTGATTCAGAGTCTCTGTTTCTGTTGCGCAAGACCTGTAGTCGTTGTCGTTGCTGAGCCCACTCGATTTTCTTACAAAGTATTGATCATAAAACCTTGATATTGAGCAGCCATTATAATCCGTTTCTTGTTCTCCATTTTGCTTGCACATAGTGACTTACATATCTTTATGATTCTAGTTTAATCCACTCAGAAAATACTTGGCACACAGTTAGTTGGTCAATTTTTTGCAGTGGAAGTTCTTGGTGTATTTTTGCCGACGCTTTTGGTCTATTTTTATAGACGACTTGTTTTCTTATAATGTTTTATTTGTAAGACAGTCATGTCCAAAATGTTTGGTCAGTTTCGTGAGGAAGTTTGGTCTGCTGCCTATTCTTCCAGAATTAGATGTACTCTTTTGAGGTTTTGGATTTTGGGAGCTCCAAAGATACTGCCGGATACTTACAATAGTGT
This sequence comes from Euprymna scolopes, assembly GCF_053919585.1. Taxonomy (NCBI): domain Eukaryota; kingdom Metazoa; phylum Mollusca; class Cephalopoda; order Sepiida; family Sepiolidae; genus Euprymna; species Euprymna scolopes. The sequence continues at coordinate 126,971,125 of NC_136497.1, read as the reverse complement.
CACCATCCTGATCATCATTTCTGATAGACCAATACCTTCTGCTCTTCTGGGCACGTACAGACTAATCAGACACTCGTTTCTTAATGCTATTCTGTTTGACCATGTTCTGCGTTTTATAGTGTAGTCTCTTTATATCCCTTTGTGGCTAGCCAATAACAGTGTTACCATAAACTGGGGGAAAGACAGCAATTATCACCTTTTGGTGGCGTCGATTCTCTGTAGTGAAGCCCTGGAAGGTTTCGGACCTGGAACCTTTCTTATACAAAACATAATACGAGAATAATAATATAAATGCAAATTTAGGTGCTATCATTGTCCCAGTTGGCGGCATAACAGGACTTTGCCTTCTTTATTGTTACAGTGCCATTATCACGTTTACGTTGGTTGAACGTCATTTGGGAAGAAGATAAAATGGAAACAATGTACGGCGGCTGCTTCAGTGGAGATATGAGCGAGTCGTGGTCGAAATACGACCACAAACGTGATTTGTTTACAAGTTGAGAGAATTTACATGACCAGACTAGGAATTTATTCCGGAAAGAAATATCGCTCGCTCACGACAAACTATAGACACTCTTACACACAGTGATGACTTGTTGGTCAATGGGCAGTCAAATAGTTTGTTTTTAACCTATATTTTACGGTGTTTCTTATACAACCTATATCAGATCAGTGTATAAATCAATGTTTTCATTAAATAATGATGCTACCTATGCAAATCCCAAAGTCTACCAAAGCACAATATTATCTATCTATCTCTTTGTAATCATGTATGATGTATTGTTGTCATATTTAGGCTGGAGCATCTGTTACTAGTCTCTCGCTCCTCTAATTATTCTAAATATGTATACATCTACTTTTATGTATACACATGTGCATGCCTTCGTGTATATGACTTTATGGACAACCATAAGCACGAAAGTCGATTAAGAAATTTATAAAGTAACGAACAATAAACACTTGCCAATATTAGAAGCAGAGTAAATTTCAATTTTCTGTCCGTGTGTTTTTGTAGATATACTTTATGGGAAAACGATGCACTTCAATCAATATTTTTATTATGGCCGCGAAGATTTTCCGCGTTCTAGTCTCTAGTTTTTGTATGTTATTCCAAAACCATAGCGCACTTTGGAGTAATTGCGCCAAATCTGGGGGTAATTGCGTCAACTAAAAAAAGTGCTCCTTATATGAATGGTTGCTAAAGAGCACTTTTAGGTTGTTGACACAATTACCCCAGACGTTGTGCAATTACCCTAAAGTACGGTATCTTATCACAAGCATGGACAGTTTATACTTTTGATATTTTATTTTCATCTCATATATAAGATCTTATTATTCCATTATCCTTTTCCCACAGTCCTATTTATCCCAGCATTATTGGGGCCACCAACGTCTACTTAAGTTCATTCTTTCTACTTCTTATGCCATATTATTTACTTTGTTTGTGAGCTATGTTTTACAGATATTCTTTACAAAGCGTATATCATGCCAGTATATCGATTATTTTTTTCATAAAAGAACAGTGATATTATGCAAATATCAAAATCCACCAAAACGCATTAATATCTGTTCATCTTTCGATCTATGTCTACTAATAGATCTTTTCATCTATAGTCATACCTATCTATTTGCCTTTCAATCTCTATGCTTGTTTACCTATATGTGTATACGTATATATCGATGTGATGCTTGTTTTCCTATATGTGTATACGTATACATCGATGTGATGCTTGTTTTCCTATATGTGTATACGTATATATCGATGTGATGCTTGTTTTCCTATATGTGTATACGTATATATCGATGTGAAAGTCATAAGCACACAAGTGAATGAAGAAATTGATTTAAAAAATTGAGTTTACTTTGATGTGTCTTTTAAAAAGATTTTAAAATACGGTCTCTCTGAAATCCTTTCTCAAGAAATATGGTTACATTTTTTTATAGATCATGCTTACATAATAATAATGGTGTCATGAAAGTCCTATTCTTCGAAGTTAAACTGCATGACTCGACTTATCTATTGATCTAATCTTATATATGCCGTATTTATACAATCTTGTTGATGCAAATTGCATTATTTTCACTTTTTGTACATGAAAGTAATTCTTTTTCTTATCTCACAAGGATAATGCTAATAAAATATTATATATATGTATATAAATATATATATATATATATATATATATATATATATAGTAGAAATGGTAATTAATAAAAACCTGAAGAAAGTGCTCAATACTGTTGTAGAGCCAATATGCATTTCATTTTTATTACCGTATTTTTCTGTTTAGTTAAATTATTGTTTCAGCTACGCGACCGTTTCTTGGCCGCCGTGTAGTCTCCTTACACTTTTCTTTTCCGCTTTTCTCGCACCCTTCCCCTGAAATCATTCACTCTTTCATTCCACCATAAACGAACATTTCTGTAAAAATATGAGGAGTCTACACGACGGCCAAAAAAACCGTCGCGTAGCTGAAACAATAATGTAACTAAACAGAAAAATACGGTAATAAAAAATAAATATATATATATATATGTATTTACGCATATACACACATATATATATATAAATGTATACATATGCATGCCTGCGTATATATATATATATATATATATGTATGTATATATACGCACACACATACACATATATAAATATATATACATATGCGTGTGCATATATACACACACGCATATGTATAATATATATATATATACATATATATATATATATGTATATATAGTGTAAAATTCCAAGACTCACGTAATAAAAAATAAATATATATATATATATATATATATGTATTTACGCATATACACACATATATATATATAAATGTATACATATGCATGCCTGCGTATATATATATATATATATATATATATATATATATATATGTATATATACGCACACACATACACATATATAAATATATATACATATGCGTGTGCATATATACACACACGCGCATATGTATAATATATATATATATATATATATATATACATATATATATATATATATATATGTATATATAGTGTAAAATTCCAAGACTCACGTTTTCTTTTTATAACCTTCGTTTATTTCATGGATCTTTTCCATTATAGCTGTTTCATTAGTGGGTAGGCAATTTTACGATGTATGTTTCCATAAAAATATCCTGTCCCAACTAACTTCTTCAGATTGTTATCCCGTAGATTTTTACAACTAAAAATATAAATCGGACATATCAGGGAAGAGAGAGAGGGAAAAAATAAAATAAAATAAAAAATAAAAAATGATAAAGTTAAACATAAAATATAAAATAAAGGGAAACAAAAGTCAAAATGACCCAGACAGGAAATGTTAAAGGCGCGAAAAAAATATATAGGGCAAAATAATATAGGTCAACTGAAATTTACAGGTCATCAATTAAAAATGTCAGCAAGAGTTGCTAGACGAAACTAAATGGATAATAAATAAATAAATAAATAAATTAATAAATAAAAAAAACTATCAAATAAAACTTTAAAATAATTATTTTATATTTAACTTCGTCATTTTTTATGTTTTATTTTATTTTTCCCTAGCTCTCTTCCCTGATCTGTCTTATTTATATTTTTGTCTCGGAAGTAGAGTTAAAAGCATATCTTATTTTTCTTTTATTAATATTTTTGGAATCTTTTCTTTATTCCTTGTACACATTTTTGTGAATTATTCCATGGATTTCTGCCTTTGGATTATTATGGACCATCTTCTTCCCAATATGGGATTTCCTGGGATTTTACTTCTACAAATGGAAATTCTTTTAACTTTCTTGAAGATGTACATTTGGATCACTGGATTGTTTATTTTCCACCAGACTATCCATTCATGTGTAATCAATTTTTTATTCACTATATTCCCCCTGCTTCACTTTTTTTGTTTTCAAGTAAGATCTTTGACTTACTTGTTGTTTCATCAAATACTTCTGCATGCAAAATCCGATCCCGCATTTTGCTAATTCCTACCCTCTGATGAGAAGGAAAGTATTTTTTCTAAAGTCTGCGGATTAAGGAATATCCACTTATCTAGTGTTTCCTTTTCAAATTAAATATGTTTTTAACTCATTTCAAAGTGTTTTTTAATATATTTTATTAACTATTTACTCATATTATAAGCTCTATTTCCTATTTGGTTTTATCGAGCTTTTACATCTGGCTGGGATAATTTTATAAATATTAATCCTTTAATATTTATAATATATTTTAATTTTACCATCTTGGATCATTTTGGTAAATTTAATTGTAATTTTTATTTTATATATATATATATATATATATATATATATATGTATATATATATATATATATATATATGTGTGTGTGTGATTAGTTTGTTGTGTTTGGTAAAAGAAATTCAGCAGAGTGCTCAATTACAAGGAAAATCCGAAAAATAAGGGCGTATTCATATTTTCTTTATTGTGTAGAGAAAGTTATTAGATAGGATAAATCATTGTTACCGTCGGTTTCAAGCTCGATAATCAGGACTGTTTTGTATATCCGTATCAAGCTCTCTTAAGCCAATACTCATCTCTCATAGAGATGACTATTGGATGAATAGAGGCATTACGGAGATGGATATCTAAAACGGTCCTTATTATCGAGCTTTAAACCGACGGTACCAATGACTTATTTCATCTAACAACTTTCCGTACACAAAATACAACATTTATATATATATATTCTAATAAAAATACACACATATGTATATATTCTCATATAAATATACGCACACACATGTATATACACATATACACCCACACACACACTCATCTATATATATATATATATATATATATATATATATATATATATATATATATATATATACATACAAAGAGAGAGAACGAAAGCGATAGATACATACGTACATAAAAATACATAAATTCTAATTTATTTTAATACTAAAATGATTACAGAAAATATTAACTTATTTAATATCCGTAAGCTATACTATATTTCTGTGAAATATTAAACCAATTTACATGCATTCGTTGCATTAAATATGGTTTTGAAATTCGTTTGAAGTTTATAATATTACGACGTTGAAGAGAAAACGCCATCTAGCGTGCCATGAATTCCTATCGACTTTCGACAGAATAACCTTCAATAGAACGACATTAAAAGCTTTTGAAATAAAATTTGCAAATCTGGCGACATTTTTCTTTTTAGATTTAACAGAATATTTATATTCTAATTTACCAACGGTGTGACGTTAATGAATATTTCTAATCTATGTTGCATAGAATTTTTTATTAGATAAAAAAAAATACCTGTGAATTTAAAAAATGTATATATGAATATAAGCTGTTTAGAGGTACGCCTCGTGATGCCAGCGGATCAGTTCTCTATACACTAAACTAAAATAATGTGTAAAAATTTGGCGTCATCAGTGTGAGTCCTATAAAAAACATTTTATTAAAAAAGAAAAATCCAGCCGTTTAAACGCCGACCCATTGGATTTTGTTTTTGTGTGATGTCTACGTTTATTAATTTGTAAATAATGTGTGCAATTTGTGATCATCAATGGCTCCAGCAAATGTGTGAGCCTTATAAACAAACATGCATATATATATATATATATATATATATATATATAATATATATATATATATGTGTGTGTGTGTGTGTGTGTGTGTGTGTGTGTGTGTGTATATGTATATATATATATATATATATATATATATATATATATAGAGAGAGAGAGAGAGAGAGAGAGAGAGTGAGAAGACATATAAACAGACAGATAGAGATAGGGAGAGAGAGAGCTACTGTTAGTGACGGCAAAGATTAAATTGGCGACTCTAGTATATTTAATTGCAGATCTAGCAAATATCGTTTAATCCGAGTTTGGCAATTCATCATACAGAAAGTGATAACCGAGAACCATTGAAAATGTTGCAAATTTAATGAACGAAGAATTTCGCAAAATGTCAACTCGAGCCGTCGTTCCTACAATTGAAATCCATTAGATTATGTACCTTATCGGTCTTCGCTTATAAACAAGACACAACAGAACCACTTGAACAACAACAACATTCGACGCATTTTGCCGATACATCGTCTAATTTAATGTGGAAACTTTGTGAGAAAATGACCTCTACTATACGCATTATACGCTCGAGCCTCTAAGCATATGCCTAGATTGTGTTTGAATCAGGTGTGCCAAAAGCTAGATTTTCGATAAAACACATATTTATATTATACAAATTGTATTTCTGTGATTTATTTTAATTCAAACTTTACCGCCGCTAAAAAGCAACTCATATATATATGTATATATATATATATATATATATATATATATATATATATATATATACAGGGGGTCCATAAAGTCCGTGTGCGCCTTAAAATATTTATAATTTTATTTGTAATTGCAACAGAAATAACATGTAAAAAGGATGTGATTTTGGAACAATTCATTTTAAAATTGCACACGGACTTTATGGACACCCATGATATATATAAATTAATACCTTACTACATGGAACGTAGTACTTTCGTACGTACGCACGTGCCTGTGTCACGCTTATAATTATTATAATTATTAAATACCTACAGACACTTATGTTTCATTGTTTCGGGAATCATCACTGACGATTCGAACCCGGAAACAGAAGCCATATCTGGCTCCCTTATCTGTCCGGCCACTGTCATCCATGAGAAATACTGTTGAAGTTTAAACTTTTTTTTCAATGTTTTTAACATTTGTCAGATTGATGTAAACATTATATGATGATCTGCATATATAAGTTAAGTTGACCGACTTTATATCAATTCAATGTGCTCAACGATAAGAAACAATTTTTTAAAGTTTCTTATAATATATATATATATATATATATATATATATTATAAATATATATATATATGTATATATATATATATATATTATATACACATATATATATTATAAACTAATTTCAACTCCCGCTCCAATATAGATCTTTTTGGTCCTTGAAATAGGATTTTACTTTAACATGTCAGCACATATGTAAACTATAATGTTTGTATAATAAACGTAATCTATGTAATTAATATTATATTATGCACCAACGTAATATTTATTTTTCAGTATTTATCATGAGGTAAAGTTTTGTGTGTATACAACGTTAAATATTTTACACATGGCGTTTAATAAATTTGTGTGTTCTTTAAATTTAAAATATCTAATTTATCATTCAAGCATAGTCTCCACTCATCAGCTGTCTGACCATGAGCTAACTAACATGTTTTATCTATTGCGTTTGTTTTCAATTTATATTAACATTTGCGCCAGTGCTATTTCTAGTCATTTTTTTGTGTGTGAAATTTATTGTTGTGATGTTAATCATTTAAAAAAAAATTTATGTATCGTTGTAACAATTATCTATATATAAAATGAATAAGCCTACATTGTTCGCTCCATCAGCAGAATATTAAGGACCTATAACCGAATAAAACGAGTTATATATATATATATATATATATATATATATATATATAGAGAGAGAGAGAGAGAGAGAGAGAGAGACATACTAGCAGGCTGTCTGGCGTTGCCCGAGAAATCTATTGGCCACCCTATGCATACTATCACGTGACGTCATTTATATGACGTAATATGTATGACATCATGTAACGTCATGAAGCACGGTATGTATGATGGCATGTATTACGTAGCTTCTATCAAATCAGGTGACGACATAGCATTATATATATGTAAAATGACACGATGTTATCCATGACGTTATTTTGAACAAACAACAGAAATACCGATTCATATATATATATATATATATATATATATATATATATATATATACATATATATATATATATATATATATATATATATACATGTATATATAAACTCTTATAACTATTACATAATTCGTAGACATCTATGCTGACGACATTATTACCCATGGTAGCACATCTTAGACTGTAAACGACCAAGTTCTCTCTGATTCTTTCTCCTCTGATCTTGAGCAAATGGTACAATGGGAAAAGAGGTGACTTGTTACTTTTAATGCATCTAAGACCAATTTTTTATCTTTACATCTTCAACGCTCCGATCCCCACCTGGCATCAATAGAAATGAATGGCTCTCGTCTTGATGAGGCCTCATGTTTTGACACGTTTCTGGGCTTGAATTTTACTCCTGATCTTAAATGGAACACAGACATTAAATCCGTTGCCAAGGCTGATGGAAAAATGGTGGGATCCTTCTATCGATCCAGTAGATATCTTACTGCTGATGAGTCTATCTGTCTATATAAGAGCCAGGTACGTCTGAGGATGAAGTACTATCCACATCTGGGCAGGAGCTGCTAGAAAGGACTTATCCTGCCTTGATAGAGTTAAAAATAGACTTCGTAGCCTTGTGGGGGATGTCCTTTTTTCTGCCCTGTAACCTCTTTCTCACAGAAGAGATGTTGTGAGTTTGTCTCCTCTTTATCGTTATTTTCATGGCAGGTGCTGAAATGATGTAGCAACTAGATAACGCCAGCCTGGACTAAAATGTAAAATCGAAAAAAGCGAGTATAACTAAAGATTTGTTTGCAAACTCCACTCAATATTATTCGTTAGAAATCACAACGTACACAACGTGTATATATATATATATATATATATATATATATATATATATATATATATATATATACATATATATATACATATATGATGAAAATAATGGAAATAGCCTTCCGACATATTAGAGAAATAAAAAGGAACAAACTGTATTATGTGTTCATCAACGTTTCGTCTTTATTTCATCCAGAGGAAGTCTCGAAATAAAGACGAAACGTTAATGAACACATAATACGGTTTGTTCCTGTTTATTTCCCTACATATATATATATATATATATATATATATATATATATATACATACATATATACATACACATATATATATATATATATATATACAGAGAGGGAGAGAGAGTGATATATAGAGAGGGGGCTGTTGCTTCGCAGCAACTGGAAAAACCATTCTAGTCCGGTTTTATTTTATATTTCAGTTTCTGTTGTAAATTAACACAGCGAGGCCTGCTTCACACTAGATAACACGCAACAGCAAATAATTCAATAGTGCACATGTGGAATTTTTCCCAAGTGAATACCAAATGTAACAGGAACAAAGAAATAATTTATTAGTGTAGAAAGTTGTCCAGTATTTGGAGACTTTGCTCTTAGTTCGCATCGGGTGCACAAGAGTAAAAAGTTCATTAAAGCACATTTCGATAAAGCACTTGTCACACTAGCACAGTAATATGGCAGCGATGAGATTGGCATTGAATTAATGTAGAAAGTGAGTAATTATTAGTTTGGAGATTGTCCTCGGACTTTGATGAAAGGAGAGATAATGCTTAATTGATAGGGTTGGACAACATTTACCCTATGAGAATGTAGCTAAGACCTCGATGGGGCCTTGCAAGGCAGAGAATTGATTTTATTGCATATAATACAACTGTGGAGAAAAGCTTTCACCGCTTGTCTCTCCTGAGAGATTAAAAAAAAGAAACTCAGATAATCTTCCCTTGCTGAGGGTTGAAGATTTTTCTATATGAAAGCAAATCAAATGCGCTTTTACTAGTTTTGTGATGCTTTTTTTCTAAAAGAATAAGAAATTTCACCTCAAAAGAAAGAACTAAAGAATTTTAATTGCGTCCATTGGTCAGCATCAGACCATCCTTGTCTAGGAATAAGCACAAAAGCAATAAACCTTGGGGGAGCACCTTTATTCGAAGGCTGTTTTCGATAATTCAATTTAAAAGGAAAAGCTTCGCTTTGCCTACGAAAAAAAAAGCAAAAATTTAGTTCTTCTATATGAGTCAGTATTTCGGTATCGTAGCTTATCACCGAATCTTAAAAAGCTTTCTAAGACAATAATCGCCTTAGTTAATGTAGTAAAAATGAGATATTTAAAATGAAAGGAATTCTCGTCTGAACTGACGTCATTCGAGAGCATGAGGGAAACGATTTTCCTGTTGTTGCCGTTAAGGCAGGGTAAGGGACAGACTGGCCAGTTGATGCTATCTTGGTTTAGCCAATCTGGTCTATAAGCCCAGAAATTGAACACCTGTACGTACTTAGAGGTAGGAATACTTCTAGTTAAAAGATCCGCTGGATTATTCGGCGAAGGCACACATTCAAATTTTGAGAGCACCCAAAATGTGAGGTTTATCTCCTCTAAGGCTTTATTAATATCCGATATATGGTTTTCTACAAATATATTCTTTGAGCACTTTACCATTTAGAATCCATGATAGGGCTACATGTACATCAGACACAAGGAAAAGAGTCTGAATATTGACAGACATTAGGATATGCAAAACATAGGGAATAACTTGAAGGGCCAGACCAATTGATTACTGTACACAGTAAACCCTTATCTTCGAGTGGTCTCTGAGCTTTGATAAGTGGCGATTACTATGTAATAAAAATTCCAAGGTAGTCAGTGATTTCCCTTTGATAGGAAATACGTAATAATCCATCCCTGCAATTAGCTAGCGTGAGAAGCAGATATATTTTAATGAATTCCTGGCATGAGGATAAATAAATTCTGGGGCACAAAAATGGTTTCTATTAATAGTACTACCTTTGTATCTGTAGCTCTTCCAAATTTTTAGTACACGTATAGAATAGTTTACTGTTGAACGAATCTCGCAATTAACAAATACATGAAATATTAAGGCTTTTAAGTTAACGTAAATATCGTTTATGCGTAAATTAATTATTAGCAACCATTTTCTTTTTGCCAGAATGTAACGTATTAAGATTATAGATTATTTTACATACAACTTATATAGGTTCCTTACATTAGAAGTTTTAAATGTAAGTTTTTAAATTTTATATGGTTTTATTTACATTGCCCCTAGTGTATCTCATCCTTGATTTTGAGTACCGAAATTATGGCAGGGTTAGCAGAAAAAAAACATGCAGATTTTCAAAGGCAAGTGACAATTCTTTAACAAAGAGTTAAATCTGACTTGCGGCCTGACAAAATGTATTATCGACTTTTTTTTCACACTTAAGGTTTAAAATGCGGTAACTTTAAAGTAAGAGTGCCCTGAAACAACGGCCGTTGACCAATATCCGATAAAACGATGTCCATATAATATTTTTTATTGAATCAGTTTCCCTCTAGACCAAAGTCTCGTAGGTTTGAAACAACAGATGCCACATAAAAATCCAATACATTTACCCTGATAGCCACTACCTCATGTAGCTACGACCACCATTTTTGCCACATTCACTCGTGATAATAAAATTCTACATTGCATCTGATGAGCAACATCATCACAATCGCAACATCTACAGAGGAAAGAGTTCCTATTTTTCTCTCTCAATATTCAATGCTCTCACCGCTACCGGTTGATGCCGACATAGAAAACAGCTTTTTCTTCACGCATTATCAGGAAAATCACTCATTAGAAATGAGGACTGAAGGACAAATAAGGAGAAGCGAGAGTTACTGGAGCTGCCGATAACACATCTACAATGAATTATCTACTCTCCATTTTGTACCTGCTTGTATATTTGCAAACAAACAAACAGCGGGTGGAATTATTTTATAAGGTCCTTTTTTCTCTTTCAATATTAAGTGGTTTCACTGCTACCAGTTTTCACCGGGTCCAGTGCTATATTTTTAAACTACAGTGTGATTACACCCTCTGTAACTGGCCAAAACATACATAGACATAACGTATTCTGTCCACACTCCTAAACAAGAACGGCTGCCTAGACATCTTCCGCTCTTTCTGGTTGGTTGAGACCTACCATTCGCATATTCCAGAATGAAATTAATTCCTAAATATACGAACACTTCTAAAGTTTACAAAAATGGCGTAGTTCTCCCCTATGCGACACTAGCGGCAAAAAAGGAATACACACATAAACCGCTCACATTAACAGCTGACAATTTAATACTGATAACCTTATTTACTGAAACAAAAGTGCATAAATTAAAAAAAAATCTATATACATAACATCTTCTCCGTCTTTTCTTTCACATCCGGGACACTAAAAAAATGTAAACACAACAATGGTTTGGGAATGTAAATATGTAAAATATACCGACATGGCACTATGCCAACCATGATAACCTGTTTTCCTTTGCTTTTTTGGGTTGACGATCAGCTTTTCTGCACCACACGAAACACTTATATATTATATATTATGTTTTCATAAATTTTAATTCCGTGGAGTATTTTATTTAATTTTTTCTAGACTAATTTCGGAAAGATCGCACACGTAAACTTTGTTTTTTTTTGGGGGGGGGTAAATTAGTGCACTATGTCCGCCTCCACAATTTTCTTTAGAATGACAACCACAACAAAGGTTTTCGACAATGTCGGTTTAGATAATCTTATTCAAATTTTCCGGAAACAAGTACTTCTAGAGATATAAACACATGTATTATGCACTGGCTGCTAGCTTTGTACGCATGCGCGAAAAGGAAATCTAATTCTCTCCTATGGACACTGCCACCCACATTTTTTTAGTGTTTGCGAGTGGGTATGCTGAAAAGATTATCACGGTAAAATTAGAGGGAGTTATTTTCAAACTGCCCTAAAGAGTGGGCTTGTCTATTCCGAAAACCATTTTTACTTGGGGATGTTGGGGGTGTCTATTCCGAAAGGTGTTCTTAAAAGAGTGATGTTGGTCGTATCTATTCAGAAAACCGATCTTAACATGGAGAATTTGGGATCACCATCCCAAACGCCGTTCTTCTTAACATGATAATACTCAAAGAATGTAAGTTAAAAAAATCATAATATTTTTGTTTTAAACGTTAAATCAGACGGCATGAAATGGAATGTAATTTAATGCTATGGATGGAATAGTTTACAGACGAGAAAGGCTTTAACATGAAAAAGAAAACAGCTAGGACTTCTACTACTGATTTCGATCACTCTAGACAGTTTTTATGCAGTGAGCATCGCTAAATTCTAAAACTTCTGGTTTTACTTCCCATTATTTTCTAATGGTCAATTTTTCGTATTTGTGTTATTCATTTATAATGATTTACGCATTCCCTTAATTTCTTGTTTTAGATTCAAATAATACATTTTATGCTATCGCCCCGAACCAGCACTAATCGTTAATGAAATTATTTCATTTAGGCCACGGCTGCCAATGTCTGCAATTGTTCAGGACGGGCACTGGCCACCAACAACAACAATCGTTTACTTTTTTTGCGGTCAGGCTTCAACCGGGCAATGCAAGTTAACGGGTCCTGCTAGATTTCATTATAATAAATTACGGTGTGAATCATTTCATGATTTGATTGCGTCTACCAAGTATTGGCCAGTATTGGTTATTAATTCTATTTCATTTTTTAAAACAATTAATAAATAGGTAAATAAAAATAAATTAGTTTTGATAATTTCTTTTTAACTTGTTGTCAGTTATAGCCTTTATTGATCGGAGTTTACATCGACTAAAAATATATCTTAAACTTGAGCCCATAAAGAAAATAGTGGAGATGGACAGAGTTTATATAATATAAAAACGGAAGTCACCAACCACGGAACAAAACTCAAGATCATTCGAAAAAAAAAAACTATCCCAATTTCAACACTTCTTGTGTTAATATACTTATTATATTATTTCAAAAGACTATTAATAAAAATGTAAAAAAAAATGGAAATGTTTTTGTTAATGTTTCGTGTTTTCTGTTCGAATTGAAAAACAATATATTGTTTCAAGAAAGTGTTTTATTTTTAACATTTCCTGAAAAAAACTACAATTTTTTTTTTATAATTCTGTAAACAATTTTTTTTTGTTTTTACACACGTGTTATTACAGAAAGATTTATAAAATTATTTTTACGTTTACATATAATATATATATATATATATATATATATACATATATATATATATATATATATATATATATATATTCAGTGGTGGAAAAACCCAGACGAGAGTGCTCAATATATAGCCAGAGCAGTAAATATATATATATATATATATATATATATATATATGTGTGTGTGTGTGTGTGTTTGTGTGTGTGTGTGAGAGAGAGAGAGAGAGAGAAAGAGAGAGAGAGAGAGAGGGGGTGAGTTTATATCTATGTATAATCCGTACTTGGTATTTTCATTGATTTGATTCCTTGGAGAATTCATACCAGGTCAGACAGATACTATATCTTCTTATCAGTATACCATGACATAAACTGTAGTTATCTTGAAGCGTGGCAAAACAAAATTGAACTGTTCAGCCCCGTTGTTTGTTTGTTTTTTTAACTTTTCCCGTCTTGGCACGAGCTTAAAGCGCGTTGTTTAGTTTCAATATAAACACAAAATCTAGATAATCAGACCTGGCAGTTAAATGTTAACGATATGAATGAAATTACCTCTGCCTCATTTTTACGTTTATATATATATATATATATATATATATATATATATATATATATATATATATATATATATATATATATATATGGCGTAGTGTTTCGTTTCATGCTTGGTACCTTACGTTCCATATTTTCATCAACGGTATTCATTCCCGCCGTATCGATTCCTAAATCGATATAGCAATCATTATAGATTGCCTCTCCGCACCAAAAGAAAATACTAAAAAGATAAGATTAGTAGTTGAAATCATCCAAATAATATTGACTAGTAGGGAGGCTCGATTTTGCCCGGGATTGAATGATGATCGACACATGTTTCAAACAATCATATTTATTTTTTGTGATCGACATCGGTGAAATAACCCACTTTCAATCAAGCCGATTGATTGATTGCTCAAGTTCGAGATGCATTACAGTGCAATGGGAGAAAGCTTCATATGCCTCCAAGACGTAAAGTATCCACCATGAAATGTAGTCTACGTAGCACTGTGGAGGACCTTCTGTAGATTTTAAAAAATACATTTTACAAACAATGGCTGGTTTAAAATGCAAAAGGCAAATATCATGCGTTCTAAATAGAAACAGTAATTAATCAAATAACTTATTGTTGATTTCAGATGCTGGTCTTACTGCTTGTATGGGCATCATAGCTTTATCTGGAGTTTCATATTAAAAAGTCAAGTATCATGATTTTATTTAGCTTTAAACAGGAACATTAATTTCGTATGCGCATCTGTGATATACAAGAATATACTAGCAATCATATATCTCTCGGGTCGTTCGGCTTTTGTAGTAATACAACTTCTCATAATACCCTTGTAGTGTTAGGCTATGTAAAGTGCGAACTTTGATGAACATTATATTTTTCTTTAATTTCTCTGATTATTGAGTATCAGTAGTTAGGGAAGAGGTTTCCATACTAACTTACAGAGGAACAGTGCCAGGCAGATTTGGTACCATCGTGTGAAATTTCATTAACATCGGCCCAGCTGTTTTCGGGTGCATAGGGACGAACTCACATACGCACAGACTCAAGCACAAAATTCTTTTCATATAATAGATTGATTTTCTTGTTAGTATACACATTCTTAAAACTATAAATACCAATACTTGACACTTTCTCTATCTTGCAAACACACACACACACACATACACACACACGCGCACACACACACACGCGCACACACACACATAGAAAAAAATACTCTTAACCTTTAATGTTAAAAGACGTATTTGATTACTTTGCCAGGTGGATAGAAGAAGGTTGCAAGACAGCGCATGCGCATTTCGACGTTTTCGACCAACGAACAAGTTTTGTGCAATTAACGGGCTCATAAGTCTTTTCCACGTGACTCGACTTCAGAAATGGCATTTAAAACGTGGGCGACGCTATTTTTGACCTGCAAATAAAGAGCCAAGTCTATGCGAGACACAAATAAGGAAAGCAAAATAAAAGAGAACAGGAAACACAGAACCAAGAGAAATAAATAAAGATCGGCGATTTTCCTATCGTGATTAATGAAGATTTGTAACTGTCTGCGCAGACACACACACACACACACTCACACACACAAAACGCACACAGAAAAACCTATATACATAAATAAGAACATGAAAATAAACTTTTTTTTATTTTAAAATAAGAAACGAGATAAGTCATAAAGCAGATCATGTACAAAACGGATACATCATTATAACCGTATTAAAAATATAATATCCTTCACTTGTTTTAAGTAAATAGAGGCCCATATGAAACCTGTAGTGTGAATTAAAATAAAAAATATATGAATAATATAATCGGTTTACTTTCCTAGCAGGTTTCGCTGATATAAATAACAGTTCCGAGTGATGCTCATATTAGACGGTGATCTGATTATATAGTTTCAAATCTAAGCATGAGTGCACCTGCAAGGTATAAACAAAGTTAAACGCTGCTTAGGTGTGAAACAGATGTGTGATCATAACCGCAGACAAACACAAACACACACATATATATATATATATGCATATATATATATAAGTTTAATAATTAAAGTTAAATTCTGTAGATTATATTATATTATGATATTATATATATATATATATATATATATATATATGTATATATATATATATATTACTAGGTATACCCTGGCACGCTTTGCTGTGGTTCGATTTGGTTAAATCCCCATTACAGTGGTTTTAGCACTCCGAAATCTACTAAAGAAATGTTTTGTTATATACGAATGTGAGACGGACGTTTCCAACGTAAAATAGAAAAAAAGGAAGAAGAATGGATAGAAAATAGGTTGCGACCTCTAAGTAAAATACTTTAAAAAAATAAATAAACGATGAAAATAGAGAGAAAGGCATCGAACAACGCGAAATATAACGGAAATGATTTATGTTTATTAAAAAAAGGAAGGAAAAAAGAGATTGGAAATACAGTGGACAAAGAGCAAAGAAACGGAAAAAAAATGAAAAATTCGTTGTAAATTATTTTTTAGTCTTAGAAGAATTTTTTAAAAAAATCCGGCTGTTTTACAAACAAGGAAACGATGTTAAACTTGCCGAAAAACGAAAAAAGAGAAGAAATAACAAAATAACATGGAAAGATCGTGGAAACGGAAACAGAAACAGATGAAAGTAAAAGCATAAACAAATAAAAATAAAAAGAGACGATGGTAAACTTGGCAAAAAAGTATAAAAACGGAAAGAGAGAAGAAATAAATTGGAAAAGTGGAAAGATCAGGAAAATGAAAAGCAGAGAAAAGAAACATATAAAACCAAAATGAAATACAATAAAAAAAATCAAAAGGAACTATATAATAAATGGAGCAGAACGCGAAATAAAAAGGAATCGAAGTAATATAATTTTTATTTTAAGGAAAGAAAATGTAAAGGTTTATGTTTTATTTTTGTTTTTATTTTGAACCAACGTAAAAGTAAGCGTGGTGCGTTCGTAATTGTTTCCTTTGACCGGACACGGCGGTGTAAATGGGTGGCGGTAGAAGTATGAATTTTCTAGAGAGAGAAGAATTTACTACTTCCATTGATCGTAACTGGTTTTGGCAGTGAACTCTCACCAGATAAAATATAGGAAGCTCTGATCATCGAGTTAGTGGATAGGTAATATGCTTATAATAAACCTGAGATAGCGCGATGCAGTTTGTGTACCGTACATCTGCATCAAATCTCTAGATTTTCAATCCTATTAGTGTCAAACTCGGAGGGAAAAATGATTTAATTTTATTTATATAGAGATTATATTATATACTAATATATTTAAGTTAAAAATTTATTGTTTGAAACAAGGAGTATATGGATAAAAATTATGTTTATTCCTATAATACATGGATTTTGAAATCTTATATAGCGCTGTATTTTTTGTAAATTGAGCTATAACTTTTTGGCAAGAATCGTCCTTAAAGTATTAAGATATTCCCTCAATGTAATATCTGAAAGGGAAATTCGCTTGATTTCTAATATGTGACGTATTTATTATATATATAATATATATATATATATGTGTGTGTGTGTGTGTGAGTGTGTGTGAGTAAATCTAATATATCTAATATATAAACGGCTATATGTATGTGTGTCTCCATATTTTCAAACACTATCTCATCCGAAACTAAATGTCGCAGAACAGCGTTAAGACCCTCAAACGATTGGATGTTTTACAAAGACTCAAAAAGGGTCTCAATTGAAAAATTCGTTTAACCTTTTGACCATTCCTCTTAGTTTATTTTGAATATTCAATTTTTATTCAGTTTATATGCATGTCATGTTGGTAGAGAGATAACCTCTCCAGCTTAGAATGCTAAAGATTCGGTTTCGATTCTTGCAGATAGCATCCAAATACATACATATATATGTATATATATATATATATATATATATGCACATAATGATGGCAGATTTATTCTTACACGCTCTCTTTTTCAGCAACACAGGATTTTTTTTTTTTTTGTAGAGAAATGTCTGAGGGATGATCTGTACAAAGATGCTTTTGCAGAGTTTTAGTTTTTAGACAGCTAAGTTTCTATCTCGGTTTAACATGTTGAGATCCAGTAACAAGCAAGAGCAAGATAGCAAGCAACGTATCAAACCGCAGATAGCTTAATGCAGATGCTGGTTTTCCGCTTCATGTTTTTTTTTATCAGATTTACTTCTTCTAGAGGGATTGCCTCCACCACGACTTACGGGAGCCCTCTCCACCCCAATGCTATTCGATCTATGTCTGGGAGTTAAGTTACTGGGCACCAGAGCATATTCCACACACTGGGTCATGCATGCTGCAGCTGACAGCATCTAAGCTTCTCCCCGAGGTTTCTGACATGGTTACCTCACCCTTTGTGTTTAGTTAAAGAACCTTGGCCGACAAGTTAGTTGAGATGACGTAGACGAGAGAAGTACAATTAAAACGAGCAACATTTGTGGTCTAGAATGTATTTTTACGTATAGTCACCACTATTCTCAATGCAATTTTACCAGCTACGAACAATGGGTGTGCAAAGCGTGTATTATCATAAAAGTCTCTTTTCAAGAAAAATTACTCGTATTTTAAACTAAAATGTTGAAGGTATTCGAAGACAGGAGTATTACTACAAAAATAACGATATTTCCTGTTCCAGAATCTCGTTTTCAAAATAGTCACTACTATACTCTATGCACATTTGCAACGAATTCAATGAAGTATGTCCATGACGGGCTTCTTTATTTGCGTCCCAAAGCACCAATATCAAAAACACAGAGAGAACAATTCCAGATCATGAATGCATAACTTCATTTATCATGACAATGCAATCTGCGATCTCTTTTCGTCTATTCAGACAGAATAAAAAAGAGTGTATATATATATATATATATATATATATATATATATATATATATATATATATACATATATATATGTATATTTATACTAGCAAAAGTACCCGTCGTTAACTGGGTGCAAAAACACCCTACAGAAAATGGACTCTAATTTACGAAAGTATGATAGGTTATGAAAAACGCGGGTTGTAAAGAGATAGCTTCGAATTTGGGGGTATCAAAACCAAAGCAAAATATGATGAAAGTAAAAATAAAATAGATAAACCCTATAATTTATTATACCATACCTGTTCATACTAAAACACTTGTCACAATATTCTGTGGATCTATATTAAAAAACGTTGTTAAACTTTGTGACATATTTCCATTCTATTGAGGTCAGGCGCGAACGAACACTCCATAATATTATTATACCATATTTCTTCAAAGTGAAACATAATTATCAAAGTATACTTACGCAGATACATATGAAAAGTCTTAATCAAAGTTTGTGCCTATTTCCATTCCGTGTAGGCCAGGCGCGAACGCGGCCCCAGCAATTTTATCATAGCGTCCATATTTAAGTTAAAACATACTTATCAAAGTATTCTTATGTAAATCTATATCAAAAACACTTGTAAACGTCTTTTTTTTAATTTTTTAATTTTTCATTTCTCTATTTTGTGGACCAGGCGCGAACGCAGACCCCACAATTTTATTGAACAACCGTTCTTCCAGATAAAATATACCCATTCCTGTGTCTCAATACCCCTTCTATCATTATATGTAATCGGTTTTTTTAAAACCGTCAACCATATAGAAGCCTATTCGTGACCAGACACACACACACATACACACACATTCAGCTTATTTTATATATGTATATATATATATATATATATATATATATATATATATATATATATATATATATACAGGAAAATATACACAAACATATACATATATATATGTGTGTGTATACATCGTACTTTTTATATATATATATATATATATATATATATATATATATATATATATATATATGTGTGTGTGTGTGTTCTTGCATATATGTATTTCATAGTAACTGTGTCGCATAGAATTGTTTATAAATCATTTCTCGGTTGGGTGCTTAACATCGTCCAAGTAATTTCACTTTCGGAGAATTGAATCTCGATATGTGGTCAATAAGTCATACACATTGGCTTGAGCTTCTGTTAGGGTCAGGGGTAGTTTACGGAATCACCACTGACTACCAGTGATTAATCTAGATTCTGTAGTGAGTTTAGGATAGGTATATATGCAAAATAACGGTAGCACGCACAGAATCTCTCTCTCTCTTTCTCTGTCTCACACACACACACAGACACACACATACCCACAAATACACGCACAAACATACGCACGTCTATTATTTGAAAGATATAAGACATTTCTTGGTGAGAAACATTGATTAGACAAATCTACACAAATGAGTATACCCACGTAGATATAAAAATAGATAAAAAAATTTCTCGCGCATCTTAACAACCAAACTCACACACACACACACAACCCCGTATATATATATACACGGGGGTGGACAAATATTTGTTCGAAATAGATATGTGTGGAAGGTTATTTAAGAGCGCCGCTCCCATAGGTTAATGAATGGAATTGGCGACTATCAACGCGATGGCGACTATCAACGCGATGATCCTAGGTTATATGCTCGGATTGGGAAAGGAGCTAGTCTAGCTGAACTGATGAGTTGTGATACAACGAAACAGTACTGAATGTGGATTACATACATTCACTCACCACCCACACACACATTATATATATATATATATATATATATATATATATATATATATATATATATATATATATATATATATATATATATATTCTAGTATTCCAGCCCGGGTGTTTGGAGGTGTATGCTGCGCAAAAACAAATAATTAAAAAATGGTTGATTTTTTTTTTAAATTTGACGGCTATTATGACCCCTAAAATTTTCTGTTTTGGGCTATAATGAAGTTATTAAGTTAGATCCATGACCTATATCTAAGATTTCAAGTGTTTAGACCCAAAATTTTCGAAGGAGTTTGATCGAGTTCTCAAAGGTACAATCGTTGAACGTTGACCCATTAACAGCCAACTTTCTGCCCGAAAACCGATCACGAACATTTTCGCAAATCTCAGTACCTTGTATTTCGAGTCTGTAGATTTAAAATTGACATACTTATTGCGTAGGTAAATGTACACAGACAGACACACAGACAGACGCACAGAGACATCCACTTTTATAGATATACTAGCATTTTATTTAACTTTGATCCCTATTTTGACACCTTAAAATGTATTGTTTTGGGCTCAAATCACTTTATTAAGTTAGTTCCATGTATATCAAATTTCGAATCTGTAGATTTAACATTGGCAGAATTATTGCGTAGGGAAAGGTGCACAGACACACAGACAGACATACAGACACGTGCACTTATATATATATATATATATATATATATATATATATATATATATATATATATATATATATATATTAGCAATTCAGCCATGCTTTGCTCAGGTCCTGTGTACTGTTAATAACTTTATGTGCATATGTATATATTAAAAAGTGTGAATATGTACGGTAATTTCTTTCTATATAATAGGCCTCCTAAACTTCCATAAAGAAATATTGATAGAGACCGCAGAGGTCGAATTTTTTTTAACTTTGACCCCCATTTTGACCACATAACATTGAGTGTGTTGGCCTCAAATTATATTAACCTGTTGGATCCATGTCCAGTTAACCCACATCTAGAATTTCAAGTGTTTCGACCCAAAATTCGCGGAAGAGTAGGATAGAGTTTGTAAATGTCAGCTCTGTAAGCTTCGATATTTTACAAGTTAAATTTTCGCGCAAAAACTGATTAAAAATCTTGTAGTATGTCTGAATATCCTTTATGTAAACTATAAAATGTTTAGACCACAAATTGGCTTAATAGTTTGCTAAAGACCGCAAACGTAAAATCCTTTGAGATTTGACCCCTTAGAAGCCAAATTTTCAGCAAAAAACGATTAAAAAGGTTGCCATTTCTCTGAATACACGTTATGTAAAATTTATAATGTTTATACTAAAACTTGTCTGAATAATTTGGTAGAGACTGCCGAGATAAATTATTTTCAAAATATTGACCCGAATTATGGCCCCTTAACATTTATTGTTCTGGGTTCAAATTGAATTATAAAGTTAAATCCATGTCCAAGGAATGTATATCGAAAATTGCAAGTGTTTAGACCCAACATTGGCGTAGGAGTTCGGTAGAGTTCTCAAATGTCAAATTGTTGAACTTTGAGCCCTTAACATCAAAATTTCTAGCCGAAAACCGATTAAAAAAAAAAACCCTAATATCATTATTCCGTATCTAAAATTTTGAGTCTGTAGACCGAAAATTGACAGAGTTATTTGGTAGGGAAATGTACACAGACCGACACACAGACAGACAGATATTTTCACTTTTTAGATATAGATAGATTGGAATCGATATGTTGTAATTATTGGAAAAAAAAAAAGACTCGTACGCCACTACCGAGAATCGAAACAAAAACGCTCAGCGCACGATTTATTTTTTCCTCTTTCGTCAATGACTGGGCGATGATAATATTTACAATACA
>NC_136497.1:126928295-126943295 GCF_053919585.1 Euprymna scolopes | reverse complement strand
TATATATATGTAAAGTCTGACGAATTTACTGGATCGTAAATATATTTGGGTGATCGAATATGTATATATATATATATATATATATATATATATATATATATATATATATATATATATATAAGGTTAATCTGCATAGTGAAATTTTTAGTTTACTAGTTCTTTTGTATTGCCATAAAATTTATTACAATAAAACACAGGATATTTCAAAACATGAATACCAACGTTTATGTTAATATGTTATCGATAACTCGCTTCTAAAATCAAACCTATATAAAAAATATATCAGTTTCCTTATGTTGGCTACAGGACAGTACTTAAACGAATTAAAGCGTTGCCATTCATGTTATATTTTCATATTTCTGTTTTAATCCTCTTGATTATGCAATTATACATATAACACACACACACACACACATACATACACACACACAAATATATATGTATACATATATATATGATGATTGCAACGTCTTGTCAGACGAGTGCCACTCCCTCAGACATTTAAAATCCGTGATTCCAAATGTATGAAGGAGTATCTATACAAATATGATGTTACAGAGTTTTAGCTTTGTAGGACAGCTATATCTCTCTCTCGGTTCAAAATGTTGAGATCCAGCAACAAGCAAGAGCAAGATAGCCAGCAACAAATTAAACTGCAGACCAGCTTAATGCGGGTACTGGTCTTCCGCTTTATGTTCTTTTTAAATCAGAGATTTGCTTCTCCTAGAAAGGTTGCCGTCACCGCGGCTTACGGGAGCCCTCTCTACCCCAATACACATATACACACACACAAATATACACGGTGCTAGTTGGCCGTTGGCCCAGAAAAAGAGTTCATTTGCCCTTTGGAAGGTCTTGTTTTTAATCCTTCAGGGAGACTAGCCGCCCTCCTCACCAAACAAGTCTTGTGGGGGAACCAGTTTAGTCGCCGGTGACCCGACCATGAGGCAGGTAGTACTGGGTTACATGTTACCAGTAGCATATGACATGACATGACATAAACATATATATATATATACATATATATATACATACATACAATAAATTGCTGTTTCACTCATGCCATAACTAGCTATGTTAGCATAGTGCTACATATAAAAGTTGCTGATTCCTTTATGTCCTCTGATGAGAAAATAACAAGAATAGCATTTTTGAAATCCCGCTTTTTTATTGTTTTTTGGTGTAATCAATTGAACATTGGATTTTGATCGTAAATTTCCACTTACAGCTGTAATTTTCTATCTGTTATATATATATATATATATATATATATATATATGTATAGAGAGAGAGAGAGAGAGAGAGAGAGAGAGAGAGAGATTCGAAAAAGTTGTCAAAAACCAAATATATGACAAATAAATGTTATCAAAGGCAAGATGTTACTTTTCTACCTAACTGGATATATGTTTTGTGTTTTTATTAAATGTAGCATGTTTATTCAGCTTGAAAAACATACAATGTTTACCGATATATTGGAAAATTCAAGATGGCGTCTAACTCACTTTAACACGGTAAGTTTGGGAAAAGGTATAAATAAAAAAAACTACACAAAATACTGTTAAAATACCGCGGAATATATGTCAACCTATGTCACGGTAACATATATTGAGCGAGTTTTAACAGTATTTTGTCTAGTGTCTTATATATAACACCTTTTCCCAAACTTAGCATGTTAAAGAGAGAGTCAGGCACCATCTTAAATTTTCCAATACATCGGTAAACACTGTATGTTTTTCGAGCTGAATAAACATGTTATATTGAATAAAATAACGAAAAATATATCCAGTTTGGTAGAAAAGTAACTTATTTTGCCTTGGATACCGTTTATTTGTTATATATTTGTTTTTTTTTTTGTAGAACTTTTTCGAATCTATGTGTACAGTAATACAAACCCGAACCGTTATATGTATATAGAGGCAATAACTACATTGTTTGATGCCAGTGTGGGAACCGTACAGACAATTCTTCGAGAGAAACATGAGATGCAGAATATGCGCACTAATGAACCTAATCACAACTCCATTCTTGTCACAGACAATTTTTCCAAGATGGACACCAAGACATTTCCTCGCCCTCACTTCAGTTCAGACCTTGCTCTCAGTTATCTTTTATTATTCCCTAAGCTCTAGGAAACCATTAGAGGCTGTTGTTTTTAGATAATGGAAGAGATAAATGAAATTGTGACGAAGGGCCTTGATTTGCTTACACAAGAAGACTTCAGTGGGGCCTGCCAGAATATGTCGTAACGGTACAAGTGTATTGTAACCGAAGGATATTATTTCGAAGGGAACTATTGTTTTCTTCAATGGAAATGTATATATGAAAAAATCTGGATACTTATTGAAGACACCTTTGTAACTATCAATCCAGTCAATTTTGAATTTAATAATACATTTTCAGAGTAGATTTAAATAATTGATTTATAATTTGTGTATACGTAAATATTTATTTCCAGAATAAACTTGAACACTCTAATGTCTTTTCTGATTTAACTATTTTTACAGGATTAAATAATGTTCTATACATTTGGCTCCACTGATGCTAATCACGGTTTTGGGGAGTAAAAGAAACCAATGAATAAACGCACTGGACATAACCATTTATTGAGTGACAATAGAGAATAGTAGGGGGGAATAGGAGAAGAAGAAAGGAAGACGAAGACGAAAGCGACTAAAAAGTGATTCGTAGAATGCAGCAAATCACCAAGGATGAATGAAACAATAAGTATACATTAGAGAGCCGACACTGATAAAAATGAAACAAGGGAAAATAAAATAATTAAAAGAAAAAGTAAAGAAAACCGAAAAAAAGGGTATTTCGCTGACAGCAACTGCATTGGTCCATCAACCTTTAACAGGCGTCGCGAATTTTAGTCAGTTCAATTTTCTGCCTGGAGAAATTCAATGATGTGATGTATGTCTGCTCCTGACGCACGTCTATGCCAGTGGTTATATTTTCAGAGTGTAACATCGTCAATATATAGAACAGAAGAATAAAACCTTCAGGTTATTAATGTGTAACTCAAGTCATCATAACAATACAATTTACAATCGTATTTGATCCATTTTAGCGGATTAAAAAATAAGAGGTATTACATTTAAAACACCCTTGCAAAATTAAATGTAAATAGAAAGATCAATAATTTTCAGATTCGATGTCTCGACAAGGGCAGAGCAACCCATGTTATATAAAGAATAAGAAGTAATACGCCTATGATATGTTTTGTGATTTAAATTCCTGTGTTTCAGCTTGATATAAACTTTATACTAACTATAATTTCATCATAATTAGCGTTACCAGGTGATGTCGTGATCGGATGTTACGTTTTCAATTAAAAAAAGCAAACACATACTAGGAACTTGATTAGTAAAACCTTTCGCCTTGATCAGTCCCCCATAGGAAAATGTTGCAACATGTGATATATTTAATTTGTAAAGACAAACACGCGAGTGACACATTGGAAGCTTTTAAGCTTTCAGACGGTGAATGCAATTAGAGGATGCCTTTTACCCAACTAATTGTAAAGTTACGTCTGGCTAAAACGTAAAGACATCGCTTCACAATTAGTATATGTGAACTATCACCATACTTTTAACGTAGCTTTCTCAAAATAGTAAATAAACTGCATTCTGATATCGCCGCCGTTACTACTATCTTAAGCAACGTCTACTTTTGTAGACTTCACAATGTGTTTTCTGAGCTAACATATTTAATTAAAAGGTCTGATTCATCATAATTTATATCTGTCCAACTGCATTAATAGTGAATGCCTTTCCTATTAACGTAATAATAACGTTGGATTTTTCGGACAATTTTATGAAAATCATTAAAAACAAACAAAAAAAAACTGTTGAGTTCAACCAGACAGAAATTACGAGACGTATGTTTAACTTCTTTTTACAAGGTAGTCATCACTTATCAAGGCCCGGAAGCAACTCGGAATAAGGGTGATTGTGTGTACAGTACGTTAGTATTTGAGATTTGATAAAGTTTCTTACTTAAGTGGGGCGGTTCATCAAGAATTTGTTTATGTTGGACTTGAAGACATCCAGGTTGCAGTCAGGTGGAAAACAGGCAAACGGAAGAGAGTTCCACAGGCGTGCACTTCTAAGAAAGAAGCTTTGTTCATGGAATCTGCGTTTTGGTTTTGACATAGATAAAGAGTGGGGACATTTTTTGACAGTGGTTTCAGCTAGACGGGTGTTTATCGTGAAAGATTGCCGAGGGGGGATCAGAGATTGGAGCTCAGACGAGCACTTGCCATGGAAGTTACGAGAAAACAAAGACAGTCTCGCAACGTTTTTCCTGCGGGGAAGAGAACAGGGTCATACCCCAGTAAGCTACGAAGTCTATTTTGTATTCTGACAAGGCAGGATATTCTGTTTTTAGCAGCTCTTGACCAGATGTGGCAGCAGTGTTCCATACTTGGACGTACTTGGCTTTTATATGGATAGAGAATTGCATCAGTAATGAGATATCTTCTGGAGCGGTAGAAGGATCCCACCATTTTTCCAGAGATCTTGCCAACTTACTTGATGTACGTGTTTAATTTCAGGTCAGGAGTAAAGGTCAAGCCCAGAAGCTTATCAAAACATTGAGCCTCACCTAGACAAGATCCATCCATTTCAATTGATGCCATATGAGAATCAAAGCGTTTATGATATAAAGATAGGAGCTTGGTTTTAGGTGCATTCAAAGTAACCAGCCCCCTCTTTCCCACCGTACCACGTGCTCAAGATCAGAGGAGAGAGAATCAGAGAGAAATTTGTCATTTACAGTCTTTGATGTGTTGCCATAGATGGTCGTGTAATCAGCAAAAATGTCAAGGAATGATTTAAGTATGTGTTTTAGAAGATCATTGATATAGATCAGGAAGAGAGTTGGGCACAGAATGGACCTCTGGGGGACTTATTTATAACAAATTCAACTAAAATCAGATACATTTGAACAACGATACGTACTACCAGCATAAAATACTTAAACACTACTTCATTAATTGAAATCCGGGAAAAATATTCGTATATGGAGACATAATACCTATGGTGTAAATTTGACAATATATCTAAATATCTATAAATAACTACACACATTTTATACATTTCGTGTAAGATTAAATCAAACAAAGTATAGCACACATTGCGGCCCTACCCGCTTAACAGATGTGATCCAAACTTGAAAAATTATTTTAGTTGTGAACCATGTGCATACGCATTTACACACATGCATACATATTTCACACTTAAACTTCATATATATATATACATACATATATATATATACATACATATATACACACACACGCATATATATATATATATATATATATATATATATATATATATATATATAGCCAATAGAGTTTAGTTTCCTAGAAGTACATCCAATGAAACAACATGTGTCTACCAAAGAGTGCTCAATGAGTGAACAGAGCAGGAATATGAAATTGATTTATACACACATTAATGGCTACATATGTGCATACATGTTTCTGTAATCACCCGCGTTGGGGGGGTTACATCTTCCGGCCAAGAATTTCCGTCGAGAACTGATATTTCAAGCAAACACATGTTCTTATTTCGTTAACAAAGTAAGAATGTAACCTGAGTGGGAGTTATAAGCGGGAGGGGAGCAAGTGAAATCTTTGAAGATAATAAACATCTTTTTTATTTCCCTTTCTTTTTATCCATCCCATCTTTTGGTTTTTACGGCATAAGGTACTTGAGAACTTAGTATTTTTGCAGTCCGTAAATTAAAAACACTTCTTATGGTCACTGAGTACTGACCGGTGTCTTTTAATCTACACCCATCCAACAACATACATGTATACACACACATAAACACACACACCCACGCACACACGCACCAACACACACACACGCACACACACAGGGACGCATACACACATACGATATTCAAATGTTTTTGTTTGAAATATCAGTTCTCGACGGTAATTCTTGGCCTGAAGACGTAATCCCCCAACGCGGGTGATTACAGAAACATGTATGCACATATGTAGCCATTAATGTTTGTATAAATAAATTTTATATATATATATATATATATATATATATATATATATATATATATATATATATATATATATATATACTAATAGTTCAGCCCGGCTTTGGCCGGGCCCTATTTACTGTTAATTACTGTGGATGTACAGGTAACCTACATTTAAAATCTCTAATTTTTTGGACCAAACGTTGGTGGAGGAGTTTGGTAACGTGTTCACAGATCAAATCGTTCCACTTTGACCCCTTAACAGAAAAATTACTGGCGAGAATCCGTTTAAAAATTTTCCCAAATCTCAAAACCCTTTTGTTAAATCCCGAGTCTGTAGACTAAAAATTGACAGAGTAGTATGCTATAGAGATGTGCACCCACACAGACAATAATACTTTAATAGATATAATAGATAGATTAATTCACTATTAATCTCAAAACCAAAATTATTTGCTATTGATTTACTATTGGACTCAACTCCACACTTATTAAATATTAAGTCACTATTAATCTCAAACCCAGAAAATAGTTGCTATTAATAACCTATTGTTCTCAACTCGAAACTTATTCATGAATAATTCACTATAGCATGTCCAGTGTCGCGAGCATGTAACTTTGTTTATGATAATAAAAAAATTATCTTACTTTTTATGGATATAACCTGGTAAAATTTATTAATACTCACTCTTGGTCACTTAAACACTGGTATATATATATATATATATATATATATATATATATATATATATATATATATATATATATATATATATTAATTTTATTTATACAAACATTAATGGCTACATATGTGCATACATGTTTCTGTAATCACCCACGTTGGGGGATTACGTCTTCAGGCCAAGAACTACCTTCAAAAGTCTTGGCCTGAAGACGTAATCCCCCAACGTGGGTAATTACAGAAACATGTATGCACATATGTAGCCATTAATGTTTGTATAAATAAAATTAATATACCTGCTCTGTTCACTCATTGAGCACTATTTTGGTAGACACATGTTGTTTCATTGGATGTACTTCTAGGAAACTAAACTCTACTGGCTATATATATATATATATATATATATATATGTATGTATATATATATACATATATATATACATATATATATATATATATATATATATATATATATATATATATATATATATATATATATATATATTTAGTGTGGCCATAAAGTCGGGAAGCATTTTAAATAAATTTATTCGTCTTTGCGATGTAGAAATTCTGTAAAGAATAATACAAAAAAGTAAATGTTTTTTGGGTTTTTTTACAAGTTTCACCACCTACTAGGACCCCAAGGGGTTATCCTGACGCTCCGCACTTCTTTGTTTACCTTGGAAGTGACGTCACATAAATCTTATAATACGGATGGCTACAATTGTAAAAATAATTTGTTTTATTTTTCTTTCATTTGGAGCTCCTTTTTTCTCCCGTTTAACTTTTTTTCTCTCCCATTTCTTATTTTGAGCGGAGAATTTATTTTATTTTCATTTTCAGCTCTTTTTCCGATCCGCCGTTACCTTTTATAGGTACTCCTGCAGTCCTGCACTTTACGACCCGAGCTATTTTTTAACGCTATTATTTAGAAAACTATTATTTAACATGGGGAAGGGAGGGTGTATTGTAACTATTCTGTACTTTCACCTTATAATTAACTTTAAAAAAAAGGTAAACATTAAGAATTACTCCCCCATCGAAAATTCCTTTAAAATTTCCACTCTTAAAGGTTTTCGGGGTCGCTGAAAACGAAAATAACGTTTAAAATTACGGCAAACGAGTAGTTTCCAAGATATGAAGAAATGTTAGTTTTAAAAAGTGGGGGATCACTTTTCTATAATCATTTAACGTAAAATGGGGGTGGGGGCTTACTTTCTACCATAGGAAAATTCTTTAAAATTACCTGTTTACATTTAGTGGGAAGCGGTGTTAAATAATAAACAGTTCTTCTGCTTGGTTAATGTCGGCACTTACTTATGTTAAAACGGTTAATTAAACTGCATAAGCACCTGTTCAAAAACTATACAAGTAAAACAAATTATTTTTTACTTGTAAACTGGTTTATTAATTGTAGAAAACAAAAACAAACGGGAGAAAAAAGGAGCTCAAAATGAAAGAAAAATAAAACAAATTATTTTTACAATTGTAGCCATCCGTATTTTAAGATTTGTGTGACGTCACTTCCAAGGTAAACAAAGAAGTGCGGAGCGTCAGGATAACCTACTATTGTTCTCAAGTCCAAACTTGTCCAGTAATAATTCAATATTAATCTCAAATCCAATATTATTTGCTATTTATTTACTATTTTCTCAACTCCAACTTATTTACTATTCACTATTAATCTCAAACCAAAATTAATCGCTTTAAGATGTTTTCCTTTCTTTCGCTTAGAAATTGTAACTTTCTTACTTTTCTATTTCGCTGGTATTTTAGACTTATTGAAACCTGCTGTATTTTAAAGTATTTACTGCGCCACTCGTCCACACATAGCTCCAGGTTAATTCTGTTTCATTTTGTCTGTCTATTTTCAGTTTTTACATTATTCATTTTAAACAAACCTGTTGATTTAACGATAAACCGCCTTCCGTGTTTCGATTTTTTGAGGTGTGTGTACTTTCCGTCGTAAGACTACAACACACTCTAGACAGCGGAGCACATGTTTTTTTATGGGGCGGAACAATATATATATATATATATATATATATATATATATATATATATATATAAAATTTCAAAATGTAGCCTATTGTATTGCTTTTGTTCATCCCGCATGTTAAAATATTTAATCTTGGGGCAGTACCAACGAACAATAATTCAAAATGTCTTAATTTATTTTTTATTTTATTCTGCTTTTACTCGTCAGAATGGAAGGAAATCATCAAATTTAACACAAAATAATGGATTACCAAATACAAAGTGTCAAAAGATAAGTTCAAATTGTGACATTTGCGATCTAGATGTATTTTGTATCTTATTTGTATATGATCTATCCTTACATACTTACATCGAGTTCATAAATTAAGGGAGTGTTGAAAAGAAAAAGAGGAAAATAATTTGATGAAAATATTTTCCCATAAAAATAGACATACACACACATAATACATACATACATACATACATACATAAATGTACATATATATATATATATATATATATACATGCACATATATACACATATAGTATATATATAAATATATATATATGTATATAATTATATATATATATATTCGTGATGACTGTTGATCGACTACGTATACTTGTCTGAGCGCATAGATGTCTGTTTTATGTTAAGGCATCTTTCTTTGTTTCTCTCTCTCTCTCTCTCTCTATATATATATATATATATATATATACATATATACATATATATATATACATATTTGTATCTCTCTCAATATACGTATGTGTGGATGTATGTATACGTGTTTTTTTCTTATTCGATTGCGAATACCTACCGCTAGAGGGCGTAAAATAAGTAATGCAACTTTGATCCAGACATCATCCTCTTTGATCGTCAATCTTTCTTGAAATCAGTGTTTTTTATTCTAACTTTTCTTACTATTTTTCGTGACTTTCTCGTTTCGAGGATGAAGATCACGTTCCCTAAATAAATTCAAAGAATGTTCCACCTAACGATTGATCTGTAAAATATGCATACACATTGAATTTCATTTCTTATATTATATCTTTAAAAGAATAATTTCGATGAAAATAAATTTTCGATATGAATTCGAATTACATTTTGACAAACATTTTTGAATATATGTATATATATATAAAAATACATATATAAATAAATGTATATATATACACTCATGTATATATATTTATTTATATAGTATGCATATACATATATAAATGTTAATATATATTATATGTATTATGCGTAAACTGGTTACGAATAACTGTTAGTATAATTTGTAGAGCTACATACATATCAATTCATGCATATTTACAGAATAACCTATGTGTTTAAACATGTACATATATTCATACACACATATATATATATATATATTTATATATATATATATATATATATATATGTGTGTGTGTGTGTGTGTGTGTAAGTATACATTTATAAGTAAATGTGTAGACATTGGGATATTCACATAAATGAATATATATATATATATATATATATATATATATATATATGTGTGTGTGTGTGTGTGTGTGCGTGTGTATGTAAATTAAATATCTCTGGATAAAAATGTGTATATAAATATATGTTAATATTATTGTATATAAAAAATATTATCAAATGATATATATATATATATATATATATATAAAGAGAGAGAGAGAGAAAGAGAGACAGAGAGACAGAGATAAATGATGCGTATGTATCAACAAGTCTTGACAATAGGGTACGTCTCAGCGGAGGAAGAAAAGAAATAGAAAAAAAGAGAGCAAAGAGAAATTTCCTGGGCGGCGAAAATACGGCGGAGACTTTTTAAAACAAGATACAATCTGAAACTTGAATAAGAATAAATTGTAGGACGAGTGTTTGCCATTAGGAGAGCTGCAGACATCGCAGCGGAAAGAAAGGCAAAGTTGTATAAAACCCGTGACTACGAAGCAAATGCGGGAAAAGAGATTTTAAAAACCAGCTTAGCGAGGGCTGGACTTCAGCAGACCTATCCAAGCGGAAGTAGTACAGTGACGTTTACGACACGGCAGAGGTTTGTAAATGCCTTTTATTTCAAGTAAAAAAAAATATGAGTCACATTTCTTAACTTTTTTTGTTATTTCGTGAGTGGTCTTTTTATATTCAACATGTTCGGTGCGTGCTAAAATATTACGACATTCTTTGTTCTATTATTTATTTTACTGTAATTTTATTCGAAAGTACATACATTAGCCATGCTTAGTCGGGCATATATCTTAAAATAATAATAATGTAATATTTTTATAATGTTAAAGAACATCCGCCTGTTCTAGTAAGTGAGTAAATATGAAATGAGATAGCTGAGGATTCGAACCTGCGAAGCCAGGATTGGAATTGAGAATTCCGGTGATGAGTTAAAATA
Source organism: Euprymna scolopes (assembly GCF_053919585.1). NCBI lineage: Eukaryota > Metazoa > Mollusca > Cephalopoda > Sepiida > Sepiolidae > Euprymna > Euprymna scolopes. The sequence goes on along the minus strand of NC_136497.1, from coordinate 126,932,232 downwards.
AATAATACAGAAGTTATTGAAAATGGAATGTAGAAGTATCATTGTTTAGTTCACATAAAATAGTTAGATATCTGTTTATTGAAAAAGGAAAGCAATGATGTAATTTTGTTTCCGTTAAAGCAATTAAATTAAAATAAGGAATTAAAAACGGACAATCGAAAAGTGTTTGTAAAATGGTTTAATACAAAATGTAGGTTAGAGAATCGGCTTTTAGACATGTGAGGAACAATGCCTGGCAGGCCACATGCCTGATATGCACGTGTTGGTCATGCAATGACATCATGAGTTTTCAATGTAGTTGGAGTTTGGCAAAGGGTAAGAAGTACGCCAGTCAGGGTAGAAGAGAGGTGTCAGAGACAGAGCTGACATTGAACCTTGGAAGCGAAGGGGAGAAGAAAGAATCATGTAAAGACTTGACTTCCTTGATGCAAAGCCATTGGCCGGTCTAAACGGAATAAACAACCAATTTCATCTTTTTTATCTGCGTCTTCGTGTTACCTTATTTAACAGAAAAGGTATTGCCAATTTATATTATAAGAACTTTGTAAAAATCATTATCTCAAAAATAGGTAAAGCAATATATGTGTCAATGTTATAGAAACACTCCCATTCACAGATAAGTCAAACAGTATAAATGTTAAGCGCACTATCTCTCGGTCTATCTATCTATACATAAAATCTCCTCTCATTGTGTATTACCTTCCGTCGGCTCTCCTGTATACACATGTGCCCTTTCTTTATATATACAAAACTGTCTCTCCCTTTATATATACGCGATTTATCTGCGCACAACATGAACACTCTAATACGAACTGTCAACAACAAAGATATAATATATGTCATATGTTCTAAAAAAAATAACCAGTATGCAACATACTTCTTTAATTTGGTGATCGTGACTAGTCCACTCATACAAGTGTAGTTTAAAAAAAAAACTTTGGTTACCACGGAAAACTACAACGGTTTAGGGTCCATTATATAAATACCACGAAAATAAATACTAGACGATATGAAAAAATAATTAAGAAAAAAAAAAGAAATAGAAATACGCACACACACATATACACAATGAATAAAAAGTATACAATAAAAATAGGGCCGATATTCCGCAAAAGAAACAGTAGTAATGAATGGAAAAAAATTATCACCATATATAATTAAATCATAAAAGAATTGTTTTAAATTTATTTGATAAATATATACGCACACACAAAAATGTTGAGCAAAAGACAGTTGTTTTGACGTGTGCTTTCAAACGCAAACCATAAATAGTATTCATTGTTTTAAATATATTTTGAAAATATGCAGTTCGCAAACACACGCAAAAAAGAAGTGTGTGTTTAAATCGGATTGAAATGTGTCTCAGTACGAATTGTTGACATTTTTTAAGATCGCTGTACTTTAATGATGATTAGAACAAAATATGTATATCGCCAAAAAAGATGCAAAAAGCATGTTCTGTTAATGTGTTTTAGTTGTTTTGTCTTTGAAAAAATGGACACATTGTTTAGTTGTTAACAGACTTTGTGTTACAGAAAGGAATTCTTTTTTCTTGAGAAAAGTTACAAGTGTTTTGTGAAAATCATACTTTAAATATAAAATTTAACGTTTTTTAACCGGTTTATAAATTGTAAAATGTCTTGAATGTATGTAAATGTTATTGCTGTATTTTTGTGAAAGGGATTCAAAGTCATGATTAGGTATACACATAGGTATTAAAATGATTTAGGAAAAATAAGATGATACTGGTAAAATAGTTGGCCTAGAGTAAATTAGAATTTTAGAGGGGACAATATAACATTTATGTAAACGGGTATTTTTGAGAAGTTTTTACAGATGTGATACACCAAAAGATATATTTTCTTTTTTAATAATTTACTTTTTGGATTTTTTAAAGTCCATCAATATTTTTCGCAAGAAGAGTAAATTGCCGGGAAAGCCTTAGAGATGCCCCGTTCGGAGAATAAAATGAACCCTGTGGGAAATTGAGTGCTTGAAAAAAAGCTTGTTGCATGTGACGATTTCAAGCAGGAGGTAAGACTTGACTCAATAAATTAGAGACAGGAGTTGAGAGGATACGAGAACCCTTAAGGGTACCAGGGATCTATGAGAGTAGGTACCATAAGAAAATCATATATTGCTTAATGAGGGGAGAGAAAATTAATATATACCGTACATACGTAAGAAGATATAACATTATATTTTTAGAGATACATGCATGCGGGATATCTCTGCTTGATCTTGGATGCTCTGAAGGTAGAAAATATCGCAAAAAGCTGGCCATTAGCCAGAATTTATGCGCAAATAGGAATCATAGCACAAAGTTGGGGGTGAATTCATTAAGGGTGATATTCTCTAAATCTTCATCGAAATTTCAAGAATCCGAGCAACGAAATCCAAGGTAATCAGTGTGATAGAAAGGTATATCTTAAAAATTTGGATACCAACCACGAAGATTAATTTTGAGCTTTGACATGTCTCGGATAAGATAGTTACAAAAATGAAAACATACTTAAGAGAACAACCAGGCAAAGAATAGGATCAGCGTACTTTTGGGACAGAATAAGTCGTTAATTTCGCAAGAGATAAAGTGAAACCTCTAGTTTACGGCATAAAGGTGGCTAGATAAAGCAGCTGACGTGGATCAGGGGAGGAATACCCTACACCCAAAAAGTAAATTCCAAGAAGATCAGAGGGTGTTTGATCTAAAAAAATATATGTATAAATAAATAAATAATAATTATGAAGTCAGTTGGCAGGGTGACTTAAGGACGTTTTTTAGTCTGATCTTTCTTAGCCATGTGGTTGTATCGGTATAGAGGAAAATATACTAGCATTTTAATATGCGTACATTTTTTTAAAATAAGGGAAGTAGGAATGTAAAAAGAGCCGCCTCTTTTTGTAAGTGAGTCAATATGAGATTAGATGGTCGAGGATTCGAACCTGCGAAGCGCGGATTGGAATTGACAATACCGATCATAAGTTAAAATAAATAATATAGAAGTTATTGAATATGGAATATAGAATTACCAGTGTTTAGTTCACATAAAATAGTTAGATATCTGTTTATTGAAAAGGGAATGTAATGATGTAATTTTGTTTCTGTTAAAGAAATGAAATTAAAATAAGGAATTAAAAACAGACAACCGAACAATTTTTGTAAAACGGGTTAATCAAAAATAAGGTTAGAGAGTCGGCTTTGTAGACACGTGAGGAACATTGCATGCTATGTGGCTGATATGCATATGTTGGGCATGCAATGATGTCATGAGTTTTCAATATAGTTGGAGCTTGGCAAAGGGTAAGAAGTCAGTCAGTCAAGGGAGAAGAGACGAGTCAGAGACAGAGCTGACATGGAACCTTGGAAGCGAAAGGGAGAAGAAAGAATCATGTAAAGACTTGAATTCCTTGATACAAAGCCATTCACCGACAACCAATTTCCTATTTTTTTATCTGCGTCTTCGTGTTATGTTATTTAACAGAAAAGGTATTGCCAATTTATATTATAAGAACTTTGTGAAAATCGTCATCTCAAAAATAGGTAAAGAAATATAAGTGTCAATGTTATAGAAACACTCCCATTCACAGATATGTCAAACAGTATAAATTTCAAACGCACTATCTCTCGGTCTACCTATCTGTATATTGAAGCTCTTCTAATTGTGTAGTGCATGCCGTCGGCTCTCCTGTATTAACATGTACCCTGTCTTTATATATACAGAAATGTATCTGTCTTCATATATATGCGATATATCTGCACACAACATGATCACTCTAATACGAACAGTCAACAACAAAGATATAATATACGTTATTTATTTTAAAAAATAACCAGTATGCAACATAAATATAATATTTTTATTGCAGAAATTCCTCTCTAGACCAAAGTACAGTAGGTTTGTAAATAAATTATTGGTCACTATCTACTGTTACTTTA
>NC_136497.1:126903295-126915795 GCF_053919585.1 Euprymna scolopes | reverse complement strand
CGTAAATTGGTGAATCTATCTCCTGAAAGTGCAAACATCAGTTGCGTCGGCTTCGTTAACATTTAACAGGCGGAAATGAATGTCCGTGATTCAAATGCACGTCCATGACAGGGCTTGGCACCTCTAGAAGCGCACAATGACAATATCTGCAACAAAGAGGAAAGTTTCAGGTAGTTAGATGTGTTAGTTTAGTCTACATAACGATGCAATTCGTAAACTCCTCTGAACAATTCGGACAGAATAAAAAGAGTTTGCCTTACTTTTGGAACGTCCCTCGCATATATATATATATATATATATATATATATATATATATATATATATATATATATATGTGTGTGTGTGTGTGTGTGTGTGTGTGTGTGTGTGTGTGTGTGAAGAGAGAGATTAGGATGACATTTTTTATAACATGAATAGGCTCGCCAATTTAATTAAGAGTAGGAAAGTAGATCTAATATCTGTAACATTTTTTGTTCTTAAGATTAAGGGAGGTAGCGTTTGATCAGCACTGCTGAGGAGCCTTGATTTAATGTACCGTTTTGTTTGTGAACCCCCGAAACAGTGTTTCATGTTAAACAACTTATGATTCCTTAAACTAATATTAGCACTATAGTTAATTTGAGAGAACATGTTGCTGCATTGATTGCAGGTGATTAAATGACTGACTGACTAAAAAGTTTTCTAACAAAAAAATATAAGCATTATATAAGTTTTTTTTATATAGTTTTAAATGTTAAAAATCTCCCAAGAATATCCATGACTGGAAACAGGTGTATGTCTAGCCGCACTTATGAGTTGTGATACAACGAAACAGTACTGTATGTGGATGACTATATATATATATATATATATATATATATATATATATATATATATATAAAGCTGGACGTCTGTTGGTGTGTCTGGTAACGAATAGGCTCCTATATCGTTGACTATTTAAAAAAAAACTGATCACATATAATGATGGAAGATGTATCGGGACACAGTAATGGATATGTTTGATCTTGCATAATGATGATTCATTAAAATTGTGGGGTCTGCGTTCGCGCCTGGTCCACAAAGTATGGAAATAAAAAACTTTTAAAAAGTTAAAAAAAAAACTTTAACAAGTGTTTTTGATATAGATGTACATAAGAATACCTTGATAAGTATGTTTCAACTTAAATAGGGATGGTATAATAAAATTGTGGGGTCTGCAATCGCGCCTAGCCTACATAGAATAGAAATAGCCACAAACTTGAATGAAGACTATTTATATTTATCTGCGTTAGTATACTTTGATAATTATGTTTCAGTTTGAAGAAATATGGTATAATAAAATTATGGGGTGTTCGTTCGCGTCTGTCCTCCATAGAATGGAAATATATCACAAAGTTTAACATCGTTTTTTTTAATATTGTGATAATTGTTTCAGTATGTACAGGTATAATAAATCATACTTTCATAAATCAGAATCCATTTTCTGCAGGCTGTTTTTGAACCCAGTGAACGACGGGAACTTTTGATTGTATATATATATATATATATATATATATATATATATATATATATATATATATATATATATATATATATATATATATATTTGTTTGGAGATGTGTGTTGAGCAAAAAATGAATAAATAAATAAAAAGTGGTAGTAGGAAGGCAGGTTCGAACCAGTACCGTGAAGTTGGAAAAAAATGGGAAAAAACTTATGTCTTTGCTGTTACGACCACCGGCAAACCGGAAGTGATGCAGGTTTAAATTTAGGCTAGACAATCGAAAAGAGGGGATTACTATCGAAAATATCGGCGAATATAGCGACCCCTCCCTGTAGAAAAGTGCCCAGTTTAGGGTGAAGAATAAATGTTTTTAGCCAATTTCTCGGTATTTTTCGTCTGAAGGGTCGAGCTTCAAGCGATACTGATCTTGTTAAAATCCGTCACCTCTGTGAAAATTTTTAAGCAGACATGCAAACATACATACGTTTATATGTTGATAGCTCAAATTTTCTACCCAAACCGATTGAAAATCTTGCCGTATCTCTGAATACCCTTTATGTAAAATTTCAAATGTTTAGACCAGAAATTTTCTGAGTAATTTGGTAGAGACCGCAGAGGTAAATTTTAAAAAAAGTTTTACCCCTGTTATGACCCCTTAACATTCATTGTTTTGGTCTCAAATAAAGTTTAAATTAGATCCATGTCCAAGGAATCTATACCCAAAATTTTAATTGTTTATACAAAAAAATTGTCGGAGAAGTTTGGAAGAGTTCTCAAAGGTTAAATCGGTAAACTCTGACCAGTTTATATCCAAATTTCTGGCCGAAAACGGACTACAACGATTTTTCCAAATATGCGTACGTTTTCAATCAAATTCCGAGACTGTAGCCTTAAAATTGACAGAGTTATTGCGTAGAGAAGTGTACACAGACACACGGACACATAAACACACACACACAGAAACTTTTACTTTGATACATAAAAAAGACTTAGATAAATTTGCCTATCAAAATCCACTTGTAAGTGGTTGTACTACAGGCATGGAACTTAATATATAGGGTATTCGAACCCATGTGAAACTTTATATTTGGGTTTTAGCCGGGGGCAATATGTGCAAATATGTGAAAATTTAAAAAATTCAAACAAAGGCATTACGCATATGCATGTGTATCTTAATAGCTATTGCTTCGTGTTTCAATTTTTAGCATTGCAGCGAACATGTTTTCATAGTTAAAGCATTTCCGTATAAAGAAAAAGGAAATAGTAAGCTTGAAGGTCTTGTTTCGATTCTTGGTGAAAAAATAACTCTGTCGTGTTCAATCAGACGTCTCTCTCTCTCTCTCTCTCTCTCTCTATATATATATATATATATATATATATATATATATATATATATATAAGGGGGTGGTAACTAATAATGTGTATTTTTTAACATTATTTTGTTATTCCTTGTCTAGGTTTTTCATTGAAAATTATGTGTAGATCATTGTAATGATGTTTTTTAATCATTGAAATCGCTTTTAACGCGTTTCAGATATTCTGTGAAGCGTCCTCTTCATAAATTATTTAAAATGATTAGAATATATTCAAGATGTGTTTGAGATGTAAAAAGAGCATTTTCGTAGTTCATTTGAAATGTTTCCAAGAGATGGAAACGTGTAAGTGAATCTATTTTTCATTGGACTGTTCAATTTTTATTACTGTTTTATTGGGCTGTGGTGACTCCTGTCTTATGTTTCTCTCTCACTCTCTCTTTCTGCTTGTGTTTATATTTATCTTTCTTTGTTTTTTTTTGGAGGGGGTAGTGTGTATGTGTTTCTTTTATTGGTTTGAAGGATGTGTGTACTGTTTTATAGTATTATGAAGTTATTTGCTTCCCTAGGAAGGTAAATGTGGTCCAAGGTCGTTACTAATGTGTATGTGTGAGGAGGCGGGGGGAGGACACAGCTCCTCTGAAATAAGGGTAGTTGTGTTTTCATTCAATTGTGATTTTTCGTTTCAGTCTTAGACTGTTCGGGTATTCTTAATATTATGTTTGTCTATATAAAGAGGTGTATTTATAAATATACATGGGGAATTTTTTAAAATGTTTCTATTTATTTTTCTCCCCATGTGGGTATGGCCAGACCCAGGATCGGTTCCTAGTGTGGGGCCACTTGGAGGGGGTATAGGTATGGGAGGGATGATAGAACGGATGATAGTTATCTCAGTCATGATAAATTTCTCCTCCACTGACTGAGGGGGGCGAGGTGTTAGAACAGATATTAAACTATGTTTTTAAGTGTTTCCTAGTGTTTTTGGTTCCGAGATTAAGTAGGGTTGGTATTGTTCAGTGTGTTGTATTAGAGACAGGCGTGTTATGTCTGTGTGTGGTTGTATGCGCGCGTGTGTGTGTTTAATGTGTCGGGTCTGATTTATGTGTGGGTGTGTATATGTATATGTATGTGCATGCGAGTGTGCCTTGCATTTTATGTTTTTGTGTGTTGATATAAGGCTCTGTTTAATTCAGGAGTGAATCTTGTTATGAAGTTTTTTTCCTGTGTAAGTAAATAAAAATAATTGTCTGTTTGGAAAATTGGCATTATTTTGAAGCTATTTCCACTGCATATATATAGTAAGTAAGAAAAATATATATGGCAATAAAGCTACACGGAATATTCCGCGTTTCATCCACACAAGGATTCGTCAGGCTTATGCCTTACTACCTAGATCTACCTAGGTATTGAGCACTGTTAATGTAAATACTTCGTTTACGCATATATTATAATTTCGTATATAATTTATGTGATTAAATAAAGTACTCACATATATATATATATATATATATATATATATATATATATATATATATATATATATATATATATACTTGCATTTCAGCCCGGCGTTGCCCGGCAGTTTGGAGGTGTATGTTGAGCCAAAAAAAAAAACAGCGGTAGTTTGTTTAACTTTGACCCCTTTTATGACCGCTTAACATTTATTATTTTGGGCTCACATCAAGTCAGCAAGTTAGATCCATGTGCAAGAAAACCCATATTTAATATTGCAAGTGTTTAGACCCAAAATTAGCGGAGGAGTTTGGTAAAGTTTCAAAGGTCTAATCGTTAAACATTGACTCCTAAACAGAAAAATTTCTGGCCGCGAACCGATCCCAAATATTTTCCCAAATCTCAGTACCCTGTATATAAAATTTCGAGTATGTAGACTTACAATTGACAGAGTTATTGCGAAAGGAACTTCATACACACAGACACACAGACATACGGAAACACAGACACGTTCACTTTTATAGATAAAACAAAATATATACGTATACCTGAATATATATATAAACAATTTTGTACTTATTGTAAACTTTTTATGCAAATATTATGCAAGTATGAATCATGTAGCATATCTGCATGAATATAATTACACGTAATAGTTAATTAAAGATGATCATTCCATGAGAAAACCGAAAAAAAAACTAATAGGGAATTAATTAAAAAGAATTACAAATTAGCTAGATCTTTTGCTAGTGAATGCAATTCCACAACTCATATATAAGAAAATTGCATTTTTTTTTAAATAAATAGAAAAGAGGGTTTTTATATGAGTATCATTACACACAAAAGAAAAAAAGAATTTATATATATATATATATATATATATATATATATATATATATATATATATATCATTCAACCACGGTAGTGGTTGAATATATGCTTAAGTCCGAAATTGAATGAATCGAGACACATTCAAACCCCCACCACTAATTCCGTTCGCAACCAAATTTCAAACAGGTTATATAGTTGGATAGAACACCTCATTAGCTACATTTTGTAAAAATATATTTCGAAAATTGGTTCAGTAGAAAAAAAGTTACAAAATATGTGGGTTTACAAACAGGAGAGTAAGTACATAAGTGACTAACGCTTTTTTTATTTTGCATAACTTTTTTTGTATATAAATATTTTTTACTGCGATTTTGCCAATATGACATGTTAGCGTAACGGTTAGAGTACCGGGGGTTGGTGGAAAGATTTTAGGTTTAATCTCGTATATCGTTTTTTTATAATAAAAAAACCGAACTTTTTTTGAATAACTAAATTTTTTTTAACTCTCTTTATGATTTTATAGCAACAAATGGTGAATTTATCGATTAAAAATATTAGTGCATTCTATGATATACATATTCTTTGAATGAACTCAAATTTTTCGTTATCACATTTGATGAAAAATGTAGTCGCATTTTGGCAATGCGTCTGACCAATGATACTTTTGAACCCGCGACCAGCACTGCGATGTAATCAGCATCAGCATGGGCATAAATATTCCTATTTTTAAACTCCTTTAAAAGAGGATTCAGCATACAGTTCCATAGTAAAGGTGATAAAATCCCATTTTGGCGGTTTCATTTAACTACTTCCCTTTTAACAGTTGCCCTCAGTAGTTCTACTTTAACTGTTCTGTGCCTCACCATATACTCAATCCATCGGATGAGTACTGGTGGCACATTGAGTTCTCGTAGCGACTTGAACATACTACTGAAGGGTATGTTTTCAAAAGCTCCAACGATATCTAAAAAGACACCGAGTGGCATCTGCTTTTTTGTTAGTTTACGCTCTATACAGATCACGAATTCATGAACCGCAGTCTCGGTAGAGACCCTGGCTCGGAACCACTGTGATTGAATGATAAATATTGCATAAATGTGTGTTTGATAGCTAATATTTTGGACAATCATTAATAAATATTATAAATTTGTATATTAATACGATAGCAATGCCTGGAAAAATCATGGATTATATGGAAAAATGCGCGCATGAAAAGTAATATTCTTAAGATTTAATTAAACCTGGAAATGTAAAGGACAAGAAATTCAACCTGGAAAAGTAAAGAACAAGATATTCTAGTAAAGTAAAAAATAAGAATTTTTTGGACTTAAAATATTGCAGCTAAAAATAAAATTTGAATATTGATAAATATTTTATTTATTATTTGCATATGTTGTTGTTTATTATTGAGTTAGAAAGAATTAAATGATCCTAATTATGATATAATAAAATTATTAATTTGTATGTAAATTATAAAATTATTAATCTCATCTACTAACTAACTAACTAATGAATTAATTTTATTCAAACAATTTTCACTACATAAATATATGCAAATAATAGGGGGGAAATAAGTTCAATCATGCGACTGACACCCTTTCTAACTCAACAATAAACAACAACATATGCAAATAATAAATAAAATATTTATCAATATTCAAATTTTATTTTTAGCTGCAATATTTTAAGTTTAAAAAATTCTTATTTTTTACTTTACTAGAATATCTTGTTCTTTACTTTTCCAGGTTGAATTTCTTGTCCTTTACTTTTCCAGGTTTAATTAAACTTTAAGAATATTACTTTTCATGCGCGCATTTTTTCATAATATATATATATATATATATATATATATATATATATATATATATATATACTAGCAAAAGTACCTGTTCTTTACTGGGCTAAAAACAGCCTACAGAAAATGGACTCTGATTTATGAAAGTATGATAGGTTATGAAAAGGAAGAGTTGTAAAGAGATAGCTTCGAATTTGGGGGTATCAAAACCAAAGCAAAATATTATGAAAGTAAAAATAAAATAGATAAACCTCATAATTTATTATACCATACCTGTTCACACTGAAACACGTATCACAATATTCTATGGATCTATATTAAAAAAAAAAACTTGTTAAACTTTGTGACATATTTCCATTCTATGGAGGTCAGGTGCGAACGAACAGCACATAATTTTTTATACCATATTTATTCAAACTGAAACATAATTATAAAAGTATACTTACGAAGATAGATATGAAAAGTCTTTATTAAAGTTTGTGCCTATTTCCATTCTATGGAGGCCAGGCGCGAACGTAGACCCCACAATTTTATTATACTATCCTTATTTAAGTTAAAACATACATATCAAAGTATTATTATGTAAATCTATATCAAAACACTTGTAAACGTTTTTTTTCTTTAATTTTTAAATTTTTTATTTCCATACCTCTGGACCAGACGTGAACGCAGAACCCATAATTTAAATGAACAACTGTTCTGCCAGATCAAACATACCCATTCCTGTGCCTCGACACATCTTCTATCATTATATGTATTCAGTTTTTTTTTAAATAGTCAAATATGGAGCCTATTCGTTAGCAGACACACACACACATACACACATTCAGCTTTATATATATATATATATATATATATATATATATATATATATATATATCCTGTGGAAATATTGTTTTTCAATGATATTACACATTTTATTTATACGAATCCTTAAACTTTTGAAGCCCAATGCAATTACAAATCATATAACCAATAAATGACAAATACTATATTCTAAATTTCATGATGTTTACCATCTTAAATCTATTCCTTTTATAACATTGATATTACAAATCTTTCCACAGAAAAATAACAACTACCAATTAAATAAGAGAAAATAAAATATATTTAGGTATGATTGTAAAATCCGAATACATGAAGAAATGTAGCAATTGCGTTGGTAATTTAATGACGCCATTTGGAATTTTCAAGTAATATTATTAAATTTAAATGTCCGTACTATTAAACTGTACTTCTGTTATATACACTACTAAATATCTTTTATTTGATTCTTTTATTACTTTATTATTTATACTTAATCTGCATTAGTTCTGAAAAGAGTACTATTATAGAACAACTAGCAAAAGTTTAGCACTACCCTCGAAATGTCGCAAATGATAGAAAGGTACTACCAAACTGTTAAGAACCTTGTTAAGGGCCCTACAAAGTTACGTAAGGTAGCTAATAAACGTAAATCTAGAGATGTTTTACGCCGTTATCTACTCCAAATTAAATGTGAAGTTGTTAAGAACCCTGGACAGACAAGTCGAGAAGTCTTTGACCAAGCTGGATTGAAGAATGTCTCAAAAAATACTCGATGTCGCCTTTTGAAATAAGTGGCAAAGTCTGTTAAGCCCCTGACAAAGCCTCCCTTAAAGCAACATCACATATAGAACACCGATTGAAATGGGCAGAGGACAACACGAACACGGATTTTTCCAAAGTTTTGTTCACGGATGAAGTGCGTGTCACACTTGATGGCGCAGATGGCTGGAGCAAGGTATCGGTCCTAGATGGACGACATCGTCATTAGCGTTTAAGGCGCCAACAAGGTGGTAGTTGGTAATGATTTGGGCTGGGATTTTCAGAAATACTTTAGTTTTCCGATTGAGGGTTCCGGAAGGCGTTAAAATGACGCCATATGCTTACATAGCTTTTCTGAAAAAGTCTTTTGAACCATGCCTGAAGATGCAAAAGTTGACGTTCAGAAAAACCATTATTTTTATGCAGGATAATGCGCCATCGCATACCACAAACATGAAAAAAGAAAGAGTATTAGCAACAACTGGCGTTCTCTGGCTACTGAATATGACCTGCGAATTCACCAGAATTGAACCCACTTGAAAACGTTTGGTGCATTATGAATCGACGCCTCTATGCAAGTGCACGTCAATTTAGAGCAAAGATGGGTTGTAAGACAGTCTCCAAGAGGTATCGTGAGGAGTAACTGTTGAGGAACTCACAAATTTTACTAATTCTGTGAACCAACGTCTTTTACAAGTCATTCATAAAAAAGGGTCGTATATCCCCTACTTAGTATGTCAACGTAGAACGTTCTACGTAATTATTGTGTTCTAAGCATGTTCCCTAGTTCATTAAATGTTTGAAACTTATTTCAATAGACGAGTAATGGGTATATTGTGTTTTTTCGTAACCTCGTTAATGGCTTGACACACTGTAATCAACAGATGTTCCTGTCTTCTCTCATAGTTTCGCTTCTACTGCTCTAAATACTTTTATATTCGGGCTGGAGTAGCTGAATAGTATTGTAAGCACTTCCTCAAAGTTTCATAGATTTTTATTAACTCGTTCCTTAAATATGAAAAAAAAATGTAAACTCTCCAATAATTTGATACGCCAGTGTATGTAAATATATATACAAGTTAGAAAAGCATTTCATCCAAGTCATGAAAATTGTTAAACAAAATGTGTTTACTATAGGCTTTAAAAATAAAGGTACAAGATTCAATTTGAAATTTATTTATCTTCAAAGTGTAATTTTATAAATTCTACAGAGTAAGGTATAAAAATGTAATTTAAATTAAATCCAAAAATTACCTTGTACATTCTGTTTCACTTTAAAAAAAAGCATAGAAAATTTTATTTGATTTTGCAACTCTCTTTTTGTAATACAGGCCTGAATAATGAGAAAATCTGAATTCTTTAACAAAAACTTTAAAATAACTTTTTCAGATTAAATTTTTTTAAACTTCTTTCAGAATATAAAATCTTTACAATTTAAGAAGGAACATATTTCATATAGGTTTCATTACCAAATATTCATTACATAACGATAAAAATGGAGATGAAAATTTCAAAACGACTTTATAAATAGTTACGATCAATAATAGTCCTCGCCAGCGAAAGTCTTTGTAATTGTTAAAATATTATTATTATTTAAAATATTTTGCATCCAGCTCTTTCGCACGAAAAATAATATATATATATATATATGTGTGTGTGTGTGTGTGTGTGTTTGAGGATACCGAATTTATATATAGTTTAACATAAAATAGGCGGAAGTTTCTCAAGAGTTATTTCGGCTATCATCTCATCAGGAGAAAATCGATAGCGTAAAAATAATATTATGTCGAAACTTTAATGAGGAACTATTGAATGTGCCAAAAGTACGGGGACAACTAAAATTAAGTTTATTTACGTTTAAAAACGATTAAAATATTCGCACAACGAAGAGGAGGAAAAAAGAGAAACAATGCGTTTACTGTTTCCTTTTGCCGGCACAAAGCAGGTTTACGCACCGCAATAGAGACAGACTCCAAAATCTTTAAATGGTTTCTGGAGTCTGCTCTAGGTAACACCTCTAACCATTTTATTTTATATCTATCGGAACACCACGGGCTGTCAACCAAATGCTGGCCGATAGCAGAGTCCAAGGCTGCAGAAGTAGGCAGACTACCAGACCCCATCCTCCCTTGTCTGATCTTCGATGGAACATGCTGGTTTATACGAGTCAAAAGATGCAAGGACGTTCGCCCAACATAACCAGCATTGCACTGTCATTTGAATTGATATACAAAATTGCTATTTTGGATTTAAGGCTAACTATCCTTTCGAAAAGAAGGAAAAGCAGGTATCATAGTATATACCAAACGCAAGGACACAGAATAAAAGCAGCTCAGTATCTAGACAGATGCCAGATTGTAACTGTTCATTGCTTACTTTCAGTATGCCGCCCTCTGTCTTAGAAAAGTGGAAAGTTTTGTTTCCTGTCATGAAGACTCTTTTTAAAGCACTGTGAATATTAATCGAGGTAAGTTTATGAAATGCAAGAAATTTAATCTCGTAGTTAAACTTTTGAACTTTATAATTTTTTTCAGTTTAAAGACAAACATAGCATCGTTAACATAAAAACTAAAATCTATATATCTATAAAAGTAAAAATTTCTCTCTGTACATTTCCCTACGCAATAACTCCGTCAATTTAAGGCTACTATCTCGAAATTTGATATACAGGGGACTGAGATTTGGGAAAATCGATGTGATTGGTTTTCGGCCAGAAATTTAGCGAATAAGAGGTAAAAGTTCAACGATTTAACCTTGGAGAATTCTACCAAATTCCTCCGACAATTTAGGGTCTAAACACTTGAAATGTTAGATATTGGTTCCTTGGACACGGATCTAACTTAATAACTCAATTTGAGTCCAAAACAATAAATGTTACGGGGTCATAATAGGGGTCAAAATTTAAAAAAAATGACCACTTTTTTTTTATTTTGCTCAACATACATGGTCAAATACCCGGGCAACTTCGAGCACCCATACTAGTTTACAATAATTCTGTTTCTTAATCATCTGCATCATAAGTTAGGTCATAAAGGTTCAATTTTCAAAACTAATGGACACTTTTTAACACGAATTTCGCACGCCATTTCGATAAGGTGCACAGGAAAAAGGGATTATCGTATGATAAAAAGTCAAATTCAACAAGAATCTTCCTGTCCCATCGACGATATGTAGCATCCCTCTGCCTTTTCTACAAGTACTTTAACAGTGAATGTTCCGACGAGCTGCAAGCATTTGTACCCCCTCTACGTAAATACCCCCGCCAACCCCGACAAGCAGCAAAATCCCACCCCTTCACAATAGAGATCCCTCGATGTAAGAGAGCCTTCTACTCCATTAGTTTATTACCCAGAACCGGTACACTTTGGAATTCCCTTCCAGGTTCCTGCTTCCCAACTGTAACGTGAACCGACGTATTGCTGCCCAACTCACCACCTAGTACCCCTGCAGCTTGTGTCCTTAATATTAGCCCCCTACATCAAAGTGACAATGTGTTTTGTAAAAATGTAATTAA
Organism: Euprymna scolopes; assembly: GCF_053919585.1. Lineage (NCBI taxonomy): Eukaryota > Metazoa > Mollusca > Cephalopoda > Sepiida > Sepiolidae > Euprymna > Euprymna scolopes. Next base: position 126,903,838 of record NC_136497.1, on the reverse strand, counting down.
AAAAAAAATAACATGATATTTAACGAGCTCGAAGAAGAACCTGCCGCAGAGTCATCGTAAATTGATCAGGATATCCAATTTAGAACAATAATCCACAGGAAGTCCCTTAAAACACAACTAAAATCTGCTTACCATCAGCTACAGTCAGTCCAATATTTGCAAAGCACTAATATATCACGATATCAAGCGCGCATTGTCTTTTAATACAATCTGAAATTATTACGCGTAAGACAAAACATTAAAAGCTAGCATTTAACTAAGTATAGACCTATAACAAGATAATATTCTTGTCATTATCTTGGCTCTCGAATATATATTAGTTAATATTTCATATACTTTTAGATAGAGTGATGTATTTCTTGATTGATTAACTGTGCCCAACTGTGTCGAACATATATACAAGAGCCAACGCAATGATAAGTATATTTGCTTGTCATAGCCCTAAATAAGAATTTCCTGATAGTCTTTTAGCTTCGTACAACTGTCCTTCTACATAGTACTGTATAATGCCATGATAGAATCATCATAGAAAAAGAGGTTAAA
>NC_136497.1:126788295-126898295 GCF_053919585.1 Euprymna scolopes | reverse complement strand
CTCTAAAAATATATTTCTTCATATACAATATGACAACCGTTCTTCCTCTTAATAATACATATTATATAAAATCTTAAAATATAACTCACACAATATCCGCGTTCCATTTACAACATATTATGAGTAACGTCTACTTAAAAAATAAAAATAAAAAATTGGTATAATCAAAATACTCGTCGAATACCTTACATATATATATATATATATATATATATATATATATATATATATATATATATATATATGTGGATTTTTTTAACAATCAATTTTAATAGCTTTTAAATGGTATTATATTGATTATTGTACCAATATTTACCTCGGTTTAGCTCGATGAGAATTCAGAGCAATATAATTTATACAATCAGAAAAAAACAACACCTTTTTTTTAGTAGTACACAATTTTTGTTTGATTATTTTTTATGACATGTTATTATTCATTTTTTCTTAGTCTGACAGCTGTTTCGAAGGGTAAAAGGACAAACGGTTGTTTTAATATATATATATATATATATATATATATATATATATGTATATATATATGCATTGAGCAACACTAAATACATAATGCACGTGTGTACAACCTTGTTTTTACCCCTGCCATTTGATGAACTCATCAAAATTATAAGTTTTCGACCAGCAGAGTAAATACAAATAACCTACATGAACATATATAAACTATACGTAAAGCCCCTTTCGCTGGGGATACTACTCTTATTTTTAATAACACCCTCAACTGGATAAAACACTAAAATTTTGACCACAGGTTTATACTCATGTATATCCCTCTATTTAAAAAATAAATCGTAAAAATGTATATCTCTTTAAACGCATCAGTTAATATCTGCCCTAGCTCTTAAGCTAAATATTTCCTCAAAGCAAATCACAAGGAATGCTTTTCAATAATAAGATACTTAGCTATGATAAAAAAATCCATTTAGATATACTCAAGACTTTATTAGAACAGGTTTTTACTCATAAGAATATAAAAAATCTGTTTCACTTTTTTCTTACTGATTGTCTTTTTTGAAGGTCATTCTACGATTTGATTTTAATTTAGTGAGTCGCTAAGAGTTTGCTTGGATATTTTAAAGCCATTTAAAATTCGAATTCACTGAAATGAAAAAAATGGCACGTCTCTGGAATATAAAACATATAGGTTTTATATAAATACATTATATATATATATATATATATATATATATATATATATATATATATAGTCTTATAAATTTTTAGAATTTTTAAAATTATAAAATAAATTGTCCTTCATAGAAAAATTATATATATATATATATATATATATATATATATATATATATATATATATATATATATATATGTATGTATAATTACTTCATTTAATCACATAAATTATACACAAAATAGTAATTTTATGCGTAAATGTTAGTATTTACTTCAACAGTGCTCAATACATAGGTAGAGCTAGGTTGAAAGTTCTAAATATATATATACTAAAATCCTATCGGAATTATAGAAAAAAAAATGCAGAATTATAGTGTTTATTATTATACTGTTATTTAATGTTATATCTTATATCTAAATATATAATTTATATCTGGGTAATATAGGAAATGTAAACTTTCACTGGTTTATTTTTGTCAGTGTTATATTTCATATATATAAAATACTATCATTTAGGCCCGGTATTGCCCGGGTGTTTGTAGGTGTATGCTGAGCAAAAAAAAAAAAAAAAGGCAGTCAATGTTTTTTTAATTTTATCCCTATTATGACCCCTTAACATTTATTTTTTTGGATTCAACTCCAATTATTAAGTTAGATCAATGACCACGGAACATATATATAAAATTTCAAGTGTTTACATCCAAAATTGGAGGAGTTTACTTGAGTTATCAAAGGTCAAATCGTTGAACGTGGACCCTTTAACAGCCAAATCTCTGGCCGAAAACTGATCACAAAGGATTTTCCAAATCTCAGTACAGTGGATATAAGATTTGGAGTCTGTAGACTTAAAAGTGACAGAGTTATTGCGTAGGAAACTGTACACAGACACACACATACAATTTCACTTTTATATATATAATAGATTTCAGTATTAATTAAGAATTGATTATATAATGTTTAATATATATATATTTTTAATTCTTGATGCTGTAATATCAAAAGTTATAATTTTTTATGAGAAGGTATTGTCGTTTTCTTTTGCAGTTTTAACCACTAGTCCTTTTACTTTTTTTAAGTTCTATCTGAACCATATTACTCTCCATGTTCGTATTTTTCTAAGTAACAAATAGATTAACAGTAAAAGAAATATAAGTACTCATAAAATAAAAAAGACGCAAGCAAAGAGAGAGATAGAGGATAAAGAAAAACGAAAGGAAAATCCTTCATAATTATTCTATTTTTTATATTACATCGACCGATTACACAAGGGATAATTAGATAGAAAATAATAAACGTTTTATACACACTGAGGAATTATTAAATATGGTGAGGAGTCAATAAATAAAGAAGTAAAAAAAGGAAAATCACAATAAAAGGAAGAAAGAAATGAAGAAAGAGAAAAAAAAGAATTTTGACTGCAAAACTCGTAAATAAAATGTAGGAGAATTAAAAAGTAATAAATAACAATTTAAAACACAATAAAACAATTAAACAGTAATAAAGAACAATCAAAAACGTAATAAAAACAATTAAAAAGTAATAAAGAACAATTTAAAAACGTAATAAAAAATTAAAAATAAAATAAGTACAATTAAAAAACGTAATAACACAATTAAATTTAAAAAAATAAAGAACAATAAAAAACGCAATACAACAATTAAAAAGTTATAAAGAACTATTAAAAACGTAATAAAAACAATTACAAAGAAATAAAGAACATTTTCAAAACGGAATAAAACAATTAAAAGTAATATAGAACAATTTAAAAACGTAATAACACAATTAAAAAGTAATAAAGAACAATTAAAAACGTAATAAAAACAATTACAAAGTAATAAAGAACAATTTAAAAACGTGATAAAACAATTAAAACGTAATACAGAAAAATTTTTAAAACGTAATAAAAACAATTAAAAAGTAATAAAGAATAATTAAAAAAACGTAATAAAAACAATTAAAAGGCAATTAAGATAAAATTGGAAGTTTTATCATATGCTACGATTATTTTAAAATCACTTAATTTCACTACAGTTTGTTGACATTTTCCGAAATAAGGATATTTACAATTGAATAGATAGAATAAAATTTTACGTACATTGGAAGAGAATGAAATATTTTAAGTCGAGTACATAAATCAATAAATGAAATCCAAAGAGAGATACCAGACAAAATACAGACACTCTCTCTCTCTCTCTCTCTCTCTCTCTCTCTATATATATATATATATATATATATATATATATATATATATATATAGTTATATATTAATTACATTTTCACTCCAAACAAGGCACATTGCCACTTTGATGTAGGGGACTATCAGGGACATAAGCTACAGGAGTACAAGTGTTAAAGAGCATCTCTCCCCCCCCTCTCTGGCTTTCTTACTCTTTCTATTTTCTCTCTGTGTGTCTCTATTAGAGAATAGAGAAAGAGAGAGGGAGAGGGAGAGAGAGAGAGAGAGAGAGAGAGAGGTGAATAACGTGGACAGTGGACACGTTTGCAAAAGAAGGGTCAGCTGACCAGATGACGTGGTATCATGTGATGAGGTTAGCTGATTCTTTCTTGCAGTTTGGTTTCGGGAGTTGAATAAGACAGACGGCTTTTCAGCTGTCCCCCCCTGGGCTGGGGAGGACGCTGACGTGTATCCTCAAACAAGCAAGGTTCACCTCCATTCTGTGTCGACCTTTGGAAGGTGAATAAAAACATAAAAACCTTAATTGTCATCTTGGAGTGAATTCTTCATCCAACAGGCCAGCTCCCCTCCAAGAGACAATGAAAACCAGAGGAACAACCGACGACACATGAATAAAGGTATGTTAAGAAATGCATGCACACAAACACACACCCACGAAGACATCAAAAATAAAACCATTAGAAACTAGACGATCACATACACGAATCTCCTTGACAAAATCTCCTTTATGACAATCCCGAATATATAACATATTCGTTTTGGTGCTCGTGACTAAGTTCACATCATCGATGTGAAGTCGAACCTGTGTTTAAGAAATACGACGTGGAAACAGGTCCTTAAAAGGGAAAGGAGATTTTAAGACAAGAAAAAAACAAAAACAAAAAAAAAAAAAAACTATACAACACAATAAAATGTCTGGAAGAAAAAAAAAAAAGAGAAAGAACATTATTAGAAAAAAAGAAGAAATACAAATCAACACACACACAACGATTGTCCGTTAAAACACTAAGTAATAAGGAAAAATAATAGTAAAGAGAAAAAAAAGAAAAAAGAAAAAAAAATTCTGTGAGAAAAACAGTAGAATAACTTGAAAAAAAAAACAGCTATAACGAAAGACAAACTGATAAAATATTGTTAATTTTGAATTAAACAGCAAGTGTAAAACAGAAGGACAGAAAAAAAGAAAAAGAAAAAGAAAATAGAACATATGACTTGTTAGCTACAACGTGTGTGTCAGAAATGAGCCTGTCACCTTACTAAAAAAAAAACATGTCAATCACGAAATAATAATAATTTTGTTGCAATTTTGAACTGCGAAACTTCATGTGCTTTTAGTGAAAAAACAATATGAACTGTTGATTAAAAGACAATGATCATGTCCTGTAAAATGATTTTTTTTCTTTTTCGCTGATTGTGCGATTTTTTTCGTAGGAATTTTTTTTTGCTGACGTGGACAAAATTTTGTTGTTTGGATTTTATTTATTGCTAAGATGGGACTTTCTGAATGCTTATAGGATATTTTTGTATTTTTTTCATTTATTTTCTTTATGTAATTGATGTGTTCTAAAATGGTATTGTGCAGGATTTTCTTACTCTGTGACATGTATTTTTTTTTCGCAGAATGGGGAGGTGGAATCTTGCTTGTGGGGTCTATGGAAAGAAGGATTAATAAAAGAAAAAATGTGTTTTTAATTAATTAAATAGTAATAATAAAATAGGGAGAAAGAAATAAGATTTAAACAGTGTAATAAATGATTAAAAAAAAAAAAAGTTTCGGAAGAGTCAAAGGTTCAGTCGGTATTAATTTCAATTTTCGAAATGTAGAATAAATGTTCTATTCGACATGAGTGACGTTTTGACCACATAAGTAAGGTAGAAAAAAAAAAAGGATAAATATAGGGTTAAATAAACTATATGAAGAAATGAAAGAAAAAAGTGGGGCGTGAATGGAATTTAATTTCTGTGGCAAGCATGTTAGAATTTTGGAGAGGTGTTGAATTACATGGGTAGTTATTAATTTCATTATTCTCGGGAAATGATTCGAATTTTATTTTTTTTTATCGTGATTTCTGTTGATTTCGAGTAGAATCAACATGGAGCAAGTTTGAGTACTTCATGTGTGGAAATCCGATGTTTTCCGTGAAGCTATGTGTCTTCAAGGCAGGTTGCGCTTACCGACTTTGGAAAAAAAAAAGAAAGTTTTTTTCTGACATAGCAGTGAACGGAATGTATTCTGTCCAGCGTGAGCGGATCTAGTTGTAATCAACTTCAGGGAGCAAATGAAATGCCCGCTGACATGGTGTAAGGGGCAGAGGGGGTGCAATGGCTGACGTGGCCATTATGTTACGAATCGCTCAAGAGAAGATGAATGAAATATGTATGCAAGTACTTAGGAAAATAAAATGTTACCATATTGTGAATTAAAGGTACCAAAATTAAAAAAAAAACCATGCTGGGTGAATATAATTGGTATTATTAAATTAAATTATTTTGGAATAGATTTGGTTGGTTTAGTTATATTTTAGGGACGTTTAGCGCGTAGTTGCATTTTTTTTCATGAGAATTACAAGGCGATTAGGCTGTAGAAAGCAGTTTTTTCTGTTGTTTTATTTTTTTTTTATAAGCCACGGTATTGTCACAAATTAGAAAATTTGGCAGGGGAAATACTATTTTAGAGTAATGAGAACCCTGTTAAAACAATACTAGTGGTTCCAGTGGGTTGGAAGATGCCACGTAGGCCCAAGCAACGGCAATAAGTCTTGTCCAACAAAAGTCTGGCGTGCGAGGTCGCGATAATTCCTCAGGGTACGGAGCGACTGGACAGTCGGTACCAAGCCTAATCACGGGGAGATAGAAGAAAGGGAAAGATGCAGATTACGTAAGGGACAAGATAGAGCCTTATTATTTTTTTATTTTTTTTAGAGGAATGTGTGAGGGATATCTGGGTTGGAATCTTGGGACTTGCTGGGAATGCGGAAAAATCACAAAGGGAAAACTACTTAGTTAGAAATCGATGGCGCATTAGTTAGGGAGTGATGATTCCGTATCTTGTCGGGTTCCAGGAACTCAAACAGGCTCCGAGTGAATCAGTGTGAAGGCGTATCTTGACTTAGACCAACCAAGGGAGTTAGTAGAAGAGCTTTGTGAAGTCCCGAAGTAGTAGATTGAATAGAACAAAGCTCCAGTAATAGGACCACTCAGAGAAAGACGTCAGGGCATTACAGTAAAGGAAAAAAAAAACTGGGACTTAGGCCTATGCTGAAAGTCGAGAACGCGAGTGGGATGGTTGGGTCGGTAGAGCATCAGACTTTTAATCTGAGGGTCTGGGGTTCGAGTCCCCATGCGATAAAGCTACCACCAACATGGAGCATCCGACGTTCTGGTCGTAATTGCGATATGCTGGCCCCATTTCGAAAAAGTGATCGAAAATGGAGTCTCCATTTGTTTGGCCAAGTGGTCCAAATAAAGAGCAGAGTCAGTGGAAAATATCCAACAATGCGACCGCCTAGACAAGATGTATATCTGCACAGCTGTATCTTTGTCTAACTTGGAAGCAAGTTAATGTCTAGGAGGGACTTTTGAGAAGCAGCAGAAGGGTTGATAGTGTTGTAGAAGAGTACTGGTGCCTGATCTTTCTTGGAAAAGGGGTGAGTCCGGAAAGTGAAAAAATAAAGATGTACTTCGGACATAATTATTTTTTTTAGTTAGTTAGTTATTAAAAATGTATGGCTTGCCATACATTTTGATAAAAAAGGGGTGGAGGAATGTTAAAGAGCATCTCCCCCCCCATCTCTGGCTTTCTTACTCTTTCTATTTTCTCTCTGTGTGTCTCTATTAGAGAATAGAGAAAGAGAGAGGGAGAGGGAGAGAGAGAGAGAGAGAGAGAGAGAGGTGAATAACGTGGACAGTGGACACGTTTGCAAAAGAAGGGTCAGCTGACCAGATGACGTGGTATCATGTGATGAGGTTAGCTGATTCTTTCTTGCAGTTTGGTTTCGGGAGTTGAATAAGACAGACGACTTTTCAGCTGTCCCCCCCCTGGGCTGGGGAGGACGCTGACGTGTATCCTCAAACAAGCAAGGTTCACCTCCATTCTGTGTCGACCTTTGGAAGGTGAATAAAAACATAAAAACCTTAATTGTCATCTTGGAGTGAATTCTTCATCCAACAGGCCAGCTCCCCTCCAAGAGACAATGAAAACCAGAGGAACAACCGACGACACATGAATAAAGGTATGTTAAGAAATGCATGCACACAAACACACACCCACGAAGACATCAAAAATAAAACCATTAGAAACTAGACGATCACGTACACGAATCTCCTTGACAAAATCTCCTTTATGACAATCCCGAATATATAACACAAGGTGGGGAGTTGGGCAGCAAGATTGTCGGTTAACGTTACTCTTGAACTTCTGCATGTAAGTACAGTTTGGGAAGCAGGAACCCGGAAGGGAATTCCAAAAGTCCAGCGGTTCTGGGTTAGAAACTACTGGATTAGAAGGCTCTCTTACATCTAGGGATCTCAACTATGAAGGGGTGGGATTTTGCTGCTTGTCGGGGTTGTCGGGGGTATTTACGTAGGGGGGTGTACAAGTGCTTGCAGTTCTTCGGAGCATTCACCTTGCAGAACAGACAGAGGGGTGCGACATTTCGTCGATGTGACAGAGGCTGAAACTTTGATGACAGTCCGGGACCTATTAGATTGGCAACTCTCTTTTGAAACTTGTCTAGGAGGGAGAGACTAGTCGCATATGCACCAGGCTTAATATTACAGCAATCCTCCACATATGGGAGAATGGTGGCCTTATAGAGTTTCAGGATACTATCGTGCGTTTGTTATATATTAATACCGTAGTACCTTTTACGTAAGTACATAGTACGTATGCGTGTCACAATTTCTAGTTTATAAATTATTCCATTGGGAGATTGTATTTATAAAAAGGGATAATATAAGGTGATAACATCATACGAAAATTAATTTACTATATAAAGTCATTAATTTAATGTTCGTGGTATGTCATCACTTTCTATGCTCCTATTTAATAAATAGGATCTCTCGATCACCGAAGACGCAATATATAAAAAAGAATGATGTCAATTTTGGGCAGTAGGTTAAACTGTTAAAATACCCCTTTGTCCTTCTTGTTAAGATCCAAGGGAATTATCTGTTCTGGCTTAAAATGGTATAATGATATCGTTAGTTTTCCGTTTGCACCGGGCATTCATACAGTGGAAATATGTCACAAACTACTATAAGGATATTGGAGATAAACCGTATTAACCAAATATATTTCTGACACTATATTAACCAAAATAGTTATATAAATATTTGTTTACAATTTTAACAAAAGAGCTACAATAATATATTTTGGTCAAGATCAAAGTGTAGTATATGTTCTTCAGATGCTGCACGTCCATTTCTTGTTCTCTTTCGGTGGAGGATCAGTCCTTCACGACTGAGACAATTTTTTATTTTTGTACCTTTTCTCCACTTTAAAAAACGACCCTGGTGTCTTACTCTCTCCCGTGGGGAGGCATAGTAAATAGGTACAATAATATCATGGGGGTCTTTATTCACGTTGACAGTTCACAGAATGTCCAGCGGCGATGTATTACACAGGAAAGTGTCTGCTGTGGAATTTCCACAGGCCCCGATAGTAAAAAGAGAAATATGAAAAGCTGTACATAGAATGAAAAGAAGGATAATAAACAAAATCTGCAATTAAAAAGAAACACATAAAATAAATAAACGTGTTAGTGAAATAGAAATATACAAATGTAAAGAAAAAATAAAAAGAAAGTAACAGGCAAGAATTAAGTAGAAATTATGAATAAAACAAGTGATGGATGCATATAAAAATGACTAAGTTTAGCATTTGCTCCCCCCATTAAGCCCCGAAAGTCCTCAGGGGAAATCAAATCTTGGTGAAAATGAACAACCGGTGCAGTTTTACGCTTTAACATATGTAAATTTGAGTTTTGCACCATGCAAAAATAGAAATTACTTAGTCCACCATTCCTCCCGCATTTAACCCCAATAGTACCAAATGCCTTAACATATTTAAATTTGAGTTCAGCACCATGCAAAACTGCTAAATAGATATAAACAGAAAATTTTGGACGAATATGATAAAATAGTCCAAAAATAGACTGTTTTTATTAGCCCTAAGAGAGCCCTTGGGGTGCACCCAAGAGTTATGGCGAAGTATAGACTAACAAAATTATATAGAAATCAGTTAGTTACAACTTTTCATAAAGTTTTATAAAATCCAAGGCATCACTGTTTTTAAATAAGCACAAAAGTGTTAATTTTAGCCATTTAACTCGAGAGGCACACCTAGGGGGGCAATCAGAGCTTAACCGAGAACCCGTTATGTCTATTTTTACCAATATCATGGTTAATGTTTGTGTAAAATATCCAAAAAATTCCAAACCGTAGTTATTGATAAAAGTGTGAACAGACGAACAGACGAACGGACAAGAGTGAATTTACAGGTCCACCCTCCTTTTCTCGGGGTACCAACGAAAATATGAACGAAACAAAAGTAAAGATAAAAAGACAAGAAACGAAATAATAGATAAAAGTACATACAACAAGAAGAAAAAACAATTAGAAATAATGAAAAAGAAGAGAAGTAAGAAAGAAAGGTAAGATAAATCAGAAATGTATAAATAAAATCTACAAATACAAACAGAATAAAAAAAAAGCTATATAAAACCGATAGGATTTTTTTTTTTTTTTTTTTTTTTTTGCAAAATAACGCTGCATATACGAATCAGCCAAATAACTCATTATATAAAGATCAAAACGAGACAGGAACAACCAAAATGTATTAAACAAAAAAAAAAAAAAAAAAAGGAAGTAAATAAGAAAAACCCAATAAGATTATTTAAAAATCGAAACCCAGTAAGAAAATATAATTAAAATAAATGCCAGAATGGTAGAAGCTATTAAAGAAACGATTATCTCCATCTTTTGACGAAAGAGATACCGAATTATGAGTGAGGACAACTAAACCTTGCGGCTGAAGAGCGAATAGAGCTGAGAACGTACAAATGTGAAGGCCAACTTAATATGAGAACGATTAATCAGCAACTTTTTTCGTATTAATCATGGCGGATTTTCGGAAGAAACCATACCATAGGAACTATAAATATAAGAACGTGTTTAAGTATGGATTTGCACGTGTTATTTGACGCACAAACACACGCGCACACACACACACGCGCACACACACACACACACACACACACACACACACACACACACACACACACACACACACATATATATATATATATATATATATATATATATAGAAAGTCCTTGGACCATTTTTAGTTTTAAAATTAAATATTGTTAAAATCACTTTTTCTCTTTTCGAATAAAGTAAGTATTTAGTCTAACTATTGATCTAATTATTTTCAACAAAAATATTAAAATAATTTTGTTTAAACAGAATAATTTTGTTTAAACTTTCAGAAAAATGAGCAAACGAGAGGCCATAATTCAACTTCATTGCGCGGGAAGGACAAACTCAGAGATTATTAAGCTCTTGAAAGTGGATAAAGTCACCGTGTACCATGTTGTGAACAGATTTAAGGAACTTGGTACATCTGATGACCGTCCTAGGAGTGGAAGACCTCGCACTGCTCGAACAAAGAAGGTGATTAAAGCTGTCCGAGAGAGGGTAAGGAGGAACCCGAAGAGATCTGCAAGACAAATGGCTAAAGACATGAATGTGAGCGTGACCTCGATGAGAACAATCGTAAAAAAATATCTCCAGTTGTCCCCCTACAAGATGAGAAAGAGACAGTACCTCACACCTGCCCAAAAGCACAAGAGACTTGAAAGAGCAAAGCTTCTTCTTGGAGAACTGAAGGCTGGCACGGCAGAGCGAGAGATCGTTTTTTCTGATGAAAAACTCTTCACAATTGAAGCGACTGTTAACAATCAGAACGACAAAGTTTACGCAAAATCTTCAGCAGACATTGATGACTCCGTGAGAATAGTTTTCCGCCGACAAAAGCCGTCTTCCCTCATGGTGTGGGCTGCAGTCTCCAAATCTTGGAAGTCGCCTCTGATTTTAGTGGAGCAGGGGGTTAACATCAACACAGATCGCTACATTAACGATATTTTGGTTCCAGCATCTGAAGAGATGAAGAAACACTTCAAAGATCAGCCTTTCACCTTCCAACAAGATGGAGCACCATCCCACACCTCTAGAAAAACTCAGGACGGGTGCCAACGTCATTTTCCAAGATTCTGGAGTAAGGAGATGTGGCCTCCTGCATCGCCTGATTTGAATCCCATGGATTTTTCTGTGTGGTCTTTGTTGGAGGCAAAGGTCTTTTCTGTTGCTCATCAAAGTGTTGATGCTTTGAAGACATCTCTTCTGAGTGAATGGGCTAAAATACCTCAGGAAAAGCTGCGTGCCTCGGTTGGTAACTTCAGACAGAGAATTGCACGTCTAATCGAAAGGAAGGGACATCACATTGAAAATAAATAATTTGAATTTATTCTTGGTTTCCTAACTTATAATTTTCATTCATGTTTAATTTATATTTTTGTAATTTTCTATTAATAAACAACTTTTGAATTGGTCCAAGGACTTTCTGTTCACCCTGTATATATATATATATATATATATATATATATATATATATATATATATATATATATATATATATATATACAAGGTGACCCAAAAAAGGGTCGCAACTCTAATTAGACCTCGTTTCTTAGTGTTTTGTCCGAATGAAATGAAACTTTGGTCATAATTAGTTTATTACATTCAAATCTTGGCCCTTTTTTCTCCGTTCTATATCATATGTCCTAGATATACTCTCTATGTTTTTTTTAATTTTTTTGTCACCATCATATCAGGAGGTGATGAAAGAATCAAATGAAACAAATGGTACAACTTGGAAATATGTATATAGAGTGTCGTAATAAATATTGTGTGTGTGTGTGTGTATATATATATACATATATATATATATATATATATATATATATATATATATATACACATATATATATGACACGTGTCAGTGGATAATGATATTTTAAAAACAATATAGATGCCGCTCCCTGTTTGGGGGTACCAAACTGGTAAAAGATAAAATTATTCCCGACTTGCATTGAGGTAAAGTGTACGTACATATAAATATCCGAATTCTTTCAAAAAAGATCGCGAACAAAAACAAATAAATAACATCTACATAAAAAAAATGCGACATTCAGTAGTCGCGCGAGATAGGACAGTGGTAGAAGTTTTGACTTCCTTCCATGGGGTCCCGATTTCGAATCTCGCTAGCTTCAGTTATTCTGATGAAGAACACGTGTCAGTCGATAATTGTATTTTTAAAATAACATATATATATATATATATATATATATATATATATATATATATATGGTTGATATGAAATTTGCTTGAAGCATTGTGTGGGATAGGTATGTAAAAGAGATTTAGAAGGCTGTCACAATGCTAGGAATGAATTATAGTCGCTGTTGGTAAGAGGAGACGAGAACAAGTAGCTATTTACAAATCAATAAGTATATATTTTATTATTTTACTAGCGGGGGTACCCGGCGTTGCCCGAGTGTTTGTTTCCGGGACGGGGGGGGAGTTTTAAAAAATGTGATGGTAGGTAAGTAGGAAGGATCAAACCCGGAGTCATGAGTAAAAGTAGGAAAATAAAGTGTGAAAAAAAAAACATCTGCAACGTTAACAGTTCGGCCACCAAGAAAAGTCCATTCCAGTTGTTTAGGAAAAAAAAAAAAAACCGACTACGGTAGGTCGGCGCGAACGTGAAAATATAATGTGAATTGTCCAGCACGCAAACCACTGTGCCACAGAGCACTGCAGCTTAGTTTAGTGATTTTAAATAACTTCACATGAAAGAACTACGAAGCCAAACCGGTGTTATCTTCTCAACTGTTCCTTGTGAACGATCCCCAAACGGTGTTTAAGTGGTGGCAGGGGGAAGAGGAATTTATTAGAGAGAAAATATTTTACCACTTCCATTGAAAAAAGCTAAAATAGCTGCGTTAAAAATCCATTAGTAATCCACAGGCAAATATAAATATAAATGACCGGGGTATAATGCAGCTTCGAGGAAAACCGTCATATCATGGAGAAGAGAAGACACACTTGTTCCAACGCAAACAATTGCATTTTTGTCACTAACCTAAAAAAAAATTGCCTCCTAGTGGCGATGACGTCGCTGAAGGTATTGATGACATCGCTTTGGTTTTGGAAGCATTTCTCACGCAGGAAGTTGTCAAGATGTTTTAAAAAGAGATTGTCAGTACGTGAAAACTCTTGAGAATATTACGGATGCTGCAGAATTTTGTAACAGAATTGGTTTGACTTCTGAAGGGTCGGTTTAGCAAGGTGTAGTAAAGCATTGTCGTAAATGGAGAATTGAGCCTTTTCTGTTGACTAATGCTGGATGTTATTGTCAAAGTTTTTGATGAAACCATCCATTTGTTAGTAGTACGTCTTTGCCATAATGGTTTCATCTGCATTCAAAAATCTGTTATGGATGAGACCGGTTGAAGACCACCAAACAGTCAGCAGAACCTTCTTTTGGTGTAACTCTTACTTGGAGAAGTGTCGTGTAGGATGATAGGTGGCTAACCATTAAACTGAACGTCGTCGGTTGTCACAAAATACACATTTAATCCCAATACCCTGTCGGCAGAGGGGTCATTCTTGTTGCTTTTTACGGAAGAGGTCACTTCATAACAGCATTTATCTTTGTTGTAATTAATTCCATGAGGCACCCATTTATCAAGTTTTTTATCTTCCCAATCTCTCAAGTGATTCCAAATTGTCGTATATGTTACTTCTAATTCAAAAGCACGTTCTCGAAATGCTGTTCCTGGGATGGCTGCGACTAAGACTCTTAACTTAGCGTAATCAATATCAAATTTCTTAAACAACCATTGTGCTTTGCATTCAGTAGTGGTTCATGCGTGAAACGCGTCTTTTATATCGTGAGCTGCTTCAGCAGCTTTTCGGACTAGCATTTATTGAAATAAGAAAGTTGTGCGGATTTGCTTTGTAATTCAACGTCCTAGAAAAAAAACCATAATTGTCTTAAAACGATGGTGCTCTTAATGATTAGATAGACCAAAACATGAACTTTTAAATAATATATAAAGTAAAGTTGTTTTTTTAACAAAAACTTATTTGGAAATATATTATATTTAATCCAAATTAAAATTTGCGCAAGAACATTCTTCTCAACCAAATATTACATTATTCAGTATTGTTGTTTTTGCTGTTTTTTGTTTGTGGCATATCAACCATTTTAGACAATTTAATGGTGCATCTGATCAATTTGGAAAACACTTATGTGTTTCAAGTCTTTTAAGTCTTCACGTAGATCATAACGTTTTGTTTAGTTTAAGTAGTTTGGTTTTGTCAACCTTTCCGGGTTATTTAATGCCGAATTCCACTATTTTAGGTAAAATATTTTATCGATCCAGTACTTTATCTCTACAACTAGTTATGTATAGCGTTTTGTTTGATTATTTTTTTGTGTTGCACACTGACCATTTGGAGGCTATTTAATGCCATGGCCGATGATTTATGTATGAACATTATGAAGTTCTAAATATAATTAAATATTTAATCATACTTCTTGGGTTAGTTGATTAGTCTGAAAGAAAATTGTGTTTTTTTTTGTTTGTTTTTTTAGCTTAGAATGACACGGAAAGGAAAAATACTATCAATGTTTGATGTATCTTTGCTCATGAATCTGGTATCGGCAATCATTCTAATGTACGTCGTATCTGAAATCCAAAGCATTTTGTTTGCTGCTACTAAGCCATTCTTTTAATTTAGAAATAGATTGTTCACAAAGTTTACAATATATCTTTTATCATAAATTCGACTTCTGATTCATTTTAGAATATTATCTGCTTGAGTTGATTTAAGTCGATTTCTGTTTACTTTGAGAATATTAAATGATAAACTTTGATTTTTTTAATAGATTATCACCAACAGCTGAAAATCATGTTAATGTTGTAAATAAGGAATAAGCTGTAAGCAAAAGATATTATATTATATTATTAATTTATAAGTTATCATTTAATAGATTGATAGTTCCTCGAGTTAATTTCTCATAATACCTTTCTTGCGGTCCATACATTAGATCCCCTGCTCGTTTTAATTCTCCAAAAGTCAATTCTCTTTCTTTTCATTCACGGTTGGTTATTTTTTTTACGGCATATCAAGCTTTTTCAGATTATTTAATGCCAAACGTTTTGAATAGAATATATTTGTTTTATGTTTTTTTTTCAAGTCGGTTTCTATTTAACCCATAGTTGGAACGGCATAATTACATTGACACACCGGCTTCAGTCAGATCGCCGAAGTTAAGCAACGTTGAGCCTGTTCATTACTAAAATGAGTGACTAATTTGGGAAGTCCATGTACTGTATGTAGGAGGACGTCGACACCTTCTTGCAAAAAGTTGCAAAAACTTAACCTCATCATCTCCCCTAACGAGGATATACATGCAACTGGGGACCGCTTGTGAATTTCATACTCCCAGGAAATATCCTCCTTTGGGGGAAGTCGGTTTAACCCTGAATAGGGTTGGTGCTGACTGCACACACATAGTTGGAACCCGACCAGGTACTCCCACTTCAAGCAAGAATGGACTTAGAAGCAATAGCAATCAAAGAGTGGCCCACACTCCTCAAAGCCCGCAAGCTGGGGACTCACCATCGGATATAATTTAAGGTCATATCCAAGACTTTTAATTCACGGGCATCCGTTTTTAAAAGTTTATCGCTAAACGCACCTTGTGAGCAAAGCGCATCTTGTTTCTTCTATGGCGTAGTTTCTTTTCAAGATGCGCCCCAGCTTATACATATTGTATAATGGCAAATGTGTCTGTGACTTTTTGACTGTTAGAGGCATCGTTTTTTCAAAAGGAATTATTAAATAATGCTTAATACCCATGAGGTGATTATCTTTATTTAAACCGTATGCGAGTTGAATGTTGGATTCCTCGATGTATCTTTCGTCAAGATGTTTAGCATTATCAACTTTATAGTTTCCACAACTGGGCTTATTCTCTGTCCCTTCAAAGTTATAATAAAACCATTAATAAGGTACTACTGACTATCCCAATTTAAACTTAAATTCAAGCTTTTATCACTGCACAAGCAGTAAGGCTAGCCATATAAAATTAACAGTAGGTACTTTGATATGACAATCGTGTCGCTGAAATTAATAAATGTTTTCTACTTCGAGAATAATCGAAGCGTGGCACTTGAATTTTGCATTTTAAACTTTATTTAAAACCATTATACATAAAAATAATTTTATAAAATCAAGATCAGGTTCTCTACAGTACAATGTTGTTTTTTATTGCTTTCAGTTTCGATTATAAGGTTGGTGAATATCTGTCCCATTTCGTGGTTATTGATAACGTGCAGAAAAATAAATCTGTTATTCACCTTCAGGGAAACCTCTCTCTGAAGGACGTGATGTTGCTAGTCTCTATCTTTATTTTATAAATACTATTGTGATATATTTCTTTATAATTCTCTGTTTTCTTTTGTTCCTGCTTGTTTGGATCGTTCGTCTAGTGATATTCATCAACTCAGTCTCCCGATACTTCATTGTAATACAACTTTATCTTTCAGTATCGCTGGTTCTAGAACCGTAGGCGATTGGAATCTCTTACCGTTACTTGTGTTCCTCCTATTTATATCATTGTCTTTTCAAGTCATCGGCTAATAAGCATCTCCTGCGTTTGCAGTAATCATATTTTGTTTCTGTTAACTCCTTACAACAAGTGATTTCAGGCCACGAAACGAATTCTACCTATATATTTATAGAATAACGCGTTTGTTATTTATTTTGTGTGTCACGCTTACATCCGAGTGACTGCTGTTTAATTGTTATGGACTTCAGTTTCTTGTAATAAATAATTTACCAAGAATTATCCATGAATTTTGGTTTCGGTGTCGATTATAGCTGATGGCACTATAGTCATCTATTTTTTTTATAAATAATTTTATATAGAATTCTTCATAAGTTTTTGATTCGGTTTTGGTTATAGATGATGGCACTGCAGTGATCTATTATTTTTATAAATAATTTTATAAAGAATTATATATATATATATATATAACTACTTCCTTTACTCACATAAAATTAATATAAGAAAGTATATATTTATGCGTAAACTTTAAGTATTTACTTCAAAAGTGCTCAATACGTAGGTAGAGCTAGTTAGTAATTTATGAAATATATATGGTGATTAAGCTACGCTGAATATTCGGCATTTCATCCACTATAGGATTCGTCAGGCTTATGCGCGAATTCTGTGGTTGTTTCTTGTTTTTATATATGTTGAGGATTTTAGTTAGCCAATCAGCTTTCTAGTATCCACCGCGCCCCTTCCTATCAGCCAATGGGCATGCATTTTATCGAACAAAGGATCTAGGTTAGTGGTTTAAGGCAGACGATTTTCCTCATTTCTGCTCTTTTTTTATCAAGCAACAATATTTGCGAAAGAAAACCCGAATAACAAGAAATATTACGTAGGCATGACTTCCTTAGATTTCAAAACCCGATACTATGACCACAAAAGTACATTCAAAAATAAAAAACACCGTATAAAAACAACACTAGCGAATAAATACTGGGAACTCAAAGAAAGCGGACATTCGCCGGTAGTCGAATGGAAAATAATAAGAAAAGCTACCACGTGCAGACATTTTGATTACCCATGTAAATTATGCCTCCATGAAAAACTTGCTATCCTGTACTTTAAAGAGCCCCCAAATCTATTAAACTGTAGACGAGAAATAGCAAACAATTGTGTTCACAAAATAAAACTTACTCTAGTATAGCGATACAAAATAGCTTTTGAAACTAACAAAAACAATAGAAAACAAACAAATAAATAAATTAAATAAACATGAATATACATAAACGACCAAACACACACACACATATATATATATGTATGTGTGCATGTGTGTACACATATGTATATATATATATGTATATATATATATATATATATATATATATATATATATATAAAAGAGCAGAAATGAGGAAAATCGACTGCCTTAAACCACTAACCTAGATCCTTTGTTCGATAAAATGCATGTCCATTGGCTGATAGGAAGGGACGCGGTGGATACTAGAAAGCTGATTGGCTAACTAAAATCCTCAACATATATATAAAAACAAGAAACAACCACAGAATTCGCGCATAAGCCTGACGAACACTGTAGTGGATGAAACGCCGAATATTCAGTGTAGCTTAATCGCCATACATATTTCATAAATTACTATATATATATATATATATATATATATATATATATATATATATATATAGATAGATAGATAGATAGATAGATATAGCTAAAGATATATGATGCACCCAAGTCGTGCGGATCGACTTTTTTATTTCGGGAATAGCACATTTATAATATATAAAAACCGATAATACATTAACTCTATAATCGTATATACGAAATGTGAAAGAATTAGAATATCATATTTAACCGTGCTTAACGATCGGGCTACGCTAACCGCCCTCGCTAGCTTAGATAAACACTTTTGCAGCTTTTACAAAAGAGCTTTAATAATATCAGAGCGACTCCATTTACGTTGGATGTCTAGAAAATGCCAACATCAATATATTACATATGAATGAGTCCCCTGTGAAATTTCCACGGGTCCGGCTACTAACAATAAATGAGTTAAGAGTAAAACTGCAAAATTGAATAATCTCCACAGAACAAATGTTAAAATATATAAGAATATGGGGGGGCATAAAATTCGTCAAATACATATGGTGTAACAGATAAAAGTGCGAGGTAATATCAGTTGTAAATGATATTTTTCTCCGACATACACCTTCATCTTCTTAAGACGAACGCCCATAAGTATTCCATTAATTTGCAATGATTATATTTCATTTATGTTATATACTTACATCAAATAGTTTCACGTATTGGCTTGATCTATTTTAATGAGACAAACAAGTTTGATTTATATTTAAATTTTTAAATAACAACGGGAAAACCAAACAGTGTTGAAAAGAGTCGATCTTATTTCATAAAACGGCTATTCCAAACTGAGGCGTTGCGGATTCGACGACGCAGAGACCAAACCTATTACAGTCAGGCAATATGTAAAGCAACAAAGAAAACAAAACTTAGATAAAAACTATCATCAGCCTTTCAATTATTGTTCGCCTCAAGGGGATAAGCAAACGGACATTTTTAATAAACATCTTGACGAAAGATACACCAAGGAATCCAACATTCAACTCGCATATGGTTTTAATAAAGGAGATCACCTCATGGGCATTAAGCATTATTTAATAATTCCTTGTGAGAAAACGATGCGTTCAGCAGTCACAAAAAGAAACAAACGCATTTATCATTTTACAATATATGTAAGCTGCTGTGCATCTTGAACCGAAACTACGTTGTAGAAGAAACAAGATGCGCTTTGTTCAATACGTGCGTTTAGCGATAGCATTTTTAAATGGGATGCCCGTGAATTCAAGCAAAGTGTAGCATATATAATCATTCTAATATAGAGACCTGATGTTGCCCGGGATTGATGATGCTTAACGGATGAGTCGCACTCCCACATTTTTATTGTCATCGAAATTGATGAAATCGACCATTTTTTAAATAAAATTGATTGATTTCCGGCTTTAATGGGGGATCAATCGCAGTGCACCAGATGGAAGCTTCCAAAATAGATTGTAGCACATTAAATATCGTAAACGATCAAGGTCTCTCTGATACTCTCTCCTCTCCTCTGATCTTGAGTGCATGGTACAATGGGGAGAGAGGTGGCTGGTTACTTTTAACGCATGTAAGAGTTAGCCTTTATACTTATATCATCAACTCTCTGATACCCATCTGGCATCAATTGAAATGAACGGCTCTTCTCTTGGGGAGGCTCTCTGTTTTGATAAGCTTCTGGGCTTGAGCTTTACGTCCGATATGAAATGAAACACATATATCAAATCCGTTGCCAAGGTCGCTTGGAAAATGGTAGTATCCTTCTACCGCTCCAGTAGATATCTCACCCCTGATGTAATTCTCTACCAGTATAAAAGCCAGGTATGCCCAATGATGGAGTACTATTGCCACATCTGGGCTGGAGCTGCTAGAAGCAGCTTATCCTGCCTTGACAAGGTTCAAAACAGACTTCCTAGCTTAGTGGAAAGATGTTCTTTTCTCTTCCATGCAACCTTTTTCCCACAGAAGATACGTTGCGAGCCTGTCTCTGCTTTAGCGTTATTTCCATGGCAGGTGCTCGCCTGCGCTTCAATCTATGGTGCCCTCACGCCAAACTCGAACCACTAACAATAGTTTCCCACACGCTTTATCTGTGCCTAAACCTAAATGTCGATTACATAAGCAGAGCTTCTTTATTAGAACTGAACGCCTGCGGAACTATCTTCCGTTGCCCTGCTTCCCAGGTAACTACAATGTGATTGTATGCAAGTTCAATGTAAACAAATTCTTTATAAACCGTCCTCCTATGTAATCCAACTTACAAAAATCCCACTACCTATGTTAAAAACGCTACAACCACATTGACTATTGTATACACATTAACCCTCATGCTCGAGTGGCCCCGGGTCTTTATAAATGGTGATTTCTATATACAAAAAAGTCTACATTGTACTGTATAGAACTTACTCTTGATTTATAAAATTATTTTTATATATAACAGCTTGAAATAAAGTTTAAAATGCAAAATTCTAGTGTCATGATTCGATTATGCTCGAAGTAGAAAGCATTAATTTCAGCGGCAGGACTGCCATATTAAAGAACCTACTGTTTATTTTATATGCCTGGCCTTACTGCTTGTGCAGTGATAATAGTTTGAATTTAAGTTTAAATTGGGAAAGTCCACTATCATTGTGTGACTGGACTTAAACAGAAACATTAAAAAAAAAGCATTCTTTCGATTTTTGATGTCGGTCGTTTCGCTTTTGTAGTAATAAAACTTCTCAAATGGACTTTCGGTGTAAGATGTTAACATTGATCATAATCGCCTGGTGCTTCGTTTATCATATTTTTCAATCGATTTTCGATACTTAGCACATAAAGTAACATCTTCATAAAATGATATAAACATCGTTCAGCCATTTTCGAGTTCATAAGGAACAAACTCAAATCACATGAAGTTCTATTTCGTAGATATTAAACTTATTTTCTGTTCTCGTAAAGTGAATGGAGAAATTTTTCTAGAGCCAAGCGATTTTAATTTTTGGCCCAATTGATTGCTGCTCTTTTAAACGAACTGTACTTTCATCATCAGGTGTTTAACTAGACTCTGCTAATCGAGGCACAGAAATAAGAATCTACATTTAGCATTTTAGTTCTATAATAAAGTGTTTTATTCCTCTAAATATTAAAAGGGTCTTATATTTCTATATTTTTTTTTACATGATTGTTTTTACGTTGGTGCAAAAATAATGTATTCTGTATATATAGATGAACATTAAAAAAACGACATTATTTTGCACCAATCAAATATAATTTTTATTATCTGTATCAATGGGACAAACGTTTACAGCATAGTTTGCCGCAAGACCCTTTAGCGTAACGGTGATAAGGGTCGTGTATATCTCCTTTCTCTTGCGTCGAGATAATGTGGCACATGGTTGAAAAAATTAGATTTGAAAACACGCCCCCGATAAGAAGAACGTTATGAAACATGAAAACTGCATGGACAGTCAATCGACATTCTATGGTATAAAGCGCCCCAAGCGATTAGCGATGATCAGTATGTTGGTAAATACTAGCAGGACCTGTGGAAATTTCACAGCCGCATCCTTCGTATGTAATTTATTGCTGACTGACATTTTGTGAATGTTCATCGTGCATGAATACCCTGCAATATTATTGTAGCCTTTTTGTTAAAACTATAAAAGTACTAGACTACCTGTGACCCGTTTGGTCAGTATGTTATATTAGCTATGGAATCCATGTATGAGCGTGACACTTGTGACGTAAAGGAAATAGTTTTTTAGTGACATAAAAGAAACATTTCTATGAAAGTATATTAAAATGAAAAATCAGGGACGGATCACTAAACATGAAAAACAAATCCGCCTTATTCGTTTAAAGTATCCGTTTCTTCCGAATAATCGCTCAAAAATTGAAAATTAAACATGATTTTCCTACGAATTAAACGCCGACGAAAGTCATTTAGCCGCAAAAATGCGCATAAACCGACCGATGAGAAATATAAGAATGACAACCGCATACTAGAATCCGTCAACCAAGTTATAGAAACTTAAAATCTAAAAAAAAAAAAAATTAATAAAACCTGAAGCAAAAAAATAAAACCTATATAAATAAAATAAAATAAAACTAATATTGAAACAGATTAGTAAATGTGTCAACAAATTCACCGTTCACAATTATTTTGTATCTAGAAATGTAAACAAAAAATAAAAAAGAAGGAAGGAACGAAGGAAGGAAGAAAAAGAGGCGATAGAAAATAGTAGTAGTAGTAGTAGTAGTAGTAGTAGTAGTAGTAGTAGTAGTAGTCTTGGCTTTACTACAATTGTTCTTATGTTTGTTAACGGGTTAAAGTTGTTTAGTTGTAAGAAAATAGCGACAGTATAATTGTAATAAAAAATAGCTGTAAAACACCCCCACTCATCCAATGTTAAATAATAATTTCGAAATAATAACGTTAATATTTCAGTGAGCAGGTCAAAATCTGCAAAAGAAGCGATTTGTGTTTATTTGTTTACGTTGTTATGCGTTTATGTTTATGCGCGCATGCGCAACCGGATGTCATAAACCGGGCAGTGGGTTGCATCACTCGTTACAAGCTCATTTGAGTTTCATAATTATATAGAATTATCTAAGTAATTTGATTAATGTAGTGTCAGAATACAGAATATTTATTAGTACAGCTTATCTCCAATATCCTTATAGAAGTCTGTGACATATTTCCATTGAATAGACGCCCGACGCTAACGGAAATCAAACGCTATCATACTACCATCTTAAGACAGAGCAGGTACTACCTTGGATCCATGCTAAAGGACCAGGACAGCATATCTTAGTGTGTACGTGCGCCCAAAAAGCGACATGATTCTTTACACTTTTTCTTCAGTGATTGGGAGGCCCTATTATTAAAAAAGGAGTATTGAAGCTGATAGCATACTACGAGCGTTTAATTAGCGTATGTATACACTTATTTACTGTTCATTGTACTTTATAACCCTCTATACTACTTTCATATTAATAGAGTCTGCCGATTGGATGATTTATAATCTGGAAACCGTGACACACTTATGTTTAAGGTAAGGTTATATAATTGTGGAACAGGAGAAGTTATCTGCTGTTTGTCTGACTGTCGATCTACCTATATATCTATGTGTATCTATCTCGATATAGGTATCTATCTTACTGGCGAGGTAAACAATAAATGAGATGTGAAGCTATGTTTTGATAAAAGTTATCAAAACATATTGAATTATGAAATTGAAAAGTTGCAGCGAAAGCTCTAAAAATTACTGACCAGGAGGAAGTTTTTGTTGTGATCCGTTCTCGGTTGTCTGTACATAGAGTCAAGTTGAATGGGTGGGTTTAAGGTTTTCTACCCCCTTGGAATTGAGTTTACGTGTCTCAAAATTAGAGACATAATTTGACCCCCCAAGCAAAGTACTCACTTTCCATGGACACGGCAAAAGTTCGTTAACCACATAACAAACGAATAGACATGTAAAACGAATAAGCACGCGCGGCTTGGAAAGCACCATAAATAAATGATTTTTATTTCAACAAAAACAGCTGACTAAAATTTACTTTCGTTTTTGTTCATTTGCGACAGTCTCTGCACGCCAAGTATTGGATTAGTTACAATGTTACAGAAAATTTTTCAGAAAGACTGTGATATATAATAGCCGGGCTAAATTAGTTATTATCGATGTATCTATTTATCTATCTGTCCAGTAATATTGTTAATATATTGGATAGTATATTGAAAGTTATTTCTTGGTTTGGAATGTAAAATTGGGTTCTATCTAGAAATTAGCTAAGTTAAATATAAGAAAAACAACCTTCAACAGTTGCGCAATGACAGAGGTCACACGTTAGGTGTCGTGTGCTTTTGATGATGATTTAAAGGAACTGATAAGTCTAGAGGTCAAGAGAACTAGAGGGGAGTTTTGAGTTTTGTCACCAAAATGAACAGACTTATTCCAAGTCCGGGAAGCGGGGATAGAAAGGAACAAGCAGATAGACAAGTAAGCAGGCTCCTGGTTAAGACCAATTAAGACAGCCTGAAATAAATTTATATTTTGTGAAATAAAAAGTCGTTGTGTTGTGGTTCATAACAGAAGGACATCCAGATGTCTATAATCGTTTATCTTTAATCCCAGAGCCCAGCAGTGAAGACCGAAGAACTCTGGAGAAAGAAAAAGTATGAAGAATATTCTTCTTCTATAATAACTACAATTTATTTCACACCTCTCTGTCTGATAATCCGTCAATACAACATCTAGACTACGTTACATGCTGTTGTGAAGAGGGACAGAATCTCCCGTACCTCGTAAATAGTAATGATCAGTTTTAGTGACACACCTCTAGGCTTTGAAGGTTCAATTTTCAATAACATCGATACAAATGATTACAATTTGCCATTAATTTAGATTTTACTCGATCAATACTGATGGAACCAGAGCAAACAACGACCATGGATTGAGTAAATTTCTCCGTTCAAACTTGCTCAGATATTTTTGGTCGATTTAAAATTTCCCTCATTCGGCAAACAACACATGAATAGGTTTGAGGCTATATCGACTAAAGCGTTTTCCTAAAACCATGCAAGATGAGAACGTTAGCCTGAATAATGGAAATAATAATAATCGGCGTTTGTGAAAGTAAATGCTATTTAAAACTGTTTCTTTTCTTTGGGGGGGATGATTCTTTTGAATGATTTTTTTGTGTAATGTTTAGCTGATGTCTTTCATCTGTAAACCGGCGCTCGTCGAAAATACAAAGAGTTTCCTTTTCAAACCATTACAGCAATGATGGTATATTATTCTAATGATATTTGAAAACGAGGTTACATCAAATGCAGACCACTTTCACGTCAAGATTATGTAACAAAGGGTTGGAAAAGTTGGATTTGAAAATTCGCGCCCAAGGAGGTCACCTCTTTTTTGTCATTGAACAAGTGGTCGGTTTTACTGGCGTAATAATTTAGCAAAGATTAATCTAATGAGTTGGCTACAAACTCGTTAGCGATCAGACGTACGGGCGAATCTGTCGGAAGTAGACAGGAAAAAATAAACATGAGGCTTTTTGGCCAAACTTGACTTTCGGGTCAATATCAAAGTGCAGTATATGTTATGATAATACAATCATTTTTTTTTGTTCTCAGTTAGCAGAGGAGGAATCCTTTACGGCAGAGACAATTTTTAATTTTTGTCCGTTTTTCCATTCCTTTTCCCCCCACATAAAAACTGCCCTGGTGTCTAACTTTGCCTTCGTGGGGAGGCAAAGTAAATAGAGACAGGTAGCAAGACTCAGCATGAGAAAAAATCCAAAATGGGAATCCATAAACGAATAACACCCACGTGAATAAATCTTGTTGTTATTGCATTTTTTTCAGAGTTTGTGATTCTCTTGGCCTGAGATGAGCAGGCATACTATTACGTTTGATTGTAAAAAAGTGTTCTATGAAAGTCATGTGTCACGTGTGTTAATTTCGTGTATTTGTGAAGAAGCGCTCTCACATACAACGACGATTATATACAGGCAAGGCACAATGAATATTTCTACACTCACTATTTACGCATTAGTTATATAAAAGACATTATTATTTATACATCTAGACAATACAATAATTTAGTCACGTATATATATACAAGACATACATACACAAAAAGGTCGCAAAAGAATATTATATGCAATAGCTTTATATTAGCGCAGATAAAGTACAATTACACGAATAGGCCAATGACGTTTTTTTTTTAGATACGGTCAACCCTTATCAACGCCTACAGGCTACTTGATGATAAGGGTTCAAGGGTGTACAGTAGTCAATGGGACAATATCATAGCAATGTTGCGAGCATGTCGTAGTTTTATTGTTATAGTAGTGTAAATTTGGTCAATTGGATTACTTAAAGAAAACGTCTCGTCAAGAACTTGTTTACGGTAGACTTGAAGACCACCAAATTATCGTCAGCTGGAAAGCAAGAAAAGGGAAGAGAGTTCCACAGGTGGGCAGTTCTAATAAAGAAGCTTTTTTTCGTGGAATCTACGTTTAGTTTTAGACACAGATAAAGAGTGGGAGAAATGATTGATAGTATTTAAGCTCGACAAGTGTTTTCCGTGAAAGCTTGGTCATAGGAAGACCAGAGAGTGGGGCTCAGACGAGCACTTGCAATGAAAATAACAATAAAACTGCGACATGCTCGCAACATCACTTCCGTGAGAAAGAGGTTTAAGGGAGAAGAAAAGCGCATCCCTCACTAGGCAACAAGATATAATTTAAACTCAGTCACGGCAGGATAACATCTTTCCAGCAGCCCCTATCCATATGTGACAATACTCAATCATAGGACTACCTGGCCCTATTATAGGTTGAGAATTGCATCAGCAGTGAGATATCTACTGGATTGATGGACGGATCCCACCATTTTTCCAGCAACATTGGCAATTGTTTACGTGTACGTAATCCATTTCAGATCAGGAGTAAAGGTCAAGCGCCGAAACTTGTACAAAATATTGAGCCTCACAAGACGAGATACATTCATTTGAATTGATGCCAGACGGGGATCAGAGCGTTGATGATAGAAAGATAAAAGTTTAGTTTTAGATACATTAAAGCTAACCCCCCACTATTTTCCTCCTTGTACCACGTGCTCAAGATCAGAGGAGAGAGAACCAAAGAGAGCTTGGTCGTTTAGGATCTTTGATGTGCTGCGATAGATGAAATAATTCCGCATAAAATCATACATTATATAAAGTCCTTACCCTAAAATATAATATGCCATAACGTTTGCATAGAGGTTTGTCTACGTTATCGTGCATAACACTGGACGAGCGCTGAAATCAGTTTATCACGATAGAATGAGTCTATGTTGACGAATAAAGTAGATTGTTTTTTCTTTACAAAAAAAATGTTCAATTTGTCCAGCCTTTAACTTATTTCTTCTGGCGTTATAATCAATTACGTAATAACACATGTTTTACTCGCTTCTAACTTCCAGAAACCTTTTCATCGTGAGATGCATTGGCATTTTTTTTTTTTTTTTTTTTTTGGAAATAGCTTTTTCTAAATCGAGCGTGTTCTTACGTACGGTCCAATAATTCGGTTTTATAAATGATCATGTCAACTTGACATAGAAGCAAATGACCTAAGAAGAGAGCGTGCTCAACTGACAGTTTCTTTCGAAGTTGAGTGGCAGCAGGAGTAGATGAGGTGACAGACACACCTGCGTCGAAAGGATGGCTTGCTGTTAAGTAATCCTGACAGAGCACATCAAATATTATTAAACATTTCTTTCTCTTTTTCTTGTCTCTCTGTCTTTTTATCTACCTACCCGCCAATATATATATATATATATATATATATATATATATATATATATATATATATATATATATATATATATATATATATATATACACAACGCATTTTGTAGTTTATATTCTGTCCTAACACATGCTTTTTATTCTCTTTCTAATACATAGAATCGGTCAGTATAATGCATTTTTATATCAGTAGTTTTTTCTGTGACAGTCTTTTGTTAAAACAAGCAAGTATCTATAGAGTACTATTAAGATATTTATTCAATTTTTATCAACTGTCTGAAATTTTATTTGGTTTCTTTTACTTTTTTCTAGGAAATAACCACATGTAAAGAACCGAAGAACACTTGCAGGTAAAGGTGTATGAGTGTACGGTTGTCGCTGAGACAAGCCCATAGTGACTGCTAGTTGGGGTAATTGAGTACAATTTGATTATTTAAGCGATGACTACACAAGAAGTTGTTCGCATCGGATTTACACGATCATGTTGTAGTTTACTGGAAAGTTGTTCAGCGACACAGAGTTCCATAGACTGGCAGTTCTAGGAAATAATATTTGTTCATGAAATTAGCGTTTGGATTTTGAACGTTAGAGGGTAGAGAAAACTATTGTCAGAAGTTGTAGCTACACGAATGTTTGTTGGGAAGGTTTTGCAGGAGGAACACTAGATTGAACCTTAGACGAGCACTTGCTGTGAATAAAAATGAAAGAGCACATCCGAATTTGCAACGTCTCTTCTGTGGAAAAGAGGTCGCAGGGAGGTGAAAAAGGTCGTCACCTATTAGGTGGTTTGATAGCTGGTTTTTGAACTCTGTCAAGGCAAAGTAAGTTGCACCGATCAGTTTTACCCCAACTGTCGCAATAGTACCACATTAATGTACGTATTTGTGTCTTGCATAGGTAAAGGATTACGTCGTGGGTGAGATGCCTTTTGGAGCGGTAGAATGAGTCAACTAGTTTTTTTCAGCGACTTTGGTAACAGATTTGGTGTAAGTGTTTTATTTCAGTTAGTAGTGTTCTTGTTCATCTCACGTGTTACTTGTCAACAGTTTTTTTTTCAAAATGATGATTTGTTGTCGTCTTCTTTTACGAAATGCGT
This sequence comes from Euprymna scolopes, assembly GCF_053919585.1. Classification (NCBI taxonomy): domain Eukaryota; kingdom Metazoa; phylum Mollusca; class Cephalopoda; order Sepiida; family Sepiolidae; genus Euprymna; species Euprymna scolopes. The sequence continues at coordinate 126,869,254 of NC_136497.1, read as the reverse complement.
AAATGTCAAGTTCACAAAGTGCTTTCACCCAAGCATTTTGTTGTAGTTCGAGGGTTTTCGTTGTTTTGCGTTTTCTCGTTTTGTGTCTATTCTTTGTATGCTCGGTTTTTACTTCTAACTCATCCTTTCTTTGCTTTGTTTCTCTTTTTTCCTTTTTTTTTCTTTTTTCTCTTTCTTCTTTTTTCCTTTCTTTTCTTTTTTCTCTTTCTTCTTTTTTTTCCTTTTTTTCTGTTTTATCCCTATCTGAATCTTTATTGTTTCATCTAAAACATTTTCCTTCTACAATTAACCATTATCTGCCTGCTATACCATTTTCTTCTTCATCTTCTTTATTTATTTTTTGTCTCCTTCTGAATCTTCTTATTCTTCATCTTTTCATTTATCTCTGCTGTTTCCATTCGTTTCTTCTCGAAGTTTCTTCACGTTTCTTTCCTCTTTCTTTCTATTTTTCAACCCTGCGTTAAAGTTGAACATAAACTCCTGCATGTTTTTTTTAATAATAATATGTTGAATAAAATCAAATCGTTGCTTGCCTGAAGTGGGAGTGTGGACAAAATAATTCTTGTGCAACCCTCATCTCATATCTCTGAACTATAAGTAACAAAAAAGATAGTACCACCTCACTACTGAGGAACGTTTATATAATTAATAAACATTACTCTAATAGTTAAATCTAACGGGAAGTTTAGAAATTCCAAAATCGGCATCTTTTATATATAATATATAGCTTTTGGGTATCATTTGGATGTTCAACATGAATGAAAAACCTTACGTATTATTGTAAACGTTTGGTCAAGCTGTAAAAATATTAATCTACGTAATCTGGTTAATCTACTGTCATGATATATCTGGTCATTACGGATAACCTCCAATGCCCTTATAGATGTGTGTGTGTGTGTGTGTGTGTGTGTGATATCTATTGCATGGACGCAAACGGAAACCCCAAAATATCATTATATTATCTTTAGACAGAACAGATACTATCCTTAGATCTACCAGGAGACCAGAAAAAATATGTTAGTTTCATTTACTGTGACAAAGCGACACCATTATTTTTGTTTAAATTTTAATTGTGTCTTCAGTGATCGGGAGATCCTATTTATTAAAAAGGAAGATAGAAGATGATAACATGGTATGAACATTACATTAGCGTATCTATACAAAACAAATTGATTGTTCCTTATAGCTTATCACATTCTATCCCTTTTTTAATAAATAGGATCTCCCGATCGAATAATCTATCCAGAAGCCGTGACACAAGCACGTGCGTACGTACGGAAGTACTATGTTCCATCTACTAAGGTATTAGTTTATATATATCATGGGTGTCCATAAAGTCCGTCTGCATTTTTAAAATGAATTGTTCCAAAATCATAGTCTTTTTACATGTTATTTCTATGGCAATCACAAATAAAATTATAAATATTTTAAGGAGCACACGGATTTTATGGACACCCTATATATATATATATATATATATATATATATATATATATATATATATATATATATATATATAGTCGTCCACATCCGGTACTGTTTCGTTGTATCAAACCTTATCGGGGTGGCAAAACTACTACCTTTCCCTAGCCAAGGATTAAACACAGAACCATCGACCCACGCAAACGGTGCCCGCAAATAACCTCAACAAATCTCGTTTTCAAGTACATTTTCGTCAACCGCTTGTTTTTTTTTTAATTAAAAAAAAAATGAGAAAGCCTCTCATTTACAGCCAATAAAGTAGCGGGTAAGATCATTTCCGACAGTGCCATACCCAAAGAGGAGGGGGGTTAAAATATATACTCATCCACATACAGTACTGTTTCGTTGTATTAAACTCATCAGCACGGCTACACTAGCCCCTTCCCCTATCCAAAGATTAAATCTAGACCCATCGCGTTGAGAGTCGGTAGTTCCAGAGGTATGTATGTATGTATGTATGTATGTATGTATGTATGTGTCTAGGAGAAGCAAATCTCTGATTAAAATAACAGAGCGGGAGACCAGTACCCGCATTAAGCTGGTCTGCAGTTTAATTTGTTGCTGGCTATCTTGCTCTTGCTTGTTGATGGATCTCAACATTTTGAACCGAGAGAGAGACTTAGCTGTCGTAGAAAGCTAAGACTCTGTAACATCATCTTTGTATAGATACTCCCTCGGGCATTTGGGCTCATGGATTTTAAATTTCTGAGGGAGTGGCACTCGTCTGACAAGACGTTGCAATCATCATCATCATGTATGTGTATGTATATATATATATATATATATATATATATATATAGACATTTGTTTCTATAGTTGTATATACATAAATATGTATGTGTATACATATATATGTATATATATATATGTATATATATATATATATATAAGAGAAAGTCAAATAAAACTGAGTTGAAATTTACAATCAGAATTTATTGTTTGACTCAATACTCTCTATTGTGTGTTGAGCTATTTTATTCGGTTGAGGTTAAACTATTTATATACAAGATAGAAAAGCATTTCATCCAAGGCATGAAAATTGTTAAACAAAATGTTTTTACTTTAGGCTTTAAAAATAAAGGTACAAAATTCAATTTGAAATTTATTTATCTTCAAATTGCACTTTTATAAATTTTACAAAGTAAGGTATAAAAATGTAATGACTTTCTTTATAAAATGTATGAAAGTGCACTTTGAAGATAAATAAATTTCAAATTGAATCTTGTACCTTTATTTTAACATGCCTTGGATGAAATGCTTTTCTATCTAGTATCGTATCTTTTTAGATTATATATTTTTTAATTTATTAGTTTGGATTTTTACAAAATGAATGTGGTTTTGCATGCATTTATAAAAACTCTCCTACTCTCTATTTCAGTTTGTATTACTCCTCACACCCCAACTCATTTTTGCAACTCTCTCTTTGTATTATTACAGGTCTGACCATTCTCTCTGTTTCAGTTTCTATTTCTCCTCACACCACAACTCGTTTTGCAACTCCCTCTTTGTCATACATGCCTGAATAATGAGAAAATCTGATTATTTTGAACAAAAACTTTAAAATAACTTTTTTAGATTAAATGTTTTAAAACTTCTTTCAGAATAGAAAAACCTTTACAATTTGATAAGGAAAATATTTCATATCGGTTTCCTTAAAAATATTCAGTAGATAACGAGAAAAATAGACATGAAAATTTCAAAAGGATTATATAACTGGTTACGCTCAATAGTAGTCCTCGCCAGCGAAAGACTTTGTTATTGTTATTCTATTATTATTATTATTATTATTATTATTATTATTATTATTATTATTATTATTTAAAACATTTTGTGTCCTGCGCTTTCGCGCGAGGACTAATAAATACTGGTATTTATATTAGATTGCAGTTTACCATTGCTTATATCAGGTAAAAAATTACATCTTTTTAAAATTTTATTATATATATATATATATATATATATATATATATATATATATATATATATATGTGTGTGTGTGTGTGTGTATATATATTGTCATCTACATACAGTACTGTTTCGCTGTATCACAGGTCATCAGTGCGAATATATATATATATATATATGAGCAAACAGTTAATGAAATATGTTAAAAATACTTTGAAATGAGTTAAAAACATATTATATCTGAAAAGGAAACACTAGATAAATGGATAGTCCTTAATCCGCGGAGTTTCGAAGAAATACCATCCTTCTCATCAGAGGGTAGGAATTAGCAAAATGCAGGATCGGATTTTACATGCAGAAGTATTTGATGAAACAACAAATAAGGCAAAGATCTTTCTTGAAAACAAAACAAGTATAGCAGAGGGAATATGGTAAAGAAAAAGAAAAAGAAAAAGGTGATTACACATTTATGGATAGTTTATATATATACATATATATATATATATATATATATATATATATATATATATATATATAGTCGCACTGATGACCTGTGCAAAGCAAATCATAGCTATATACGTATATATATATATATATATATATATATATATATATATATATATATATATATATATATATATATATATGTGTGTGTGTATCCGTATAAAGCTATGATTTGCTTTGGACGGTAGAAGTGTCGCCTCCACTCCAGCAACTACACTCTGGTTTATTATCCAAGTATTTACTACAAATATACGCAACTATGAACAGAAGTGTGTCCTTATTTTCTTATTTTCCTGACGAACATCATTGCTTCCAACGTTATCCTGCTGAGTTATCAGTTTACAAACAAAATAAAGAATAAACCGCATTTCTTGTAATTATCTCTCGGATCTAATTCTCATTAATTGAAGATGGCATCGGTTGACCTGAGCAAAAAGGAAAAAAAAATTCCACAACATGATTCTCTCTCTTCATCTCTCCATCTCGGATTCTGTAGAAATGCAAACAAACCTCTGGTGTAATAAAAGCGTTGGTATAGAATTTCAGAATGAGGATTCGCCTTTCATCTGTCAACCGTGTGATTATACTGTTCACTAGTGCGAGTTGCATCAGCAAAATGAGACGAATTACTCGAAAAAAAAACGTAAAAATAAACATAACACTATGTTTTAGACTAATTATTCTTGGGCTATAAGGAATAGGAACATTAACATTGTCTAGGTTTAATAACCTAACCGTGAAAATCGCTGTAAGAGGCACGCGATTATATTTTTCTCGTAAGAAGATTCACGTCGGGGGTAAAAATTCTAACCGACATTTTTTTTTTATTCTTCTAGTTGTAGACTTGCAAGCACAGTAATCTAGTAAACAAAAATAATATTACCAAAACTATATAATAATAATACATAACAAAAATAGATTGACAGAAATATACGTCATGATTTGGAGGGCCATAACTGCCAGGAATCATAGCCCTATGCGTGTTAGATGTAATTTTATTCAACATATCTGTGTATTGCGGATATCTAACCGCATTTTATTTCCTCTGATGATATAAGCCATTATTGAAAACCCATGAATTAAGGAAATTTACATAACTCCCTTCTATATATACCTTTTTCAAACAAGAAATTCTTAACTTGAATATATGAGTCTATATATTGATTCCCAGAACCCTAACCCTAGCCACTAAAATCATACATATATATATATATATATATATATATATATATATATATATATATATATGTGTGTGTGTGTGTGTGTGTATGTGTGTGTGTGTGTATTTCCCATACCCCTGGCCTTGAGAAACGAGAGACAAATGCTTGCTAATATAATTTCAAATGATTTGAAATAACAGCAAAGAGGAGACTTGATTCCAAACTTCTATTCTTTATTTTAAATTTCTTTATATTTTTTATATATTTATCAGATAAATTGCAATGATAAATATTGCTCATATGTTACCGTACGTTGGGGGGGATTGCGCCAAGTCCGAGGTAATTGAGCCGTCTAGCTTAGAGTGAAGTTTTGAAAACTATGCATATAAAAATGCACCGTTTTAGTTGACACAATTACCCTCCGATTATGCGCAATTACCCCAAAATACGGTATATCTCCCCTATTTGGATTTCATGCATAAACTAAATTTTACACCGTATAAGGATTTTTTGAGATCGGATAGATTCATAACCGTATCTTATTTCGAAAGGCTTTGGAAACCACTGTGTACACCCTATTTTCTTGACTGTACCATCATGCAAAACTTAAAGTAATATACGAAAATCTGGCTGCATAACTTGTGCTGTTCCTCTACAATTTGGTTATGAGTCTTTATGTGTATTTATTCCTGTATAAACATTAGGTTGGTGCAAAAATAATGTTGTTTTTATCAGACATATACATGCGTAAAAAAATGACATTATTTTTGCACAAACGTAATCATATGCTGCAAATTAACTGTTCCATTTTTCATTTTTGTATGCACAACTATTTAATTAACTCTAATCATTGAATGGATTTTTTACCTGTTACCTTTAAAGTCCTACAAAAGAAATCATAACACCGAAATAAAGTATAAAATTATATTAATAAGAACATAAAAAATACGAATTGTTCGAACAGCGACGAAGTAGCTCTGCTGCTTCTGATTTCGATTTTTCATTAAGGCATTGACCTCCGGTATTTATTGTATATGGATAAGTTCCTTCGTGGTTAACGCAGGTAATCCCGCCACAATAGTAGCTGAGTTTATTCTTTACTTTTTTATATTTCGTAAATGATACTTTTAAAAACAGACAAAAAAAACAGTCCGTTGTTGTTTCAAATAGGTAATATGGTTGGAGTAAAAATCATTTTATTGTTTTTGCACCATTATTAAGCAATGACCATTAAAAAAAAACCCTTTGCATTATAGAGATTACGTAGCTAATAAAACTTAAGAACATCAAAATAGTTAACCAATACAGAAATCTGATAATGTGACAATGATACATGTTTCTTCATACAGTTCTGAGGCAACACGTTCAGGACTACAGAACACAAATCAAAAGGAAATCGACAGTACATTACTGACGAAATACCAAGTTTATTACGCAGTTGGTCTAATGTGAATGTCTATCGTTGCAAGTTTCGTTTGTTCAACTGTAACACAGGACGATATTTAAGCACGGTGTTGCGGTAAGAACGACGCAATAACCTTAACTCAACAGATGTATATTTCGCTTTATTGCAAATAGTAAGCAGATCTAATCCAAGCAAATCTGTATTGCACTAGACGCAGTGTCGAAGTATGTAGTATACATCTGATGGCACGATATTGTAATCGCCCAAGAAGATCATATAGCACTCTGTGAACTCCGGCTAACACTGCAGATCCGTATTTGAACTGGGGACGAATCTATGCTTTGTAAACCTATTCAGCAATGCATTTCATGAGAAATGTTGTAGATAGGGATACGCAACACGTAATTCTCATCATAGTTTTTTTAATGATTATTGAAATCTCAATCTATACATTTAATTAATCCTTATGATTGAGTTGTTAAATTTGTATATGTGGTAAGTAGCATGACAACATCATATACCTTTATTTTTAGACTCTCGAGTATACATACGACAGAGAACCACGTCACTCTATAAAAAGTCATATAAGATATCAACGGACACACACTCGAAAGTCAAAGCAATGAAAAGAATATGCTGTTGTCCTAGCCCTAGTGGTAAGACACTAGTCAAGATAACCTATTTACTTTTACTTATGCCATGCTGTCGAGAAAATGTGAAGTTAGGCGCAGATGAGATTTAATACAATAATCCCATAGTCTGATTAATTATAAAGCATATGGTAGTTTGAGAATCGAAAATTAATAATTCTATTAATATATTAAGACCACTACTATCATATTAAAACATGTTCATATAAATATTAAATAATGCTTTTAGTCTGCATGGAAACAAAACCCAGAAACGTGTTTCAGAAATGTGTTCCAGAAATAGTAAGTTCCCGGATTATGGCGGCAAATGCTATTACCGCAAAAAAAAAAGAAAAAGAAAAAGAAATCAGTAAATGTACGATTTTTTTCTGTGAATCTTTTATCATAGATTTGAACAGCGCAACATCTTCGATAGAAATAACGAAGATGAAAAACGCTAGTAACATATTAGGTCATAAAGGTCATATAATGATAGGCGATATCAATTACTGTGGGTCCAAGGCCATTTGAGAAGAATGACGATAGTTTTTAATTTAACATATACCCATTTCTCTACATTTTCTCCTATTAATGTTATGCATCAATGCAATTTTCTCCAACAACTTGCTAACACTTGATGATTGAATGTAACTACAAATGACATACCCTAACTCTGACAACAAAAACGCATCCTAGTAAACAGAAAAATAAATATATCTAAATAAGTAATTATACATTAGTGGAAGTATTGTTCTTTTTTTTGTACAGATAACAAGGAGGAAAACAGTCCAGATTTACGGAATTCTATAAGCCTGCGTGTGTTTGAAAGAAGTTTACATTTCATATTTTATTAATTCGATCGCATCTCATAATTACATCGATCACAATATTATTTCGATTGATTGGACCATACATAGAGAAAGGGAAATACACTCTCTGATAGGAGTTCCTCTCATTTTCGCAAATTAAAAACGTAAGCTTTATTTTGCACGGCAGTGTTTTTATTTTTAAAATAAGAAAAGGGATTTGATTTTATTTAGGTACAAACATTGTTTTCAGCATCCGTCCGCTTAGGTTTAAGGTTGAAGCAGAAGTTAGAGCAGTAAAATAATCTATATATCGCTACCATACTATCTTTAACGTTCGTACGTACGTGTGTCATGTTTTCGAGATTATAAATTATTCGCTCCGAATATAATATTTATTAAGAAGGAGGATAGAAGGTGATAACATACTACGAAGATAAAATTAGATACGATAGGCCCCGCTAGACAATATCTCGTGTAAATTTGGGTTTTTTCAATTTGAAAGATTATTTGATAGTTGAAAACTACGTTTTTTATTATTTAATTAATTGGGCAACATTAACAAAAGTGGTCCTACTGGTTTTGCTAGCTTGGCGGGGAGTCGCCTTTATTCTGTCATAAAATACGCTTAAATATGATATTTTATTTTTTTCCAGATTTCTTATATATTATTATGGGATCATTATTTCGAAAGTAAAAAAAAAATAAATAAAATATTTGGGTGCTATTAACTAGAATCGAAACCGAAAGCAAAACAGTGACATTCAAAGCTGGCACCGTGACCACTGTATAATGTGACACATATTCGAACTGATTAAAATAAACTAGGATAAACATACTAAATTTATAACGATATTTTTTTTCAATTTGGGGCCTATCCTTCCAAACTATTTAACCCAGTTAAAGACCCATAAAAAACAGTCCATAAAAAAATACAGATCATTTAAGGCCCCTAGCGCTGCTCTGCGACTATCAGTTTTGGAAGAGATAGATTTGTAAAATATAGAAACAGATAAACAATTATTTGTTTTTTTTTTGTGCAGATCAACCCTTTTCAGGTTATTTAATGGCAAATCCAGTGATTTTTAAGAACAATTTTTAATGGAATATATCGGGGGGGGGGATTCAAATCGGTTTCTATTCAACCCATAGTTGGGACTCTTCCAGGTACTACCAGTCCGCTCAGAGTAGACCTGGGAGACATTGCCAATTAAGGGATGGATCCACACTCCCTAAAGCCCGCCAGCTGGGGCCTCAACATCGGATATAGTTTTAGGGTATTATCCAGGACCACAAGCAGACATAGTAAGGTGTATAAATTTAACTCCATATATTGAATACATGGTTCTATTTGTAGTGTCTGCGGTACATATATTTTTTACTATATGCCATTATTTACCATTTCTGTTATTTTCACTTCCGTTCCCACGATGCCTAATCGTTAGCAACTATCATCTATAAACTTGTCTTCTTCTCTTCTCCTTCTTCTTCTTTCTATCTTTATATCTATTCTTCTATCTAGTCTGTTCTATCTATCTATTCTTCTATCTTCTTCTCTTCTTCTTCTATATAAATAAAATGAACTCATTTTCCCGATTTCTTTGACCTTAATAGGATTAAGAATCTAGACATTTTATGCAGATGTACTATACACAAACTGCATCACGATATCTGAGGTGTGTTATAGGGATATTAGCTATCCACTAACTCGCAGATCGGAGCTTCCTATATTATATCTGGTGAGATTTCACTGCCAAAATCCGGTTACGATCAATGGAAGTAGTAAAGGCATCTCTCTCTAAACAATCATACTTCCACCACCACTCATTTACACCGTCCATGACCATTCACAAGAGACAAATAAGGACGAGCGCCGATTAAGGTTTTCATAAAAACTGGACTGCAATTAAGGTGAAAGGCATCACGATTACTTTCACATTGGTTACAAATAAAAACAAACACAAACCAAAAAACTTTAAATTTCCTTACTGTGCATTAAAACTTATGACACTTCAATTCCGTTTTATTTCGAATTCTTCGGCAATTACCACATCGTTTCCTTGGCTGTTTTTTTTTGGGGGGGGGGTCCATGAACCTCCCTCTGTTTTTCATTTTCCCGTTTTCTCGTTTAAGTTCTGCTCTAGGCCCGTTGTTTTCCGAATTCTACATGGCCAACCTAGAAACCAAAGTTTTAAATATAATAGCAAAACCATCTATCTACGGCAGGTACGTAGATGATATACTCTTATTAACGGACAACCTAGACGAATTAATAAGCATTAAAACCGCTCTTAAAAATAATTCCATACTAAATTTCACACACGAAACAAATATAAACAATAGTATCCCCTTCCTCCATATAGAAATAAAAGTCGACACCGATAAATTTACTACTCACCTATACAAAAAACCTACCAGTAAGGAATCATGTCTTCTTAATTACAAAAGCGAATGCCCTGATAGATACAAAATAGCTGTCGTAAAAAATCTCATCTACAGAACTAAACGTAATTCCTCCACTAAGGAAATATTCTATAAATCACTTTCGAACGTAAAACAAAGTTTAATTGATAACGGCTTCCCAAGCTACATAGTTGACCAGCAGATTAGACACTTTTTAACTACAATTAATAATAATAATAATAATAATAATAATAATAATAATAATAATCACGATAGCAGCGATAATAACATTGACATATATTATTGTAACCAGATGCATGGGAATTACAAATTAGACGAAAAAATAATAAAAGATATTATACACAAACATGTTATGACCACAGCAAAAAAACTCTAAAATAAGATTTATTATTTATTACAAAAAGTTTAAAACTAGCCAATTATTAATAAAAAAAAATAACCCTACATCCGATGGCAGTATGCTGAAAACAAGAAATGCCGTGTACATCTTTAAATGTCCCTGCGTCTCCAAAAATAATTCGTACATTGGCATGACTCGAACAAGCATCTCCCGTCGTTTTACATGTCACCTGTCTCCCCCAAATAGCCCAATCCATCAGCACCTCATAATACACCACACCCCTAAAAATGAGTTTAGAGACATATTAATAAATAACACGGCCATTTTAACTGTCTCATATTGCGAGGTGCGCCTCCCGATCTTTAAGGCATTGTTAATCCACATTAACAAACCAACGATTAACCAGACTCAAATCGAAACGGAGGGCGCGCTCAAGTGCTTTTGAGTATTTTAATGATTTAAGCGATTTTAATCGCCTTTTAATCATCTTTTAATCGTCTTTTCATTTCATCTCGCTACTTCCATTTTTCAATTTCATTTTTTATTTTTTTACTACTCGCCTGAGGATGACCAACGGAGGTCGAAAACGTTCGCGATTATGGGAAATTTCTGTTTTCACTCGGAAAGAACGTTCGGAAAATGGTTCGACAAAGAGAAAAGGGGGATTACAAGAAAAACTAGCAAGAGTTACCTGTGCTATTTAGTGAAACCTGCATAAAAGAAAAAATGCTGCCCAAATATACTGATATATATATATATATATATATATATATATATATATATATATATATATATATATATATATATATCAGTATATTTTCTTCAGAAGTTTTTGCTTCAGTTTCGATTATGGCTGAAGGAACTCAACTTATATATGTAAGTATATATATATATATATATATATATATATATATATATATATATATATAAAAGTGAACGTGTCTGTCTCTCTGTCTGGCTGTGTGTCTGTCTGTCTCTCTGTCTGTCTGTGTACATTTCCCTACGCAATAACTCTGTCAACTTTTGTCTATAGACTCGAAATTTGAAATACCGGGAACTGAGATTTGGGAAAATCGATGTGACGGGTGTCAGCCAGAAATTTGACTGTTAAGGGGTCAAATTTCAACGATTTGACCTTTAAGAACTCTACCAAAATCCTTCGACAATTTTGGGTCTAGACACTTGAAATTTTAGATATAGGTTCCGTGAACCTGGATCTAACTTAATAAAGTGATTTGAGCCCGAAACTATAAATTTTAAGGGGTCATAATAGGGGTCAAATTAAAAAAAAAATTACACTTTTTTTTTTTTTTGCTCAGCATACACCTCCAAACACCCGGGCAACGCTTGGCTGAAATGCTAGTATATATATATATATATATATATATATATATATATATATATATATATATATGCATATATTTTTTCACTCGTTTTTATTTCTGTTTCGATTCAAGCTAATGCACCCAAGTCATGCGGATTTCTTTTGTTTTTATTTTGGAAATAGCAACTTTATAATATATAAAAATCCCAAGAACATTAACTCTATAATAATATACACGAAATCTGCAAGAAATAAAATATCATATTTAAGCGTACTTTATGAGTCAGCTTAGCTTAGATAAATATTTTTTTCCAATTTTTACAAAAAAACTACAATAATCTGAGAACGTCTCCATTTACACTGAACATCTACAGAATGCCAATATCAATATAATACATATGAATGAGTCCCTTGTGGAATTTCCACAGGTCCCGCTAGTTTATATCAATAAAATATATGCTTAGCCTCGTTATAGAAGATTCCGCAGGGCGCCGATATAAGTTAGCACATATTTATATGGTTTCATTAAAGGAAATTTGAAATGGGTTGGATGTTAATTAATTAAAGAAGTATAAACTTAAAACTAACAATTGCATAAAAATAAAAAAGTTTATTTTGAAAATGGATTCTACAGCTGTCTGAACTTTTAATTAAGGCAAAATCAATAGAATCTGATATTAGGATCGAGTTTGTATACAGTTCCAAACCGGTGACTTGTTCTACGAAAACTGGGATTACTTTAGAAAGCGATAGATTTAATCATTGCCTTAAACGAATCTTCGATAACATAAATTTTAATATGCTATCGAAATGAATTTGCACGAATCATTTTATAGAACGTTGATACTATTAGTAACCTTTAATATACAAAAAATATGACAGCAGTAAATAAGATACCACAAAGAATTAAAATACATTTAAAATGAGTCCTTCCCTCATCGATAACCAAACACCTGCGGCAATATAAGGCGGCAATATAAGGCGGCAGTAAAAGTTTGTAACACCGATGTGTTTCTATTTATTTATTTTATCTCCGCAAGTTTAGCCGCAAGGTCATCTGCTGGCTTTGATGACAGCCTTTCCATGTCATGAAGTTGATTCGTACATGTTTTACATTGGTGTTCAGTCCGTGTAAACTCCAAAAACATCTAAATGTTAGACTTATTGACATTTTACGTTGTGGTGGGTATAATGTTTATATGTATATATATATATATATATATATATATATATATATATATATATATATATATATATATATATATATATAAAAGGCGCTGTATATAAAGTGCGTCGGAATATGATGACCTGTGTATAGCAGTGAAGTTTCTCCGTATCGTCCAGTGTTCATAATTTCTTGTGGGTGTGTGTATGACATGGGTTACAGGGCATGTACAATACAGATAACACAAAGGAGATGGAACATAGTTCTTTTATACATCTTGCCAAAAATAAAATCATACCATTGTTCATCAGGATCTTGGTTGATGAATCTGTCAAAAAGTTAAATGGACATTTCTTCAAAGGAAACGAGCAAGAACCTTCGGTTAGACAGCTGTTATTGCACTTCTTTTCTTTTTTGGAAGATTACACGCTTGTCTTAGACTTTGATCCACTCCCATACAATGACATTACATGCAACACTCCATTCTCTTGGTTCATCAAGCCTTCACTCACGTTCTGTCTCTTCCTAAATCCTAACTATATTTCTATATATATGTAACTAATTTTTTGTGCTTACGAAACTCGATCATACAATGACCAAGCACGTGACCTTCAGTCAGGTATTTCCGGCCAGATTTTTTTGTTTTTATCCCTGGATTTCAGAAGCCAATTTATTTATGTAAGCCATAGTTTTTCCATTACGTTATTTCAAGTTTACCAAAATATTTTACTAAACGTTCCTTTGTTTTCATAACATTCTCTTTGCACACCATTTTCTACATAACAGCTGCCATACAGAATTGGAAAGTGGTGGTCATCTGATATCAAGTTGCAAAGCTATTCTAGGGGACAACTACTATACAGCGAGACATGATGAAATATGCAAGTACCCCCTTTGGACCATCTGTAAAAAATAAAACATCCAGTGTAGCAGCAAGTCCTGGGAACATCAACCTGAAAGAACAGTTGGAAATGACTTATATACCATACATTACGACCATGTAATCCCTACAGCCACCTACCTCGAAAATGCTGCTGTCAAATCTGACATAGTTATATGGAATAAGTCAGAGAGAGTTGCAACCTTGATTGAAGTGAGTGTTCCTAATGATGAACAGAGCTGAAAGAGAGAAACAGACCAAATACCAAAGTCTCATGTATGATATATATATATATATATATATATATATATATATATATATATATATATATATATAAAGAGATAGCAATCATACCGGTTATCATAGGTGCCACAGGGCTTATGAAGAAAAACATGAAGTCCTACCTAACTAATATTCCTGGTGAATCAAGTGCAAAAGAGATCCAGACAATTGCACTTAAGGGAGCAGCGAGGATACTAAAATGAGCTCTCGGTTGGCCTCAATAAAAAGCTGGGCAATGTTGGCAGCGGGTTTGGCTGCCCCATACCTAGCATTACAATCTTCAAAGGTAGAAAAATGAAAACAAAAAGTATAAAATAATATTAATATTCATTATGTAACATTTTATTTTTTTTAAATAATAAGAGGTGATGTTCTAAATCGATTATCAGCAAGGTCATCTGATGCTGGCCCAACATAGCATAGCGTTCCTACCAAAAAGAAAACGTACGCATGTAAAAAAAAATATTCGTACTTTTTTTACTGCCCCTATCTTATTCTTCCATAGGTTTTCAAACCTAGCCAGCTTAAAAAGATCAGGTCTTATTCTTAAATAATTATTTTTTCAGCCTTTTATCAACTATCATATTTTTTCAGGCTGTAATCTCCACCCGATCCCATGACATAGCTCTTGTTTGTATATGGCACAATCTTTTACGATCAATATTAGATGTAATCCAGCCAACTTTCTGCCATAACTATAGACGCTCCATTAGTCTCTCCATTAAACACGACAACTCCTTGTCCGAGGGTTTTCCGAACCTCTATCTAGCCAAGGAACTTGTAACAGATTGAATAATATTTTCTTCGTTCGTTGAAAATCCAAACATCAAACTTGGAAGAACAAAAATACAAGAAAGTCAATTTCTGATAATGAAGTTAGAAAAATTCGCTGTCATCTTATCAAGCAGCCGGGCAGCAACAGTGTTGCTATATTTTACAAGACTGGAATAGCTTCCTTGTCCAGAAAGACACGCTGTAATGTTTTAAACGAAATTGAAGGAAGCATTAACACCATAGCAAGACCTGTTTTAAACTAAACTCATAATAAACAATGTTTAGCTTGGGCTCAGAATACATGAAAACTTGCTTTGAAAATGTTATTTGCACCGATAAAGTCAGAGCAACCCTTGCGGGACCAGATGGTTAAGCCAAACTTTGGATTCCTCTTGGATTCTCTAACCCTCATCGATTTCGTCGTCAACAGGTAAATTGGATGTGTCATATTTTAGGGTGGAATAATCTGCGATGAACTAATTGGGCCATCTTGAGTTCCAGAAGGTGTAAAAACTGACAAGCCAATCTTATACATTATATTTAGATGAGCATTTGTCACCATGGCTTGATGACCTTCCATTGGCGCGTCATCACAAATTTATTTTTATGCACGACAATGCGTCATCCTACTCAGCCAAGGCTAAAATATCCTAACTTAATCATTAGGCATTTGTGGAGAAAATTTGATGGCACAGCCACCTTGTTCTCCATATAAAACCCAACTGAGTAGCTCTGGTGAATAATAAAGATCACAGTTTATGAAGGAGGTGTTCAATTTTTGTCGAAAGATGAATTTCGGAGGAAGATTTTGGAAGTTTCCTATAGCATCACATCATCTCTAATTCGCCGATTTACATCATCAGTTGACAAGATGCTATTCTAAGTGATTATGAAGTATGGTAGGTATGTTGTCAAATATATATTTCCTTAAACAAAATAATGTGAAATTCGTTCTGGTTTTAGGTTAATATTGTTACTGGATACGTTCTTTATTTTATATAAATATAAAGATGAAGTTAGACTATTATTTTATTACCAAAGATGTACATTTTTAGACACGTGCAATAAAATGATACACACTTAAAATAACCAAAAAATAGATAAATTAGCATACTTTTCACAGCGGTTGTTCAAATTTCTACAAAATCAGGGAAATAACACATCATGTTATGCTTTTTCATTGTACCAAATTTTACATATCTGCGTTTCATAGCAATTTCAAAATTAAATAATATTAACCTGCAATAAAGCGATACACAGGGTTTATATCTATCTATCTATCTATCTATCTCACTCTCTCTCTCAATATATATATATATACACTTTCACTTATATATATATATAAGTGAAAGTGTATGACTGTCTGTCTGTGTGTGTAAATTTGCCTACATAATAACTCTATTTTAAGTCTACACACTCGAAATACAAGGTATTGAGATTTGAGAAAATCTTTGTAATCAGTTTTTGGCCAAATATTTGTCTGTTAAGTTGTCAAAGTTTAACGATTTTACCTTGAGAACTCTACCAAACTCCTCTGCAAATTTTGGGTCGAAACATTTGAAATTTTAGATATAGATTCCTTGAATATGGATCAAAATTGATAACTTGATTTGAGCCCAAAAAATTAATTTAAGGGCTCATAATAGGGGTCAAAAGTGAAAGAGATTTTACCTCTGCGGTCTCTACCAAATTACTCAGAAAATTTCTCGTCTAAACATTTGAAATTTTACATAAAGGGTATTCAGAGACAGGGCAAGCTTCTTTAATCGGTTTGGGTCGAAAATCTGAGCTACAAATATATGAATCTCTGTATGTATGTTTGCATGTCTGTCTAAAACTTTCCACAGAGGCGAAGGATTTTTACAAGATCAGTATCGTTTCGAAGTTCGACTTCTGACGACAAATACCGAAAACTTTGCTAAAAGGTTAATTTCTTCACCTTCAACTGGGCACTTTTCTACAGGGAGGGGTCGCTTTTTTCGCCGATATTTTCGAAATTAATTCCCTCTTTTCGATGGTCTAGCCTTAATTAAAACCTACCTCACTTCCGATGTGGCGGTGGTTGGAACAGCAAAGATGTCACGGTTTTTCTCACGTTATTTTCCTCCTTAACGGTACTAATTCGAGCCTGCCTTCCTACTACCACTTTTTTTCGCTCAACACCCACCTCCAAACCCCCGGGCAACACCGGACACCCATGCTAATATATATATATATATATATATATATATATATATATATATATATATATATATATATATATATAGGCATCATTTATTCATATAGTTGTATATACATAAATATGTATGTGTATACATATATACGCATGGATACGCAAACGTAATTTATAGAAGGCAAAACATAATTTATAGAAGGAAAAACATTTATATACACACAAAACAATGTGTGTATGCGTGGAGAGGGAAATTGAAGAGAAATAGAGCGAGAATGAAAGTTAAAGATATAGAGTAAGAGAAATTTAGATTTGGAGAAGATTTGTAAAAGAGATACGATCAAGCAACACTGAATTAAAGAAACAAAAAAAGGAAAGAGAGAGAAATAGGGAATTTCAGTAACAACAAATCGTATTTCCATGCTGGAAAATTTCAATATATTAAAATGGTGAAAACACTTAAATGCTTTCTGTATCCAATAAAACGCCGAGGCCACATTTAAAATTTTATACCTTTCATCGTTATGCACACATGTTTTATCTTCAATCGATATTTCGCTTTTTGTATCTCCATATCCTTTCATTCGCACTCCTAGTTTTTCTTCTTTCATCTTGGTTTTTGTCGTGAGCAAATCACAAGGCTTATTGGTCGCCATTTTAATTGTGACAGCGAGTTCGCAATGATCTCCTTTGATGTCTTTAATGGGCGTGCGCAGAAGTCTGCGCATAAACGCTCGATTTTCTCGAGTTCCATCAAAGGTAATAACAAAAAGTCACGTGAAAAGCATCACAATAAGTATTGTGACGTTCACGTGCGAATCGTAAAGATCTATAATCTTATAATATGAAAAGTTTTATATGGGCCATCGAATTTAGACTCACATTCACACACGTAACGATATGAAGAGACCTTGAGTGTCTAATGTCTCTCTGTACAATAATCTGTTAGTACAACTTTTCCTAAGAATATTTTTCTTACGAAAATATTTTGCCTAAATATTTAAAATCACATGGTATTCCGGTCAATAAGAACTATTTCGACATGACTAATCAACATAAACTTTTAATAGAGGTAATGCACCTACTCCAAGTGATGTTAACTTAAGCAAGTGTAGGATGCTAAATGATTCAGCAGACTAGATAAATTCTTGTTTCTGGAATCTTGTAAACAAAGATCTCACAAGAAAAAATATACTAAACATATTTTAATGGCCAATTGTTAAGAGCAAAATCATGTAATCAACTCCTTAACTAAGTCCGTTTTGGAGAAGTAAGGTAGAACTATAATTGAATAGTTGAATAACTATCTATCTTACGCAGAAATCTTGATTTCTGAGAACTCTGATTGAAGTAATGTGAAGGCAAATACTAAAGCAAAATAAAATGAGGAAAATATATATTCATCAACGTTTCTTCGTAATTTCAAGGTTTCACACGGATTATAAATTTGTAGCGATTAAATAGAAGTACAGAATTTTAAACTATTTCTCTGCGTGTGTATAATGAAATAATCTTGTCATCTCTTTTCAGAACGTAACGAAGCTAATAAAATCCAAAATATATTATATGTTTATGGCATGGATTAGGTCATATTTGTCGTTTAAACGAGAGGTACGCGTTATGAGATATAAATATGTGCTTCGATATTTACGTGCGAAGGAAGAATAGTTTTGTATTTTCATCGAACGAACCATAATCGTTACAATTCCACATGTTTGATACCTTTCATCGTTATGCACACCCACACACATACACACACATGCACCACATACACACATACACACATAAACATACCCCCACATACACACATACACACACATACACACACATACACACATACACAAACACACACACATATGTATATATAGTGGCAGTTTTAATAATTATCATCACTGCTTTGAAGTTTAACCGCTCACTATTTTTCGATCAAATTTCAAACAATTATTACAGTTCATAGATCACCTTCTCAGCGATAATGTGAAAAAACAAAATTAATTTTCGTAGAGTAAAACAAAATTTATGACGAATATTCTGGTGTTTAACTCGTAAAAATATGTAAGGAGGCGAGCGACGTTTTTATGACTGGTCTTAATTGCAACTACGTCGCCTGTTTACTCGCATTTAAATATGTCCTAGGCCCAAACAAACCACTTCGTACAAACCTGTTTACAAACAGACCCCACAATTGATAATCAAAAATTTTTCCCTTTCTCATATTCGTGATAACATTAAAAATACTTAGACATATCGAAAGCGTGTGTTCTTGATCTTGTCCCTGCTTTACTGTTGAAAAACAAATGCTCCGCTGAGATTGCTCTAGATCCCTCCCAATTCAATTATAGTCCTTATCGAATGGTGCTTCCCTTAGTAATAGAACATTGTTTCTGTGGTATCATACCAATTGGTACGACAGAAAATACCCTTTCTACTGAAAAATTACTTCGGTTGTACAGGATATAACCCCTGACAAAACTGACTCAATCTGAAAAGGTGAACAGAAGCAGCATTATACAAGTGTAAGAGCAAAGAAAACTGCACCTAACTTTCTCATTTCTAAAATTAAATGTATAAAATAATTATTGTCTTCCGTGCTCTTACTTCTGTACAATGCTGATAGTTTATCCTCTTAGGATAAGAAGCATTTAGCTTTGAAATGCCATGATCTAGAGTGTTTTCACATCCTTATTTTCATTTCACTTATCGTAATCACCCTTATAATAATTGTCATGACAATGCAATACACCTCTAATGTAACTTGTATTATTATCTTCGTATTTTCGTCTGATACAAACACACAAACACCACACACACACACGTACACACACACACACACACACACATATATATATATATATATAACTGGTGGACACATGTGTGTTTAAAACATACATTTGGCGAGGTTATTTGCGGACACCGCTTCCGTGGGTCGATCGGTAGAACTGCTGACTATCAAAGCGATGGTTGTAGGTTCAATCCTCGACTTCTATTCTGGCGGCAGTGGTGAGTTATGATACAAAGACTCAAGACTGCATGCCGATGACTACATATATATATATATATATATATATATATATATATATATATATATATATTGTATATATATATATACATGCACACGCGTGCAGAAGTTTATGCAGCCTATTAGTTAAATAGAACACACACACAGCAACATTTTAAAATGTTTAAATACACGTGTATTGCGTTCTTGGTGTGTTTAATGAGATAATAACCAAAAAGGTTTCTCTTTCGTATGTATGTAATCAGAGGACGCCACATTAGAATGCAAGTGGGCGTTCTGTCTTTAGGCTGATACCCTTAATCCAGAATGCTAGTCTGTACGGAAAGAGATACTTCATAAATTCTGTAGATGAAATGTTGCAAGCGTATGCAATGTGTATCAATTCAGTAGTTAATCACGGCGTAGACACATGAAAGTAGGGGGAAAGTATAAATTCAGGCAGTAAACAATGGGGCCATAAGAAGGCTTATGGAATAGGGGATAAAATTGGAAATACTTCCTCTGTAGGTTATGACAATGATGTCGCTCCTAAGTTATTTTTAATATTACAAATTAATGTGTCTAAAATGTCGATCTATAGTGAAAAAAGGTAATGGATAATAGTGTAAATATAATAAATGTGTATGTGCCATCTGTTGTTGTAAACCTATGGCATTTTTGTCAAAAAGGGGAAAAACTTCGCTTCTTTTATTATATACTAGCAAGGGTTACCCGCTGTTGAACGGGAGATCCGTCCACACCCTCGGAGATGTTAAAATATAAATATACACTATTTAATTGCTATTGTTCCCTTTCTGATGTATCTGTTCATTTAAACCAAAAATAATAAGATTGATCGCCCTTTTAACTGAAAAAAAAATGACACAATTCAGTTTATGTTTTAATGCTACTGACCAAAGAAATAATTTAAACGTTTCAAATACTGAATGAAATGTATGAGTTTACTACTTTATGAAACGATTTAGCTTACATATAACGGGAGTAAAGTTTAGGGAAATGCAAACAACGGACGTTATTTTGGAAGCGAAATAAACCGGAAATGATTTTTTATTTATTCTTATTTTTATTTTTTGGGCCAAAAAATGGAAAGAATCAGAGTTATTTTAGTGGCCAATTTTGGTTAAAAAAAATGACATTATTATTATTAATGTTTCCACTAATCCCCTCCTGGCAAAGAAATGGAGCTCTATTTCTTTGTCCCCCCACCGACAAACAACAGGAACCTAATTTTTTAATTTCAATTGATTCTGTATGTTTTGCGAATAAAAATTGTAAGAATTACTAATTTTGTATGGCAAAAACTGTAAAAAAAATGCCCCATTATAAGTTATGTTTTCATTCTCCTCCCTTGCTGGCAAAGAAATGAAACTGAATTTATGTTTTTATTTTTTTAAGAGAAATAATTGCAAGAAAGTGTTTAATTCCATGCCATTGGGTAGGCAACTGTCTTCTTGGCACAGAAGTAAAACGGAACCCAGTTTAGTAAATGGAAAACGTGCATCAACTTAATGAAAAAAAGGGTGTTTAAAATTCCATTGTACGTGTTTAGGCCCAGAGAAAGAAAAAAACAACGACTACGGTAGGTAGGCTTGAACGTGAAAATGTAATGTGAAGTGTCCGGCATGCTAACCACTACGTCATGGAGCACTGCAACTGAGTTTAGTGATTTTACGTAACTTAACATGAAAGAAGTGAACGGTTGTATAATGCAATGTGATATGAAAGCGCATTTACCTGAATATCAGCTGCTAAGTGTTATTCGATGAGGGTACGCTAAATGAAGAACACACGTGCTGTAAGTAAGACTTGGAGACCAATTGGGTTTGTATAATACATGGAATCAACGTTTAGTTCGTTTCGGGTTTCTTTATTAAACGCGATTCTCTATTATGACGAGATCCCTGGCGACACCAGATGATCTTGCTTTTCAAATAGAGGAAGAGAAGATGGGAGAGGATGAGGTATGGTTAGGGGGGCATGCTGACACTTGGTCAAGGAAAAAACAGATGTTTATGAGATTTCTGTCCACCAGAAAGAAATAGTTAATTCTTCAATGAAAAGAAAATATAAAATCTGATAAAAGGATTCGTGGAACAAGAGATTGTTTTTCTAGTTGGATTTGGTAAAAAAAGAAAAAAAATGAATTTTAACTACTAATTGAGTGAGACAGGTACAATGGCTTGGGTTCAAAAGGTCTGCTTTGGTGTATGTGAGATGTTGTCATTTCGGTCCACCTGTTGTATTTAACTACCAAGCAATCAAGCCAGTGATAAATTGGACAGATAAATAAATAAAATTGAACCTAGGGAGAGATATGGTCACGAAAGACGAAGAAAGCGTTTAGAAGAAAAGAGGAAATGAAAAGAATATAAAATAAGGGGATGGAGAAAGGAGTCTATGAGAGAAGAAAAAGAATAAGATTAATAGGGAACGAAGATAAAGAGAGAAAAGGATAAAAAAAGAAAGAATAACTCCAAAAAGGTGGAATTACTGATTTGATAAAAAAAGATTGGCTTTTTATATTTAGGGTTCTTTTTACTGACTGGCATTCGAGGCGTCCACATCATCTCACCCCGCCTGGGGGGGGGCGAAACCCTCATAAGAGCTAAGTTGAAAACTAATTAGAGGAACTTAACCTGCATCATGAAGCTTGGATCAAAGTGTAACGATTTATGAATAATTATTTTGTTTCGTTATATAAAAATGCCCCAGAGTTTTTCCTTGTTACTCGATTTGCCAACCTGAATGAGATGCAGTTTATTTCAGGTATGCCCTGACGCCAGATAATGAGAGAGATAGACTGGATCCAGCACGAAGCCAGAGTGACGGCCGAAATCGATAATGTTGCCACACGGAGTTAGGGCCATGCACATTTCGCGTGCCCTAAGCAGCAGGATATTTTCCAGTGACCAGTGAGAGTCGGGTCACCCTTGAGGGGTCCACCACTAGAAAAGTAAGAATGTAGTCCTATGGTTGCATCTATGGTCCTGTGAGTTGGGAGCGACGAACACGGCCAGAAGTACATCACAAGTAGTCTCCGGTGAACCAGGATAGCGACGGATGCGGTCTGGCCCTCGGACAGAAGGGAGTTAGGGTTATATTATGTGTAAACTGAAGAACTGAAGTCGTATTAACGAACACAAATTTCTGTAAGAGAGTTTTTGAATAATATGCTATGCAATTTGTTGAAGTTATATAAATGGTAATTAAGCAACGTAAAAGTAAGCTTAGGATAGGAATTAATGTTTCTGTGTATGTCGGTATCGGTTAATTCCGTTGTGCATTTCACCCAATAGGAAGCATAGAACGGAAAGGCACGGTAAAATTCCATTCCAGTGTTTTTAAAGCAAATATGAAGTAACAAAAAAAAAAAACCGGCGTTCCTTCGTAACTTCCCCTTGTGAACGATCCCGGAAACGGTGTAAGTGGTGGCGGGGGAAGGAAAAATTAATTAGAGAGAAATATTTTACTACTTCCATTGATTTTAACCGATTGTGGCAGTGACTCTCCGCAGAAAAAAATATAGGTATCTACGATTATTGAGGAAGTGAAGAGGTGATATGCTTATAACACACCTCAGATATTGTGCTGCAGACTGTCCATATTATATTTGCATGAAATATCTTTATTTTTAATCCTTTTAAGATCAAAATCATAGGGGAAATGAGTTCATTTTATCTGTACAGGGATAAGTATATGTATGTTAGACCCTCTCATAATTTCCAGGTTAAGTTGATAATGTAAAGACGACATTTTAGTTCAGGTTATTTGTAAACGTCATGTTGTGCTTATATTACGATATAAATAAACGTTTACAATAGTGTAGGCTTGTAGTGCACTATCTACCTCTTTTGGAAAGATTGAGAGAGCACAGTTTATGCAAGCAATTGCAAAATATATAACGGATAAATCTTAAGATATATATCATTTTTACTTCCGGTAGATATGTTTCAATAAAAAATTGAAAATGCATCTCTCTCTCACTCACTCTCTCTCTCTCTCTCTCTCTCTCTCTCTCTATATATATATATATATATATATATATATATATATATATAGTAAGTTATAAAATGTATATGGCGATTAAGCTACACTGAATATTCCGCGTTTCATCCACTCTAGGACTCTTCAGGCTTATGGGCATAAGCCTGAAGAGTCCTAGAGTGGATGAAACGCGGAATATTCAGTGTAGTTTAATCGCCATATACACTTTATAACTTACTAACTTGCTGTACCTACGTATGATCACTTTTGAAGTAAATACTTAAAGTTTACGCATAAATCTATACTTTCATATATTAATTTTATGTGAGTAAATTAAGTAGTTATATATATATATATATATATATATATATATATATATATATATATATATATATATATATATATATATATACTTCAACCAATGCTCCATAAAAACATTTACAGCTATGCAAATAAAAACAAATGTTACCGGTCAGGTTTTCAGAAAAGAAGTACATGCGATTTTCGAATAATTAAATATTGTACGAAATTTTTGATAAAAATGTTTTCACAAATTGATCTTCAATTTTCTCTAATGAACACATGATACCATGTAAACAAAAACAGTTGTTTTTCTTTTTTCTTTTTGCTTTTTTTTTTTTGCTCTTTAACAATATGAGTCTTTACTTTGTTAAGATTTCATGTGTTCGTGCTTTTATTGTTTGGATTATAACAAAGTAGATTTATTGTATTTTCCAACAGAGCTCATTGTATGTATGTATGCATATATATATATATATATATATATATATATATATATATATATATAGTGTGTTTTGTATTTATGTATTTGTATTCAAAGGTATTGTAAACTTTATTCAGATTTAATTTAACACTGAATTAAGGAACAAGCGACACACACACATATATATATTTTTATATATGTATATATATATATATATATATGTATGCGTGCATATGTATATATGAACATATATATGTGTGTATATATATGCTACGAACATGGGTCTAGGCAAAGACATACAGTATGCGAATAAGAAGTAATTATGACGCCACATATTTCGAATCTTTATAATAGCTAATATTTAATGACGATATTTGATTTCTGATTCTATGCAAAAAATATTTGCATCCAAGATGGCGGTTCATGAAACCTTTTACGCCATCTAGGATACAAATATTTTTCACATTTTGATCATCAAGTTTCTGTAAGTTAAATCGTAATCTTTTTTTTAATTACTGAAGTCGTGCATTTATGCAAATGTTACATAATTCAGTTAATTAACAGAATGAAAGATGTTATTGATTTTTCATTTCGTGCGAACTGAATTAAGAAGGTCCTCATATATTTCGGATCATGATCACTTGGCGTTGTCAATGACGGCAGATATTTTCTTGTCTCTTTCAATTTAACTTGACATTCTCGAAAATAAACTATCATCCCAAGTAACATTCATTCAGGAATGAATATAACATTTGAAATATCAGCTATCTGCCTTTTTAACGTGTTTTAGAGCAAATTCACATATCAACCAAAGACCCACTAAATATTATTATACTTGAGCTGGTTAATGTTTGCCTTATTTTAATGTTTTTGATGAGGGGAAGAAACACTCTCGCAATTTAATTGCCACCAACCTATCTTCCTCTCTTCACCCCCTCTCTCTCACAGATGTGATGTTGCTAGTCTCAGTCTTTTCTATAAATACTATTATTGCACGTGTTATTCAACATTGCCTGATCTATTGTCGGCTTCGTTTTGTTTTAGATCGTTTGATTCGTTGTTTTTTTCTGCTTTTATAACTCATTTTAATACGGCTTCTTATTCAAGAAGACCTTTTGTTTGTTTCAAGAGACGCACGTATATATAAAACCTGTTTTTGGGGAGCATTTCCCTTTATTTTAACTAGATCTTTTAAAGACTAAATTGAATAAGTATTTCCTGTGTTTGCGATAACTATCATTCATTTTCGGTTCTTTACATATAGTGGCTTCACGAATTGTCCTGAGCGACTACTATTAAAACATGTTCGCATCTATCATGGAATACGTTTTATTTAAAAAGTAGAAGTATGCATTCTGGCAACTTAAGGCCTGTCTATTTTGTAATCTGGCCGACACCTATTAGAATGAGAAATTAAGAGCTTCGTAAGCTTGATCTGTGTGTAAACTACTAAGAGTTCCATATTGCGTACGAAAAGAGCTATGTAAATAGTTATGGGATCGCGAAGGTTATCTTAAATGAAAATAAAAAGATCCTTATTTTATCTTGTTCCGATATTATTAGAATATATTTACATTTTATTTGACTAAAAAGCACCAAAATAAAAATTCTGGTAACATTCACGGAAAAATCATTTTATCCGTCTGAACGCTAACCCAAAACAAAACTATGCAACTTGATTTAAAATGAATTATCTCACCTGTAACTTCTATACACATTTTGTTTAATTATCTTATTCTTTATATATATATATATATATATATATATATATATATATATATATATATATATATATATAAATTTGTTTTTTTTTGTGTGTGTATTGATATTTATATGAAATACCCTTTTTAATTTATTCAAAAAGAGAATACAACATTGTTATATATGGGTCGTGGAATTGCATTTATCTGCAAAAGATCTTGCTAATTTGCATAATCTTGTTAACATTCCTATTAAGTAATTGCTTATTAGTTTTTCTGGTTTTCTTATCTTTAGTTAACTATTACGTGTAATTATACTCATGCAGATATTCTACATGATTTATACTTGCGTAATATTTGCGTTAAAAGTTTATAACAAACACAGATTCTTTCTTTATATATTTATGTACGTGTATATGTATTTGTTTAAAAAATGTGCCTACCAGACTCCTCTGTAAGTTTTTAGTCTACAGACATGAAATGCACGGTATTGTTTTTTAAAGGAATATGTTTGAGTGGAAGCTAGATCTTAAACATGACAGATGGCTCCCTAAACGTAAGTAAATGTAATAATGTTAATCAAGTAAGAAGTACTTTCTTTTTCCCTAGCGACACTTAAAGTAAACCAACCAGGTACAAAGTTATTTCTCCAATAAACATGCGTGTGTTATTATTCTCCACTGATTCTTCTATCCTCCTCCTTTCTCATATTTTATGACATAGTGTTTACATTCACTTTTATATGTGTTTTGTATGTTCATATTTCTATTGTGCTCTACTTCCTTTTACGTATAGCGACCATCTTACATACTTATCATACGTATTGTGCGTGTATTACTTTTATTTTACTGTCTTTACTCGTTGCAGTTTCCTTCATTCTTAAAGCGTACATGATTTAAACATCCTCATCAGTAGGGCTAGGGAAATATACTTTTTTAACGTGGAAACAAACGAAAAGTAAGATGCTAATTTTTAGTTTTAATTTAAAGCTAGCTTTAAGAAAAAAACCAAGGAACAAGAAGATTGGCATCCTGTTAACTGATTAATTAACTATCTAATTAAAGATAAATAGGTGAATGAAGTGACATATGGATTAAAGAGGCATTTCGCTCTTCGTGTACATCAAAACTATACTTTCAATTATGACAGAAATTTTAGATCTTTGTCCCACCCAAGACTCATAAGTAAACTTCGATGAATCTGTGATTTCCTGTAAGCAATCGATTCCGTTACGTCATTCGTCATGTCGATTTACCCTTCTTCGTTTGTTACCCTTGTTTTATCGTAATATTTTTATTCGGAAGTCATCTCTTTCAGTGTTCTATTTAAGCTCATTTTCTATGAGTTCGTGTCACTTTAAACTGTACTTAGTTCGATATTTTGATGTAATCGTTATCTGACATCGACCTATACATAATATAACATCATCGCTGTTTTCTCTTAGATTTCTCTTTTTATCCTTCTCACTCTCAACGTGTTCATTTTAGCCCACCCTCCAGTGTTTATTTTATTTATAAACTTTATAAAGGTAACTATATCTGTTTATGTTATTCTCTACACAGCCGCGCACGAAGTTTAATCTCCGAAACAACTTATAATAACTTGTACCCTCGACGAACACTTGAAACTGGTAAGACGTCGACTGCAATACCTTATTGTTCGCTAACTGGATGGAAATATTTCCAATCACTTGAGTTGTCTCCACCGTCAATGCAAACGAAATGGTTCTAAACTACATTTGTAACATAGTCCGGCCTCATCCTAGTTAACTGGTTTTGTTCATCGTTGGACATTAGAAAGAAAGCCAGTACCAATTTATAAGCATTCTATTTTTTACTCTTGACAGGGTAGAACTATTACGTTTATCTGCTTTTAATTTAAAAAAAAGGAGGTAAACTATAATATTTCGGTGGTCAGTATGACGAGACCACCTTTTACAAAGATAATCTTATAATATAAAATTTACGGCACGATCACGTTGACACACTGGTTCTTTCTTGATCACCGTAGTTAAGCAACGTTGAGCCTGGCCAGTACCAGATGTGTGACCATTTGGGCAGTGTGGGCGCTGTATGTACTTTCTGGGAAGGTTGGGCGTGGGGGCAGCACCCTCACTCTGTAAAAAGAACTCTTCGCTTCAAAAGCATCTAAAAAGTTGTAGATGGCTTATGCCCCTGAAGGCTACGGATGGATGGAATATTTCGATGGTCGAAACGACGAGACCACCATTCACAAAGATAATCTTATAATACGAAAATGTAAAACAGTTCTCTATAAAATATAGTTACTAAAACGCGTAAAAGAATACCATATACGTGATGACTATCCAGTTTTGAAAAGAACAGTGTAGCAGTGTTGTTATATAGCACGGACGCGCGAATGCAAGTGCATGCGAAATAACGCTATCGTAAAGGCAAAATACAGACTTTGAGAAAGAGATCACGTTATTTACGAATATAGCGTTCAGTATCACGCGAGAGGCGTGAAGAATGTTCGAGATCACGTGGATGACGTGATGCCCCTATGAATGAGGAGATAAATGTCGTTGTTACAAAATTAAAAAAAACAAAACGTGTTGAAGTGTTTTTTCTCTTTTTCTCTACTTTGCGACTGAGGCAACAACGTGTTGATTCTCGGACAACTTTACAGTATGTTTTTTCAAGAGAAGGGTGTTCATTCCATATAGAAACGTTGATTCAAATTGAATTAAATAAAATGCGCATCAAGTGCGCTTGAAAGCCAAATCACAACGTAATATTAGGAAAATAAACAAATATTTAACTTGTTTGAAATTTATGACACACACACACACACGCACACACACACACACACACACATATATATATATATATATATATATATATATATATATAATTCAGAGCCAAACTCCATCTTCAGTAAAAGAAAGAAAACAAAATACTGAAATGGAGTATAGCTCTGAAATATATTTATGTTATGATTTTCAAACAAGTAAGATGTTTGTTTATTTTCATATTATAACGTTGTGATTTGGCTTTCAAGCGCACCTGATGCGTATTTTATTTTATGCTTTTCAAGTGTTTAGATTATATGCAGAATTTTGGTGTATTATGGAACTGTTTAATTATCGTGTGGCAATCATGCGTTGAGAGTAATGGTTTTAATTTTGATAAACAAGGTTAAATGCTGGCTTATAAATTAGCATTCTCAAATAGAGGTGGAAGATCGGCTTCGTTTTTTAATGCAATTAATATATTAGATGGCATTAAGGATCTTCAAAACGAAATGTTAATTATTGTAATGAACATATTTCATTCATATCACTTTCATCTTCCTTTTGTGTTTCTTTTTAATGCGCATGCTGTCATAATGTAATAGATTATCAAGTTTCGCCATCAACGTTACGGGCGTAACACGTTGTGGAAATGCGCTCCCATATATTGATTTGTACAGGCGTTCGAAATTTGTCATTTAAGAAACCTAAATGCCGATGTTTATATGATTCTTGAATGTAAAAACGCTAAACGCAATAAACTATTTTTTAAAGCGATGCGTGTCTTTTGAAATCGAGCTAGTGATTTACGGGAATGGATTATGAAGCAGAAGTTTTATTCGCCAATAAATAAGCGCCTCCGAATGTGTAAATGAAATAACATTATTTATAAATGATACGTTGCGCCTTTTATTAAAAAAATATATTCTAAGCTGTAAAATGTTTTAACGTTTGTGCGAAGGCTTTTATAAAAGCATGTGTGTCGTATCCAAATGAATAAATACGCAAGTTATTTATTTTTTCTTAATTATTAGCGATGTTTGTGCGTGAGCATTAATGTGTGTATGTGTGTGTGTGTGTGATTACTGTCGCTTCATTAATAATGTTACTTTAAGTGATACTTTCGTAAAAATAAAGAAGGCAAACAGTATATTAAAAGATGAGGAAAATTAAGAGAAAATATAATAAACAAATTTAAATTATTTGCTTTCAAGTGTCCTTTTCATGGAAACATATTTTATTAGATAGATACCCGGAGATAAGACCTTAACAAATTTGTATATAAAGTAAAGAATTATATATATATATATATATATATATATATATATATATATATATATATATATATATATATATATATATATATATGTGTGTGTGTGTATATATATATATATATGTATATCTATGTATATAAAATCTGAGGTCATTGTTTGAAGTTGCTTGCATATAAGCTGTATCTTTTTAATGATAACTAGCCGAGCGAAACATGCTTATGTCTGTATAACAACATGTTACTCCTTAATTAAAAGGAAATAAATGGTATATATATATATATATATATATATATATATATATATATATATATATATATATATATATATATATATATATTATACATATTTTGCAGTATATTTTTAATATTCAGCATCCCTAGGTCCTGGATATGATCTTAAACTATATCCAGTAGTGAGGCCCCACCTTGCGGGATTTGGGAAGTGTGGAGCCACCCTTTAATTACCATTGCTCCCAGGTCCACTCTGACCCGGAGTGGTAGTACCTGTTAGGGTTCCAACTATGGGTTAAATAGAAACTGATTTGAAAACAACATATATATTCTATTAAAAATTTTTCGTCAAAATCTTTCGATTCGGCATTAAATAACCCGAAATGGGTTGATATGCCGTAAAACAAAAACAACCAACCAACAATCAGCATCCCTAATGTTATGCATATATCCGTCGAGATCTTCAATACTACCATTTCTGATACCCTTGAAATATTATTCAGTGCTATAATTATGTTCTGAATAACACCCCCCACACACGCATATATATATATATATATATATATATATATATATATATATATATATATATATATATATATATATATATATAAACAGTTATTCATTTTTACCCATAGGCACTAGTTTTTAATGCTTACGCAATCAGCAGTTTAGGATAACAACTACTGCGGGTCATGTGATTCAGACACAACCACGGACCCACCTTTTGCTCCATTTGCGAAGCTACTACCTGAGGGCTACCAAACAATTCTCACAGAATAAAAGTAATTTAGAACTATTAAACTCCGAATTCAGGCAAATACATTAAGTATCTAGATTGTTGACACAAATGGATGTCGTGAAAATTGTATGGATGCATTTTATTACCTTAGCTTAAATGCCGCAGATATATATCCTGTAGTAATTAATTAATTTTAACCTCAAGACCCTTTTCAGAATGCTTAAGGATGGGCACTCCCTGCGGAGTCAAAATATATTAATATATTTTCCAGTGGTTGGACGATTCAAAAATGTTTCTCGATTCCGATTTAATTACCGATTCCGTTCTAATTTCCGATTCCGATCCGATCCCCGATTCCGATTCTTTTAATATTTATAAATATCAAATTAGAGACTTGTTTTTCTTTTCTTTTTTCTTTTCATTAATTTTCAAATTATTACATAAATCTGGGTATATTTG
Organism: Euprymna scolopes; assembly: GCF_053919585.1. Lineage (NCBI taxonomy): Eukaryota > Metazoa > Mollusca > Cephalopoda > Sepiida > Sepiolidae > Euprymna > Euprymna scolopes. Next base: position 126,837,117 of record NC_136497.1, on the reverse strand, counting down.
TTCTCAAATTGTAATTTATTGCAAATTGAAAAACAACAAAAGGTTTATTTTGATTTTAAACAAAGCCAATACGGAAAAGGTACCTGTAGAGCGCCGCGGCTCGGGCGGCGTCCGGTGCGCTTTCGGTGGCCCTGGAAAATCCGGGTCCAGTTTTCGCAGCTCTCGAGTCGGTCCGTACCCACCATCCGCAGCAGGTCTCCAAGGTGCACAGCCTCACGTCGATGGCATCAATGTAGGTAAGGGAAGTCGGCAAAATGGACCCGTACCTTCGGAAGAAGAATTTGCTCCGAGGACCGTGTCGGTCGGGCCGTGCCCGCGCGAAGCAAGGAACCGGTACGGGCTGTAGTGTTCGCTCCGTTCGCGCTTTGCGGCGAAGGCATAGGGGCCGCGGCGGTCCGTTTTGCGGCGGCGTCCGGTGCGGTCGCGGTCAAGCGAGTCCGTCGTAAGTATACAACATGCTACTTTAAAGTTTTATTAAACAGTTGAAAATAGTCGAAAATTGCTAAGTAAAATGAGAAAACGATGTAAGAACAAAATATTAACAACGCCCACCATTGTTACGAACACATTTTTAAATAATAATGAAACCCATTTTTAACAGGGAGAGGCCGCAGAGCTCCGTTAACTATTATGTGCGTTCCTTCTATGATTGTTTAAATTGTATTTTAATTATAAATGTGGTGGGTAATTAAAGTTATTTGCTTTGCTGTACAAAAACTAAACAAAAACGAGATGCAAATAATAATAAATAGCGGGACCTGTGGAAATTCCACCGGGGACTAATTCATATGTAATAGATTGATGTTGGTATTTATGGTGTAAATAGAGTGGCTCTGATATTATTGTAACACTTGTTCAACTGCAAATGTATTTATCTAAGCTAGCAAGGACGGTCTTCTTAGCCAGGTAATAAGGTACGCTTTAATATGATATTTTAATTCTTGCAGATTCGTAATGTTCTATCGATTTTTATATATTATAAAGTTGTGATTTCAAAAATAAAAAAATATATCCATATGAATTTGGTGCATCGGCTTCAGTTCCTTCAGCTATATTCGAAGCCGAAACCAAAATTTATGAAAATTCTAGATAAAATTATTTATTAAAAAAATCGATCTCTGGTGTTCCATTGGCTTTAATCGAAATCGAAACCAAAACTTATGAAAAATTGTTGGTAAAGTTATTTATAAGAAAATAAATGACTTGAGTGTCATCAGTTATAATAGAAACCAAAACAAAAACAAAAACTTATAAAGAATTCTTGGTAAAACTATTTATTGTAAGAAATGCGAATCTATAATTAAACAATAGTCAAACGAATGTAGTCGTGACGCACTAAATAAATAACACACGCTATCGCCTTAATATATAGCATTATTAAAAGTCACAAAAACCACGCTCCTTTCCTACTACTAACCCTAAGTCCAGGTGGAAGTACGAAAATATAGCAATTACATATGATTTTATGATTTTGCTGATCTACTTTAGAATTAGTGTTAACAATTACTTAACTGCTTAAAAAGTTATAATGTACCAAACTGGGATCAGTTTACATCATATTTATACGCACAACTGAACCCCCATTCTAAATTCTAAAATAATGTTGCAGTTTGTCGCACATAATCGCCTAAAAATTAGAATCTCAGGGTATTTTAAATGTAAATTAAGTTTGTTTTTGAAGTAAACAAACTTCTCAATGTTTGCCTTTCCAAAGTTTTGATAAACTTCTGAGATTTTCACCTATATTTGCACTTGTGCCAAAACCCCCAAAATTAAAAGAAAAATGAAATATTTCAAAGGCTGTGGTAATCATGCAAAACAAGCAGCAGAAAAAAATCCAAGCATGTTAAATCTTTGATATTAAAGTCCCAAGTCATTAATAGACGCCATATGATCATTTATCAAATAGGTGCGAAAAGCTTTTTTAAATCTGTAATATTGAATAGGCAAGTGGCCTCTAGAATATTTACTTTGCTTACAATAAAAACTAATAAAAACAAATTACATCAGCCTAGGAGAGTCTGACGATTTCCATTGTGTCTTAAAAGGTGCCATAAAATTTTAATTATTTCAGAGGAAGCCGATAACAAATTTCCCAACGCGAACGAAATTTACCCCCCCCCGCCAAGAAAATTTTAAACTTGTAAATGATTATATGCCAATAATGCATTTATTTTATGTTTTGTTATACCTGAATTGAAGTTCTCAAAAATTTACGGGCTTCCTTCTTGGGACTAACACTTGATCTTCATATGAGATACACATATGTTCGAATATACTACCAAAGTTCTATTTTACTTCTTAAACACTGAGTTTGTAAAACAATCGTAGAAATGATTTTCCTCTTCCAAATGACCATTTAAATATGTTATAGAAAGGTGTCTTTTCGGTTTATTGGTTCCAGGACAGTAATTCATCAAGTCTGATGCAGTATACAACTTAATGTTGATAACAGAGATAATATAACTTTGGAAAAATGCATATTTCCTCATTAAAAAAGACTAGTGTAGATAAACCATATCGAGAAGCTCTTGTTTGGGCTGCAAATGCTAGATGATTTTTAATATTTAGTTAGGTTTTAACTTGCAGGGAAAACTATTCTCATGTCAGATTGTCATGACAAACCCCTGTACAGGAAAATTTTAGACACTCGGTGATAGTGTCTAGCATTCAAGTTCTCTCCTATTAAACATCAAAGTTCCCTGCAAGGATCTCTGATAATATGCTTTGATATTTATTAAATATCTTATTGATATTTATGTGTAGATTGTCATCTGTATCTGTAGTTGATATGTATTATTCTATTCTGTGTAAGATCTTTCATCATGAATTTAATGCACCGGTGAATTCATGATTTCCAAAGAAATCACTGACACAAAACTACTACATGCTACTCTTGTTTAGTGATGGACACTGTATACGTTGTACATGACGTTACACATATTATCCTTACAATACGTCGTATACATATTTGAAGAGAAGCCTCTCTCTCTCTCTCTCTCTCTCTATATATATATATATATATATATATATATATATATATATATACATGGTGACCCAAAACAACGGGCCTAAACTATAATTAGGCCCTGTTTCTTAGTGTTTTGTTCGAATGAAATGAAACTTTGCCCATAACAAGTTTATTATATTCAAAACATCACATCAAAACACAAGGGTCGTTGACCCTTTTTTTCTACGTTCTACATCATATGTTCTAGATGGCCTCCATTTAGGTTTTGTTTTTTTTGGGGGGTCGCCCTGTATATATATAATTCGAGGTTGCTATTTTTCAAAGTAAGGTAACCAGTGAAATATAACAAGGTTAATACTAGAGTGCCCAATACAGAGGTATAGCAAGTGACACTTTCTAATTTGTCTTTACAAAGCAGTAATTTGTTGCTACACAGTCATGAGTATGTTTCGGTCTTCTATTATTTAGTACCTAATAAAAAATTCTGCTTTTAAATAAAGCGTGGTTGTCCTGTTGAGGTCTCTAGTTACTAAATACTGGAAGATCGAAACATGCTCATGACTGTGTAGCAACACATGAATGATTATGTAAAGACAAATATATATATATATATATATATATATATATATATATATATATATATATATATATATATATATGGGGGTGTAGAGGGAGAGAATAAGACGGTGAGACAGATTCGTATATATGTGATATATAAGATTTTTTTTATTTACTTCCTTCTTTAAAAATCTGATCGCTTTTCAACAAGCTTAATATTTATATATTTTTTGCTTTAACCAAGTTCCTTTCTACCGAAATATCTAATCAAATATTTATCTTATTTCATCAAGCATAATTTGATGCGTTCCTTTTTTATCGATATATTAGCATTAAGCGCGCACCTCTATAACATCTCTCCATATACGTATCCATCTATCTATTTCCCTATCTATCAGTAAATAAGTCTATCTATTTATCCATCTACTAATTTACAGTAAAATATATCTACTTATTTATGTTTTAATATCTATCTATCTATTTTCTATATATCTATATATCTTACACTATGCCAATCTGTCTCACCCTCTATAAATCTATCTACGCGTCTGCTAATAAGGCATATAATACACCGGTGAGGCTGCTCGAATGTTGAGATCACTGAGGAAATCTTTTAAGAACCAAAATAGATTTAAGAATCACACGTGGCGATAGGTACCGATCTATCTGTCTATTAATCTATTCGTTTATCTGACTGTATGCTTACTTCATAGTCATTTAAGTTTATATAGCTGGCTATATCACAATCATAAAATGCCCAAATTTTACCTGTGAATAGTAAAAAAATATCTCAATAAAATTTCATTTCCGGATGTGTATTAATTGTTCAGAGGAAATATCGTAATTTTGATTTTGGGGGATTACTGATGATTTCGGAAAGCTATATATATATATATATATATATATATATATATATATATATATATATATATATATATATATATATATATATATATATATATATATATACTAGCAAAAGTACCCGTCGTTGACTGGGTTCAAAAACAGCTTACAGAAAATGGACTCTGGTTTATGAAAGTCTAATGGGTTATGAAAAGGAAGGTTTGTAAAAAGATAGCTTCGAATTCATGAAAACCACAACAAAATATGCTGTAAGTAAAAATAAAATAGATAACCTCCATAATTTATTATACCATACCTGTTCACACTGAAAAACTTATCACAATATTCTGTGGATCTATATTAAAAAAAAAACTTGTTAAACTTTGTGACATATTTACATTCTATTGAGGTCAGCTGCGAGCGAACACCACATAATTTTATTATACCATGTTTCTTCAAACTGAAACATAATTATCAAAGTACACTTACGCAGATATGAAAAGTCTTTATAAAAGTATGTGCTTATCTCCATTCAATGGAGGCCAGGCGCGAACGCGGACCCCACAATTTCATTATACTCTCCCTAATAAAATTTAAAAAAATACTTATCAAAGTATTCTTATATACATCTATATCAAAAACACTTGTAAACGTTCTTTTTTAATTTTTAATTTTTTTTATTTCCATACTGTGTGGACCAAGCGCGAACGCAGACCCCACAATTTTAATGAACCATCGTTCTGCCAGATCAAACATACCCATTCCTGTGTCTCGATACATCTTCTATCATTATATGTAATCAGTTTTTTAAATAGCCAACTATATAGGAGCCTATTCGTGACCACACACACACACACACACACACACGCACACACACACACACACGCACACACACACATTCAGCTTCATATTATACACGGGTCTTGTTTGCCCCGATTTCGAATCTCACTATATTCAGCCACTCTGATAGTCGTAGATGATAAAACACGCGTCAGTGGATAATTATATTTTATATATATATATATATATATATATATATATATATATATATATATATATATATATCATGATTCCTTGAGGGGTAAAACATTTATATATTGCAATCATGAAGGGAACACTTAAGTTCATGATTAAAAACGTTTAAAATAAAGTTAAGTGGTGAAGTGAAGAGAAGAATTGGGAGTCCCTCACCGGTGTCGCCATCGCTTTCTCAAAGCTGTATCGAGAGATTAATTTTGGGGTAAAAAAAAAAACGACTGGGAATCGAAAATTTGTACAAATAAAATTATGTTGCGCTACATTACATATCGGGAAAAAGTGGGGGAAAGCAGCTAAACTAAAGCTACGTTATATCACTCGAAGATCCTAGAGCCTAATCACGCTCAGATCCAAGAGGTATTCCTTCTGTTTACAGAGAATAAGGAGTGAGCATGACGGGTTTCTTTATTTAATGATCAGTGATTGAAGATCCGTATGTGTGACATGTATTCCCGTTGTTTGGTATCTCTCATTTCTGATTTTTTTAGCTAAATGTTGTTGGATCCAATTCAATCTGTATTTTGTTCGTCTCACATAGTTGGCATAGCAACTACATTCAAATTGTAAATAACATTATTATTATCATGAGAGGAGGGTATTAACTGTTTGAATCTTAATTACAGAGGACTCCGCAATTTCCTTTGCATCACTGACCTAATCACATCCAGAGGGTGCCCATTTTTGGATAGGGTATCAGTAATTATTTTAAATTCCTCATCCAATTTAGATTTTGAGCAGATCATAAGAACACGATGTGCTGGAGTCCAAATTAAAAAGATCTTACGTTTTCGGGGGTAAAATGAATCTCAGCGTGTATACAGTTCCGTGAATGTAGATTTACGGTATATTGATATAAGGTATCTGGATGGTGTTTTTGTTAGAGAGGAAAGCTGTGGACGAGGTAAACTGTCCTTCATAATTATACGGTACCTGGGGAAGCACCCTAAAAAGTAAGGTGAAATAAATGATTGCCTTTATTTGATTATTGGAAAGGCCAAATGTGTCGTACACATAGTGAAAATAGACGAATTGGAAAAACCCGGTGATTGTCTTAGTAATATATACTAATAGCATAATATGCTTGAAAGACATATATCAGTCCGGCAATATTCAGCTCGAGTCAGCACATAAACTGGGGAAAGACGGTTATGAACACCAATGGTTCCAAGTAGGAGAAAATGTCGATAGTAAAAAAAAAAACGCCTAGAACCAACGTTGCAGCTTCCCAAGGTAGGGAACTATCCGGAATAAAGCTGCTGCACATACTAACAAGACCTCAAATTATACGAATCTTCATTTTCAGTAAATCTTCTTTTGTGTAAAGTTATTTATGTCTATTCTTGTCCTGTTATTGAATGTATATAGACACACCACGGACTATAGATAAGATTAGCACAACGTTAGACGCTCATAATACATACATACGTCAGATAAATGACTGTGACACGTATATACACACGTATATACACTCATACAGTCCAAACACTGAAAACACACATACATACATATACAACTCTCGCCATGTTACACAGCACCCCATTTTACGACATTTCGTTTTAACGATGTCATTTTCTATCTTAAAAGTGTTTTGCTCATCTCAAAATGAATTGTTTTTTTTTCCCTTCTTATGGACTGATTTTTCTTTTTGTTTCCCTTAGTAGTTTTTTTATTATTATTATTATTATTATTATTATTATTATTATTATTATTATTTTATTATTTTTTTTTATATAATAGTTTTATTTGCCTTACACTAGTTTTATTTTCCAATTATTTGACATAGTAAGTGCGAATTAGATCGCGCAGATCTCGCAAGTAAGTAAGGAAAAGTGACTCAAATCGAATACATGCTTATCTCTTTACAAGAGACCGCACTTTTTATGCGTTAGATAATCAGCATCACAATTTTAACCGACTTTACTCTAGTAAGTTATTTTAAGACTCGTCACGTCACTGTATATTTACCGTTTCATTGGATTATACATTATTTATTCTCAGCTTGTTCATAGCCATGTTCACGTAGGTGTATGCAAGTGGGTAAAGTTAGTGCTGGCGATAAGCTTCCGTTTGAATCGCATCAAAGGATTATTAGTCGAACTGTCAATGCAAGTGCCTACGCAGTATGATGCATTACAAACTATAATATATATATATATATATATATATATATATATTTATATATATACATATATATATATATATTTATATATATACATATATATATATATATATATATATATATATATATATATATATATATATATATATATATAATGTACAGCACACTGAAGCAGGTGTTTTCCTATCTAAACTCGAATATTTCCTCTACAGGATTGCATTGAATTTTCGTAAAATCATTGTTGGATTATTTAATATATCATCACTCGAATTTTTTATTTTGGTTTGAGGTACTCCTCATTTCGCACCAAAAGATGTCATACAACAAAACAATTTTATTGTGTACGACTAATATATATATATATATATATATATATATATATATATATATATATATATATGTATGTATGTATTAATTTTTCTAATTAAACCGATGATGAAGGTTCACATATTGGATTTCTCTCTTTTTACTATTATGGCCCAGTTGACTAGTGACAGAATTCTCTTTAGACTACTGCACAGCCGGGAAAAAATTCATTATTTCAGCTGTTTTGTAAACTTTCCAATCGGATTATATGAATCGTCACGCTGGAGGTATTTTGGAATACATTCTATCTAAAGAACTATTTTCCATTTTGGATCAAATCGAGAGGAGTTTCATTCAATCTGAAATATGCGCGGTTTGTTTTTATATTAGTTTTTTTTTTTACATATTCAATTCTTTTTCATTGTTTTTATTTGGCAATTATTACTACAATATATTGCGGTTTCACTTAACGCCTTAATTAGCAAATTTTAGCATTGTTTTTTGGGGATATTCAGTCGAACAATAAATTTTGATGTTAAAGGTCATCTTACAGTTTTAATTTTCTTTCTCTTATATATATATAATCAATCAATATATTACATATGAAGTAGTCACCTGTGGAATTTCCACAGGTCCTGCTAGGTGATATTATTATTATCGATGCTGTTGTTATTAATATAACTATTCTTATTATATTTATTATCCGGTTGGTTTCTATTAGTTTTGACTGATTAAATGTTCATGTACGCACTTTAGAATTTCAAGCGTGTATTTTAAAAGTTGTGAAATCGTTATATCACACTCTGGAATATTATTGGAATTTTATTTTCAGAATAAGAATCCTCCATTTTTGTTTAGAAAAAAAAAGGACAAAGGATATGCAACTAAAGGGAGTGTGAAGCTATATTTTCGGAATTTTAAGATCACCGTGTGTTAATTTTATTATTCCGTTCACGTCTTTGTTATATTAACAACGCTTGCGCTCGCTATAATCTCCGACGTTTATCCAATAAATCTGTTCGAACTTAAAAAATGTTAATCACGAGCTTGAAAAACCGTAAGAACGTTGTATAAATACATTCCATCGTTCGATTAATAGATTTCTTAGTTCGAGAGGATTTAGCTAAAGAGGATAGAATATTACGTCGTCGAAATATTTTGGAATCGAGCAACAGCAGTCGAATTAGTAGTTTCCTATTTGCATGTTTTTTTTTTTAAATTATAGTTCAGAATTAATAATTTAGATTATTAGAAGCAGTAGAGCTCTTATTCCTATGTTTATTTTTTACAACTTCCTTTCCTTCTCAAGTGTTTTTTATCGAATGTTTCTTTTTTATTATTATTTTTTGCCCCACCCCCAACACTGCACAGTGCCACTTTGAGGAAGGGGACAAAAATGGCAGGGATACTATGTAAGGAGGTGACCAACAATATAGTTGTTTACAGTTGATAATTTGCCTTACAGTATTGTTGGGGAAGACGAGACCCGAAAAAGTATTCACAATTCTAGCAATTCTGAAGAAGAAAATGTCATTTCAATATTTCTACTTTAATATTTAACACAGTATTATTTTTCTTATATGATTAATCTACTTGGTTTTAGTCAGTTCTATATTTAAAATACAATGGACTGTCTTTTCATAGAAATGTAAATAAACTCATATTTGGTGAGTGTTGTTATTATTATTTTCTTTATATATATATATATATATTTTTTGCATTACACAGAAAACATATATGTTGATTAAATATATTTCTCATTCCGTGGAAGTTTTGACGGAACGTTCCAGTATAACTATTGGTTTAAAATTTCTTATTTTATGAAAATATTACTTATAAATAGAAATTGATATTAGAGTTCTCAAATCGCACTTTGACATCGACAATCTAAATATGGTTGTTTTTAATTATTTGCACGTAGGCTGGAAAAGTGGTGAATTTCTAATTCTACACCAGCCATTAATACAATAGTGAATCTTATCAAAATAAAATCCCCATTTTTGCAATAAAGATTAACATCATTATATATATATATATATATATATATATATATATATATATATATATATATATATATATATATATATATATATAAGTATATATATATTTATAAGTATATATATATATATATATATATATATATATATATATATATTTAAAGTGATTGTTGTGTAGTTCAAACGAGAGAAAAAATGTATATTTAAAAGAGTGTAGCCATCAACAATTGTTTTTCTTTTTTAAGCCTTTTATCATATTTTTATTTTATCATATTTTTATAACGCGTTTCAAGCTTCGGTTCGCTCTCTTCAGATATTTTCGTAAAAATGTTTGTTTTTTTAAAAATTTATTTTTACATCTGCTGAAACTAAATGTGTTTTTCAGAGTGACGTCCGGTATAATTGCAGTTAGTTCATAGTCTGTATATTTCAACATTTAAAAAAAAATTCTCAAAAAGTTAATTACATTCAACAAATAAGTCTAATAATTATGGTCCTGGATATGACATTAAACTATATCCAGTGGTGACGCCCTAGCTTGTGGGCTTTGGTGAGTGTTGAGCTACCCTTTAATTGCCATTGCTCCCAGGTCCACTTTGACCCGGAGTGGTAGTACCTGTTATGGTCCCAACTATGGGTTAAATAGAATCCAACTTGAAAACAAAAATATATTCTATTGAAAAATGTTTCTTTCAAAATCTTATGATTCGGCATTAAATAACCTTAAAAGGGTTGATTATGCCGTAAAACAAAAACAACCAACCAACTAATAATTATAAAGCAATACCCGAAAAAATGAGATACATAGTTAATTCCTTGAGTGTGTAATGTGATGTAAAAATTGTTCTAAGTTTGTTTCATATCAGACAACCTTGTTTTAAATCTGTAATATTCCGCTCCCTCATATTTTATAAACAATACTATCTCATGGAAAACATCATGCGTCTAGAATCAACAACTGTCAAAATGTCTTCTTACACTCTACATTACGAAAATTCCATGAGCAATGTTTCTTTCATAGAACTGTCTGTCTGTGAAACACAATAGAGTATGCCTCCTTTCCAGATGGGTATAACATGGTTTTTGACAAGTCTAATGTGAATACGATGTGTCGTAAAAAAGTTTCAAAACATTTTTTTTGTACAAGCATTTAAAATTGTCATAGACTCTTGAAAATTCAAAATCTTATAGCTATACATTATATCAGATGACTGACTAGTATTTTTATGATTTCGGGGTCAAATGGACATCTACAGCAGGAATTGAAATACACCGTCCGGAAGCCCTATTCTCACCGCTGGGGAATTAAAAAGTGTAATCTGAACGTGAGGACACTTTAAAAGTAAGATATGCAAAAGCATTTTGTTGTAAACTTGGAAAAATGTCACAGCAACGTATGCAATGCTTCTGACTGCTCTGAAAATTTTGTAAGGGTTGTGGGGAGATTGTCATTATTTTTCTTTAAAATCGCAACTTGCTGTAAGAAAATAAATAAACCATTTCACTTTCACTCCTTTTTTCTTCTGTGCGCCTGCTTTATTTTCACGGCAAATGCTCAACTGAGCTCCAATCTGTGGTCCCACGTCGCCAAACTTTCACAAGAAACACACGTCTAGCAGAAAACACAATCAATAATTTTTCCCTACTCTTTATCTGTGCCTAAACCTAAACGTAGATTCCATGAACAATTTCTTAGAACTGCACGCCTATGGAATTGTCTTCCGTTTTCCTGCTTTCCAGCTGATTACAATATGGTTGTCTTTATGCCTAACTTAAACAAGTCTTTGATGAGCAGTTCCATATAAGTTAACAAATTTACCGAATTTCCATGACTAAAGATTACTATATTGTCTAATTTCTACTGTACACTTTTCAACCCTTATCCTCGAATGACATGTTGGCCTTTATATGTGGTGATGCCTATGTAAAAAAATAATGATTATAAAAAAAGATAAACAATGTATGATGTAACCATTCAGTCATTATACTTAAATAGGATTTTATATTTGCATTCCAAATAATAGTAAAAGAAAAGAAGCAAGTGAACGTATTAAACGTTAGGTTATGTACTTTCATTTCGTTTTTCTGATACCTTTTTTTAACGTTTAATGCACGTTTTCAAAGGTATGCGACGATTTAAGTGTGAAAAATCTAACAGGATACGATATTTCAAGATTTTCTTTTACAAGGTAGTCACCACTTACCAAGGCCCGGAAGCTACTCAGGGATAAAGGTTATTGCGTGTACAGTAATCAATGGGATAGTATCGTAGTAATAGTTAGTATTGGAGATTTTATAAAGTGTCTTACTTAAGGGGGCGGTTCATCAGGAATTTGTTTATGTTGGCCTTGAAGACATCCAGATTGTAGTTAGGTGGGAAACAGGCACACGAAAAGAGTTCCACAGGCGTGCACTTCTAAGAAAGAAGCTTTGTTCATAGAATCTACGTTTTGGTTTTGGCAGAGAGAAAGAGTGAGGAACGTTTTTAACAGTGGTTTCAGCTAGATAGGTGTTTATCGTGAAAGATTGGCGAGGGGGAGCAGAGATTGGAGCTCAGACGAGCACTTGCCATGGAAGTAACGATAAAACAAAGACAGGCTCGAAGCATCTGGGAGGGAGGTTACAGGGAAGAGAGAAGGTCATCCCCGACTATGTTACGAAGCCTATTTTGTACTCTGTCAATACAGGATAGGCTGTTTTTAGCAGCTCCTGTCGAGATGTGGCAGCAGTACTCCATCCTTGGACGTACTTGGCTTTTATATAGATAGATAATTGTATCAGCAGTGAGATATCTTCTGGAGCGGTAGACGGATCCTACATTTTTTCAGCGACCTTGGTAAAACTTGTGAAGTAGGCCCTTATGCCATAACTTATCGAAAGCCTTAGATATGTCAAGAGCAATCACATTAGAAAGGAATCCTTTGTCAGGAGATTTACTAATCCTATGAGATATAACCGTTAGCACATCTGCTGTAGATCTCGCAGAACGGAAACCATATTGCATGCCACAAAAGAAGGTTATTTCTGCTAAGGTAGTTGACAACTTCTCTATTTAATATGGATTCGAACAACTTACTGATGATACATAGGAGACATATTGGTCTGTACTGAGGGGGAGATTACTTATCACCTTAATTCTTAAATATAGGGAATACTAATGAGGTTTGCCCAGGGTGTTGGGAAGCAGTTATCCTTAAAGCAACGTAATTGTAAATATGGGGGCAAGTTCTGGTCGAAGCTTTTTCAGCACTATAATTGGAATGTCGCCAGGGCCAGTTGCTTTACTGGAATCAAAGTTCTTGGTTAGGTTGGCGAACTCACGCACAGATATTTGTATGTTGCATAACGTGTTGTCTATTATAGGGGAGAATTAGGGTAGAATTAGCTGCAAAGTTCCTGACAAATAGTTTTGCCTTGTCTTATGCTGACGAGATGACCCCAGCCCCATTTATGATGGTTGGGAGAGAACACACAGTTCTGTTGAGGATCCTGTGTGTTATTTGCCAAAACTTGCCGGAACCAAACCGCTGCTCAGCTACTTTGGGTTCAACGGACCGAGCATATAACTGCCTTGCATTGTTTATTACTCTTTTAATGTGGTTACTGGCAGTCCTGAAAGCAGATTCAGTCTCAGTGTATCCGTTAGTAGCTATAGAAAAGTGATTTCTGTGCGTGATGACAGCAGCACATTGTGGGGAGAACCATGGCTGGCTGTTAGGGTTTTGTTGTAATTTTTCGAATGGTATGAATCGGTCTCTGCCTACAATTAACCATTCGGTCAGGTCTGATAATATAGAGGACACATCCTTTTTAAACATTTAATGCAGGGGTAGGTCAGATATAAATGTACGGAAGCTATCCAAGTCAGCCGTAAAGTATCGATATACAGTAGGGTGGAGAGGTACGTCTGAAGACTTATTACATTTTTATTTTAACTGATACAAGCGAGTGGTGGGAAGACCACAGAGGAGACAGAACGGAACATGAACATAGCTCTGGGGAAGTTGTGAGAAAAAGGTCTAGAAGGCTAGCGTACTGACCGGAACATCGGGCACAGGGGTGGGTTCGTGAAAAATCTGGGTGAGGTCATAGGCCATGCCGAAATCATGACAAAACCTCGCCTCATTATCTTCGATGTTCGAGTGGATCAGCCATTCCACAAGTTCTGAAATACGAGGCGAAACCAATAAATTTCGTATCTAGAGGTCTAATAATATATATGAAAACATAATACAATATGAGAGTAGGTAAATAAAGAGAGACACAAAATTAAGGGGAATAACAAGGAGAAAAATCGACGATATCCAATTTGAGGCCGAAAGGGAATGTGATTAATTTAAATGTCAGTGAATTTTGATTACATTCGAGTTTTTAGAAGACAACAAATTGTTTTTAATCATTGCAATCGCTTTTTTCCAAATAAGATGTTTTCTTGCTTTCCTTTCGTCTTTTCGAATACAATTCGGAAGAAAAAATGCTACGTAGCTAGAAATATTTCTGCAATCTATCTGCATGCGACGCTATTTAGCAAATTATCCGCCCACATGGGTCCTGGTTTTACTCTATCTATTTTCATTTATTAATCACAGCGCATTTCTAGTACGATATTCCCAAATTCACCTTTATTTCCTTTTCCAAACACTATTTCTTTCTTTCTTTCTCTCTCTCTATCTCTCACTCACTTTCTCTTTCACACACATAGCCACAAATGTACACACGCATATTTTTATATTAAACGATAAATCGTGATTCATATACTACACTCATTATTAGAAGATAAATATTTAGATAAAAACAAAATCCTATTTTTTCTTATTTCATTTCGCCGAAGAGATTTATATGAGATTTGCTTTTTCGTAAACGTAACATTTCCTCTTTTCCATGTTTCCTAAATATTCTCTCTCCCCCGCTCTCTCTCTCTCGCTCTCTCTCTCTCTCTCTCTCTCTTACAACCAGAACTTGCTCCCATACTTTCCAAACTGTTTAAGCGTTGCCTTAAGGAGAAGTGCTTTCCAACACCCTGGAAAACCTCATCAGTATGCCCTGTATTTAAGAATTCAGGTGATAAGTCATCTCCCTCTCAGTAAAGACCAATAAGTCTCCGGTGTGTCATAAGTAAGTTGCTGGAATCCACAATAAATAGAGAAGTAGTCAAACACCTCAGCAGAAATAACCTTCTTAGCGACACGCAATATGATTTCCGCTCTGCTAGATCTACAGCAGATGTGCTAACGGTTATATCTCACAGGATTAGCGAATCTCTTGACAAAGGATTCATTTCTAGGGCAATTGCTCTCGACATATTAAAAGCCTTCGATAAGGTTTGGCATAAAGGCCTACTACACAAGATTTCCAGCTACGGTATAACTGGAAATGTTTTCTCTATCATTAAATAATTTCTATCTGATAGGCTCATAAGAGTAGTCGTTGATGGGCAGAAATCAGAGGCCCACAGTATTAATGCTGGAGTCCCTCAGGGGTGCATAATGTGCATCTACATCAATGATCTCCAAAAACACATACTAAAATATTTCGTTGACATCTATGCTGATGACACGACCATCTATGGCAACACATCAAAGGCTGTAAATGATGATGTTCTCTCTGATTCTCTCTCCTCTGATCTTGAGCGCGTGGTACAGTGGGGAAAGAGGTGGCTGGTTACCTTTAATGCATCTAAGACCAAGCTCCTATCTCTACATCATAAACGCTCTGATCCCCATCTGGCATCAATTGAAATGGATGGCTCTCGTCTAAAGTAGGCCCCACGATTTGATAAGCTCCTAGGTTTGACCTTTACACTTGATCTTAAATGGAACACATACATTAAGTCTGTGGTCAAGGTCGCTGGGAAAATGGTGGGATCCTTCTACCGCTCCAGAAGATATCTCACTAATGATGCAATTCGCTATATATATAAGAGCCAAGTACGTCCAAGGATGGAGTACTGCTGCCACATCTGGGCGGGAGCTGCAGAAAACAGCCTATCCTGCCTTGACGGAGTACAAAATAGACTCCGTGTCTTGGTGGGGGATGCCCTTTTCTCTACCCTGCAACCTCTTTCCCACAGAAGAGACGTAGCGAGCCTGTCATTGTTCTATCGTTACTTCCATGGCAGGTGCTCGTCTGAACTCTGGTCCCCCCTCGCCAATCTTTCTAAAAAAACACCCGACTAGCTGAAACCACCGTCAATAATTTTCCCCACTCCCTATCTGTGCCTTAATCAAAACGAAGATACCATGAACAAAGCTTTTTTCTTAGAACTGCACGCCTGTGGAACTCTTTTCCGCTTACCTGTTTCCCTCCCGACTTCAACCAGGATGTCTTCAAATCCAACACAAACAAATTCCTGATGCCCCCCCCCTAATTAATGACACCTTACCAATTCTCCAATACTATTGCTACACTATCCCTTTCATTACTGTACACAGAATAACCCTTATCCCTGAGTGGCCATTGGGCCTTGATAAATGGTGAACTACATGTAAAAAATATATATATATATATATATACATAGTAATTTATAAAATATGTTTGGCGATTAAGCTACACTGAATATTCCGCATTTCATCCACTCTAGAACTCTTCAGGCTTTGCGCGAATTCTATGTAGATATATTCATATATATTCATATATATATATATATATATATATATATATATATATATATATATATATATATATACATATTTATATATACACACATGTATAAATATATATGCACATATATATATATATATATATATATATATATATAGATATCGATCGATATATAGATAGATAGCTCGTAGATACGTAAGAAAATGACAGGGAATTAAAAATTAAAGTTAAATTGGAACTTTATTACGTTATAATAAAAATATAATGATGAGGATAAGAATAATGGAAAAGAGGTCGAAAATCTCTTTTGGCAATGGCATTTCAAACCTAAAGAAAAGAGGAGAAAGTCAACATCATACAAGAGTAATAGCAATGAAGACAACTCCGAATTTATATACATTTAACGTAAGAAACGAGAAAGTTCGGTGTTGTTTCCCTTAGCCCTTACTCTTGTTTAATTCTTATATTTATCCCCTCTTCTGATGAGAAGCTTTAAGTTTCGAAATGACATGGCCTTAATCCGTTTCTCCTCATCTTCCTCCAGTTATTGCAATCACCATCATCCCCCTTGACATGAAAATATAATCAATTACTTATGGAACTTTTATTAATATTATCTTCTTATCTTTTTCCTTATAAATTGCTCCACCTTATCGGGTAACCTGTATCTATCAAGACATGTTGTCCCATTCTCCCACATATAGACACACTCACACACACGTAAACCCAATTATTTTTATATTGAAAAAGAAGTCATTATTTTTATATGAAATACAGTATGAGACGATGAATATTAATCTCGAAAACACTGCCCTATTTTCCTTATCTTCTTTCGGTTATACATCGCAAGAAATTTCTCAATTAAAGATTATTTTGCTTTTCATTATTTTTACCTATCTATATATCTATCTATCTATCTATCTATCTCTTTCCCTGCTTGTCTGTCTGTCTGTCTGTCTGTCTGTCTCTCTCTCTCTCTCTCTCTCTCTCTCTCTCTCTCTCTCTCTATATATATATATATATATATATATATATATATATATATATATAAGGTGCCTTCAATATGGTTTCGGATTTTTTTCGTATGGGAAATTTTATTGATAGTACACCCAGAAAACCCCAACAAGGTCCGGAAGCCCCATATATATATATATATATATATATATATATATATATATATATATATATATATATATATATATATATATATATATATATATATATATCTGATGATACTATTCGAAATAGTATTCCGACAAATTCGAGAAATAGAAAAAGATCAAACCGAGTCATGTGTTCATCAAGGTTTCCTCTTTATTTCTTAACTTCTTCTGGATGATATACCCAACTACACATACGCCCCCCGACACAAAAAACACAAACACACACACACACACACATATGTATATATATATATGTGTATATATATATATATATATATATATATATATATATATATATATATATATATATATATAATTGTTTGAATACAGGAAAGTATTTTATCTACTGCGCATGCTCTGCTTAGCATTGTGCTCTCACACTAAGGATTTTCTACGCAAAAAAATATTGGATGGACAAACACAAACACGCACTCTCTCTCGTTCTGTCTGTCTCTCTCTATCTCTCTCCCCTCTCTCTCTTTATATATATATATAGATAGATAGATACATTTGCGCGTATGTGTGGTTATGTGTATAGATACATACGTATAGAGAAAGACAGACATGTCATTCACAAACGTTATTATGTTTTTGTCCAAAACATAATCTATAATCTAGTTTTTTTACATGATTTTATATTGGGTGCGTACTTTTAATTGGACATTCTATTTACTTTAATTACCGATTCGGAAAATATCTTTTATTTTCTTTTGTTTAGCTTTGTTAGGCAATTCATCATTAAAAGACTGCCACTATAGAGGCTTTAACAAAGTGTAAAACATACACGTGATATCCTGAAAAAAAATCTCATTATGAATTAATACTTTTAGAAAATAGACCTGATATTTTGCCACATTTTTCGTCCAATTTTAGGGCATTAGATTATCATTCCCGGTGGTATGTGAACTCGCATGTACTCCCCAGTGAACGAAACACAAAAGACACCTTGTAAAAAAACATTCGCCGATATTGCCAAAATGCAGTATAAATTAATTCGCAGAGTTTGTGGAAATTGGACGTCTAGAATCACCATCTACGCGTACAACGTGAGGCTTATACTTCCGAAATTGTATTGGAGTTTGAAATGCCAGAAAAATATTAGTATAATAAATATAATTTTCCTTGATTTATTTCAATTTATTTTTCTCCACCTCCACAATAAAATCCTTATATATATGAAGAGAGATAGAGATAGAGAGAGATAGATAGATATAGATAGATATAGTAGAAGTAAGTTATAAAATTATATGTGTCAATTAAGCTATACAGAATATTATGCGTTTCATTCTCGTGAAAATTCGTCAGGCTCATGCGAAAAGCTATGGTTGTCACTCGTTTCTATATACCCGCATATACCCATAATCTATTGAGATTTTCTTAGCCAATCAGCTTTTTAGTTGCCAACACGCCCATCCTAATCAGCCAATGGGCAGGCACTTGCAGACGAAAGGAACAGTTGAACTCCGGTTAATCCATTCTTTTGTGCCTTTATGGAAAGAGTTGATATCCTTTTGTAAGCTGGCCTACTTTCAGCCTAGATGTAGTTATATATGTTATTTTGTGGTTTTTTGTTTCTATATTTCGGATAAGGTAAGAGAGAAAGAGAAAAACAAATACTTATTTGTTTATATATATATATATATATATATATATATATATATATATATATACGTTTATTCTATTTTATTTATTTATTTTCTATTGTTACTTTCAATTTTAAAATTTATTTAATGTAAGAGAGAGAAAGAGAAAAATACTTATTTGTGTATATTTATATATATATATATATATATATATACGTTTATTCTATTTTATTTATTTATTTTCTATTGTTATTTTCAATTTACAAAATTATTTTGTATTGCTATCATAGTTTATACTATGCACACGATGGTTCACTGTTCTCTCCTACAGTTTAATAGATGTTGGGGTTCTTTAAAGAATAGGATAAAAACTTTTTCATTTAGGCATAATCTATATGGATCTTCTATGTCCCTACATGTATTGCTTGTCTTACTATTTTCCATTAGACTATCGGCGAACGTCCGTTTTCTTTGAGTTCCCAGTATTGGCTTGCTAGTATTATCTTTATTTTGGGTTTTTTGTTTATGGACGTACTTTTATGGTCATAAGAAAGAAAGCCTTTGTCAGGAGATTTACTAATCCTATGAGATATAACCATAGGCAGATCTGCTGTAGATTCTCTCTCTCTCTCTCTCTATATATATATATATATATATATATGTATATATATATATATATATATATAGAGAGAGAGAGAGAGAGAGAGAGAGAGAGATTTATATGAAATGGGTTAAGAAATTCCAACGAAAGAAAGGTGCATATTTAAATAAGGGGGTAATCACAAACAATGTGTATTTTTTTAGCATTATTTCATTATTCCGTGTCTTGGTTTTTCATTGAGAATTATGTTTGGCTCATTGTAATAATGTTTTTAAATCACTGAAATCGTTTTCAACGCGTTTCAGACGTTCTGTGAAGCGTCCTCGTAAGAAATTATTTTCAAAATGTGTTGGAGATGTAAAAATAACATTTTCGTAGTTCATTTGAAGTGGTTCCAAGGGGTGGAAGCGTGTAAGTGTCTACTATTCATTGGAATGTTCAATTTTTATTACTCTTTTATTAGGCTGTGGCGAGACCGCCTGGCAGCCTCGGCTGTGGTCACTCCTGTGTTGTGCTTCTCTCTCTCTCTCACTGTCTTTCTGCTTGTGTTTTTTTTCTTTTCCTTTAGGGTAGGATGTGTGTGTGTGTGTTTTCTTTTTTGTGGTTGAAAATGTGTGTACTGTTTTATAGTATTATGAGGTTATTTGCTTCCCTAGGAAGGTGACTGTGATCCAAGGTCTTTACTAGTGTGTATGTGTGAGGAGGGGGGACTAGCTCTTCTGAAGTAAGGGTAGGGGTGCTTTCATTCTATTTTGATATTTAATTTTTGGATTCTTAGATTTTAGTATTGTGATTTTTCGTTTCAGTCTTTTCGAGTATTCTTTATATTATGTTTGTTTAGATAGAGGGTGTATTTAAAAATATGTATAGGAGATTTATATATATATATATATATATATATATATATATATATATATATATATATATATATGTAAACGCGACAACCACAAATTTTCGCATAAGGCTGACGATTTCTCACGAGAAAGAAACGCGGAATATTCTGTGTAGCTACGTTGCCATATATATTTTCATAACTTACTACCTAGCTCGACCTGTATATTTATCACTGTTGAAGTAAATACTGAAAAAAATTATGCATAAATTATATCTTAGTATATTATTAATTATGTGATTAAATGAAGTAAGTATATATATATACATATATATATACATATACATATATATATACATATATATATATACATATATATATATATATATATATATATATATATATATATATATATATAAGTATACTTTCGTCTTTCGCAAAGTGCAATTGCGGTTAACACAATTAACTTGTTCTGAAATACACAAATGTTTTGCTTATTATGGTGAACGCTTTTCCGAGTACCAACCACACTTTTTGTTAAAACTGCTTATCTCAGTCGGTATAATGGCTATAGCAGACAGTAGACTTCAGCTTTTATTACTAAGTTTTCTTTCTTTTAGATGCATGTCTTAAAGTAGACTGAGATCGCTTTCGCTCAAAGGATAAAACGCACCTGCAGATTCTAATCAGGGAATTTCAAAGTCCTGTTTACTACAGCTATATATATATATATATATATATATATATATATATATATATATATATATATATATATATATATATCCATCTGTATATATAGAAAAGTGAAAGTGTCTGTCTTTCTCTCTGTCTGTGTGTCTGTCTGTGTACATGCCCCATACACAATAACTCAATAACTTGAAATTTGATATACTGGATATTAAAATTTAGGAAAATCTTTGTAATAAGTTTTCCGCCAGAAATTTTGCTATTAATGGGTCAAATTTTAATGATTTTACATTTGAGAATTCTACCAGCTCCTCCGCCAATGTTGAGTTTAAACACTTTGAATTTCAGATATAGGTTCCTTGGTCTTGGATCTAACTTACTAACTTGAGTTGAGCCCCAAACAATAAATGTTACGGGGTCATAATAAGGGTCAAAATTTTTAAAAAATTTACCGCTACGGTCTATACAAAATTACTCTAACAATTTCTGGTCTAAACATTTAAAATTTTACATAAAGGATATTCAGAAATAGGGCAAGCTTTTTAATCGGTTAGGTCGAAATTTGAGCTACCCATATATAAATGTATGTATGTATATTTGCATGTCTGCCTTAAAATTGCGACGGATTTTCACAAAATTAGTATCGTTTTGAAGCTCTGCCTTTCAGACAAACAATATCGAAAAATTGGCTAAAAACATTTATTTCGTCACCTTCAACTGGACACTTTTCTACAGGGAGGGGTCGCTTTTTTCGCCGATATTTTCCAAAGTCATCTCCTCTTTTCGATTGTATAGCTTAATTGAAACCTATATCGCTTCCGGTTTGGCGGCAGTCGTAACAGCAAAGACGTCACGTTTTTCCCGTTCTTTTCCACCTTCGCGGTATGGGTTCGAGCCTGCCTTCCTAAAACCACTTTTTTTTTGCTGAACATGCACCTACAAACACCCGGGAAACGCTGGGTTCCCAGGCTAGTATATCTATAAAAGTGAAAATGTCTGTGCGTGTATGTGTGTGTTTGTGTGTGGGGGGGTGCATTTCCCTACAAAATAACTTTGTAAATTGTCGGTCTACAGACTCGATATTTGACATAATGAGTATTGAGATTTGGAAAAATCTTTTTAATCAGTATTGAGACAGAAATTAGGCTGAAAGGCGGTCAAAAGTCAACGATTTGACCATTGAATACTTTACTAAACTCCTTCGCCAACTTTGAATCTAAAAAATTGAAATTTTAAATGTAGGTTACTCGAGTATAGATCAAGCTTTTTAATTTGATTTAAGCCCCCAACCATTAATGTTAAGGGTTTTTTTTGGTGGTCCAATTAAAAAAAAAAACTAGACCTCTGGGATCTCTACCGAAATTATCCAATTTCTGATCTAAACATTTGAAATTTCTGATAAAGGGTATTCACAGAAAAGAGAAACTGTATAATCGGTTTGGGTCGAAAATTTGAGCTGCCAAGCGGTCAAAGTACAAAATGTTTTACTATTACGGTGCCGAGTTTGGGTCGAAGAATTTATACATAACGTGTATTCAAACATGCGGCAAGAATTTAAATCAGTTTTGGGGCGAACATTTAGCAGCCGGAAGTTCAAAATTTCAAGAGTAGACCTTTGCTGATTCTACCAGATTCCTCCAGCAATTTTGGGTCTAAAAACTTGAAATTTCAGGTAAAACTTTGTATTTTGATGTGAGACCACAATGATACATGTTAAGGGGTCAACATTGGGTTAAAAATTAAAAACAAATTGACCTCTGCGACCTTTACGAACTTACTCAGACAAATGTTCGTCTAAAAATTTGAAATCTTGCTTAAAGTTTATTCACACCTAGCGCAAGTTATGAACAGTACATAAGGCCTGAACAAAGCCGAGTCGAACTGCTAGTATATATATATATATATATATATATATATATATATATATATATATATGTGTGTGTGTGTGTGTGTGTGTGTGTGTGTGTGTGTGTGTGTGTGTGTTCGCTGTCGATATGAATGTGTGTGATTGCTGTCTATACCCGGTGTTACCAGAGAATTTTACTTCGTCTTGCCCTCCCCTTTTTAAAACTATGCCCTTTTCTCACATGACAGCATCATTTATCACGTCAGTTCATATATGTTGTAACCATATATAACACTATCAGATATGACAATCAAAGGTGACGCCATCAGTTATGACGTATCCTGTGTATATTATGTATATCTGCTGTGGCGTCATGACTTCATATATTACATATGTGTAGAAAATAAAAACAGTAGATAGGAATATGGTTCTATTAAAATATATATATATATATACACACACACACACACATATATATAATTATATATATATATGTGTGTGATTGTGTGTGTGTGTGTGGTATGGGGTTAAATGGTAACAAACGAAAAGAACACAGGACCTTTATGAAAACACATGTATTCACATATATTATAGGCAAAACGAGTTGAGCAATACTATTCCTCAGCGGTATGGCGTTTCACACGACCTCCTTGGCCGCATGCCAATCTCTCTCACCCGGGCACCGGTACTCGATACCGGAAGTGACGTCACCCGAAGAAGTGACGTCATGCGTTAATCCATTAATTCCATCGAGGGGCTGTTTAAATCATATGCGTATACAAACATTTTGCGGAAAGAAATAGACGATGTTTATGATCTCTGCATTCCCTTCCAATATATCCGTGTTTCCTCATCGAAATGACTAATAAATCATAAAATACGTACATCCGCTATTATGAAATTAAAATCATATTTATTGTAAACAAATGTTTAATGTTTTATTTTTACAATCATCACCTTAATTGACCTAACAGAAGGGAAGGGCTACAAAATTGAATTAATATGGTGTTATGAGCATAGGGAGAGGTAAATGTTGGAACCATAAAAGTGTCGCCCTAATGAAAACAACACTACAGTCTTATTTTAAAGCATTTATTGAAAAAGTCGATCCAGGTTGTTTGATTATATAGTAGAGCTGATATTATTCAATGTACCTTCAACCTTTATTACCGCCGCGATACGCGTACGGAACTGAGAGCAGTCCTTTTCCACAGCGCAAGCGTAAGCTCGGCGAATACTCGGCGGATTGTGTATGACAGAACGAAGTAGTGCAGCGAGTTAAGGTCGATGGAGGAGAGGCTAGCGAGAGAAGAGTACGATATCGTAGCACTCGTTCTGAATCCTGGTACCTGTGAACATGTGGGATGCCGCTGAGCCATGCTGTCACACGCAGGGTCTACCTGATTGCATCAGGAGATCGCCATATACGTCACCACATTTACGTAAATTTTGGTATTAATTTCAAACCGGCTTCGAAGATATGAGGAGTCATGATGTGGGCATCACTTAAATCCACACCGAAGACTATAATCGCGGCGGGATACTTTGATTTCATTACACTGGATAGGTCCCTATTATTCGGGCAATCCAACGATTGATTTTGAGGGTACTGGCAATGGCCTTATTGTCATAACTTGGATAGGTAGAGAGCTTGGGTTGTACAGGGGCTCATATCCGATCTCGCTCGTTGAACATTGTGACACTTTCAGCATTATAGAAGTTTCCTATCGCTCTTGGGATTTGTACACAAAGGACAAATTAGTAGATGGTCTGCAACAAAACAGGGAAACCGGTTTTCCTCGAATGGAAATAGAATCACGTTGTCTTAATTAGGCCAATAATGTGATCGTCCCCCCCCATGTATATTATTTTGATTCTCATTTTATTACTAGTAACGTCGATGTTTCTTCCTTGTATGTTTGTTTTAAGTCATATCGACTTATTAGTGTTATTCCAGTAATATTGGAAGAACACTATGATTTAAGTCTTTCATATATTTAAATGGTCAAATTAATGTTTCATAATCTCTCTCTGTATCTCTCTCTGTCTCTCTGTCTCTCTGTCTCTCTCTCTCTGTCTCTCTCTCTCTCTCTCTATATATATATATATATATATAGTGGACGTGTCTGTGTGTATGCCTGTGTGTGTCTGTGTGTGCACATTTCCCTACGCAATAACTCTGTCAATTTTCAGTCTACAGATTCAAAGTTTGATATACAGGGTACTGAGATTTGGGGAAATCTTTGTGATCGGTTCTCTGCTAGGAATTTGGCTGTTAAGGGGTCAAAGTTCAATTATTTGACTTTAGAGAACTCTACCAAACTCCCTCGCCAATTTCGGGTCGAAACACTTGAAATTTTAGATATGGGTTCCTTGGACATGGATTTAACTTAATAACTTGATTTGACTCCACAATAACAAAGGTTAAGGGGTCATAATAGGGGTCAAATTTAAAATGATTGACCGCTTTTTTGTATATTTTGCTCAACATACACCTCCAAACACCCGGTCAACTCTGGGCTGAAGTGCTAGTTTTAATTATAAAAGTAAAAAAAAAATAACAAAACAAAAACAGTACATACATAAAAATAAACAAAATATCATAAACATATTATTATTATGAAGACTATAATTTTCCTGTAAAAGTTCAGATAAAGACTGTTTGAATAAAACTTCTATTTTTATATTTGCAGTTAAAAACGGATACATTCTATGCAGTTTTGGTCACTAAACTTTTCTGGCGTTAATTCCGCTAAATGGCTTTGGAAACGCAGAGATGTGGCAAGTCAATATAACCCTTTAAATACCTATTCATGCTGTTTGGTTTCATAGTTTTATTTGTTTATTTTACTTTTGTTATTCTGAAGATATCAAGGGGCTCGTTCCTAGGGCTAACACTTGATTCTATTATCGTTTAAATTTATATCCGAGGGCTCTTTTAAAAAATAGACACTGTTCCCTTAATGGCTGCTATCTTTATTTCCTTATAGCTTTGTTTTCCAGGGATTTTGCTTCTAAGTATTTATGAAGGTTCTTCTTTATTAGGCCAGTCGCTCCTGTCACAACTGGTATATTGTTTATTTCTTTCAGAGACCATGTTGTTTTGGGATCATTTTTAGGTCCTGATATTTTGTTACCTTTTCCCGTTCTGCTCTATTAAGGCCAAGGTCGTTTGGAACTGTGACGTCGATAATGAGTGCAGTCTTTTCGGGCTTGTTCCATATTACTATATCTGGCTTGAAGAACTTGTCTCTTATGTATCTGGACCCTATCAGTGGGGCATTAGAATACACTGACTGCCCCTCTGCAGAGGGTAAAAGTCCCTCAATGAGTGTCCTGGATATGACCTTAAACTATATCCAGTGGTGAGGCCCCAGCTTGTGGGCTTTAGGGATTGTGGAGCTACCCTTTAATTACATTGCACCCAGGTCCACTCTGACCCGGAGTGGTAGTACCTGTTAGTGTCCCAACTATTGGTGAATAGAAACCGACGTGAAAACAACAAATATATTCTATTAAAAAAGTTTTTCTTCAAAATCTTTGCATTCGGCATTAAATAACCCGAGAAGGGTTGATATGCTGTCATACAAAAACAACCAACCAACCAACCAACCAACTCATGTATCTGCCCGCCTGTATGTATTTTCGTAGAACACTGTCACTTTTCGATTTGATGTTATGGGTGGTAGCTCATGTTCTCAGATGTTCGACGACCTATCTATTTGCATCTCTCCACAGATATTCCAGTGTAAGTATCTACATACTTTGTTGTGGCGGGCAGTGCAATGACCATCGGCTAGAAGGATCTTGCATCCAGACATTAGGTGGCTTGGGCTTTCAACAGCTGATTGACAGAATCTGCATTGGCCTGTTTTACTGTATATCAACGCTTGTGTTGTTTTAATACCGTATTCAATACTTTGAGAAAGGTTTTATACTTTAACTTCTTTATATCTCATAAGATTTATTGATGGTCTTTAATAGTTTTCTTTTCAAGCATATAAGACTTTTTCGGGTTATTTAATACCGGATTCTATCATTTTCGTTTTAGCTGCCAGGATTCAAGGGCGTTGTATATCCAAATATGTATCTACTGGGTGCGGTGTCGTTGTTTACTAAAGTATTTTTTGTTAGTTTATGGTTTAGAAAAACTAACTGGGAAAGAAAAATATGAAGACTTGATAAATGTTTTCTCATCTACAGTATCTTAAGATCAACCGATCTTAAACGTCAGATCTTAGCTAGTATGTAGTCCTGGAAATTGGCTAAAACATTAAATTAACACAATCTGGAGTGTCCATGTATTTTCATATCCATTGACTCTTCTTTGTCTGTATGTGTGTTTTACTCTTGTTAACTCTGGTTTGAGTACTGTTTATTAGAACCATCATCATCATCATTATCATCATCATCATCATTATTAATGGCTCACATGGAGCTTTCCCAAAAGTCATAAAAGATCTGATTGAAAAACTCGTGGTGTTCCCTGGAAGCTGAGTTACAGTATTACTTGTTGTCTTTTATCTGCTTCTCAGGATTTATTATTTTTCATTTGTCGTTTCCAGCTAATTGTATTTTGTTGCATATCGTATGCCATGAACGCTTAAAATTTCTAAGATGAGCATCCTAGAAGTCACCCGGCCGATCTGACCCCTTTAAGAGAAGATCGTTAAAGGTTGCAGATCAAAATAGATTAGCACGATGTAGATCAGACTGCCACCTATCCAAGCGAGAAAACAGCATTAGTGAATATGTGCGCTATTAATCCCATTAATTTTTTTCTTTGTCCGGAAACAGGAGATGATAGAAATCGGAAATTCAAGAAGATGAGATGGAAAAACGATGAAAAGGAATATTGAGATTCGCCGAAGTCGAAAGCCTGGATAATAATAAAAATAATATATATATATATATATATATATATATATATATATATATATATATATATATATATATATGCATATATATATATATATATATATAATAAAAAGGTAGAAATATATATATATACACACATCCACACACACATGCATAAAACGAACACATACAAGCATGCAAAGATATATCTATATTTATAAAAGTTATGTGAATTTATACATACACAATTCAAATATGGCGATAAACAAGTACAAATTCTCTTTGTCCCCTGGATTCGACAGGATTTTTTTCTTTTGAAGTATACCAAGAAATTCTATAACAAGTAAGATCGGGGAACATAAATCCGTCTCAGATGAGATGTCTGGTGAATTTTCACCATTCAATAAAAGCCTTGTAAGACGGGTTATGCTACTAATAAAATAACATGACTGGGATGTAAATGAATCTCTAGTTTCGAATGTTTACTCCTGCAATGTGTAATCTAAAAGTGTAAATACATTTTTATTAGTCTTAATTAATTGCTGTAATATGTAAAAATAGTAAGATTATAAATTTACAGTAGATTTTTCTCGATAACCAAACACATACACATGCGCACACACATAACACCCCCATATATATATATATATATATATATATATATATATATATATATATATATATATATATATATATATATATATATATAAGTGAACGTGTCTGTGTTTGTGCCAGTGTGTGGGTCTTTACATTTTCCTACTCTATCAATTTAAAGTCTACAGACTCGAAATTTGATATACAGGGTACGTAGATTTGGGAAAATCTTTGTGGTTAGTTTTCGGCCAGAAATTGGTTGTTAACGTGTCAAAGTTCAACGATTAGACCTTTGCGAAATCTACCAAACCCCTTCGCCAATTTTGGGTATAAACAATTGAAATTTTGAAGTTCGACCTTCTACACGACAAATATCGAAAAATTGGCTAAAAACATTAATATCTTCACCTTCACCTGGGCTCTTTTCTAGAGAAGGGGTCGCTATTTTCGCCGATATTTTTTAAAGTAATCCTCTCCTTTCGATTGTCTAGCCTTAATTAAAACATCCATCACTTCCGCTTTGGCGATGGTCGTAACAGCAAAGACGACAAGTTTTTCCCCCGTTCTTTTCTCTCTTCGGGGTACGGGTCCGAGCCTGCCTTCCTACTACCAATTTTTTTTTGTTTGCTCAACGCAGACATCGATACACCTGGGCAACGCCGGGATAAAATGCGAGTATATATATATATATATATATATATATATATATATATATATATATATATATATATATATATATATAATTGTTTGTCTCTCCTTTTCGCCTTCTCTTGCTTTCTTCCTTTCTTTTTATTCCGTCTCTCTCTCTCTCTCTCTCTCTCTCTCTCTCTCTATATATATATATATATATATATATATATAATATAATGTATAATATATGTATATATATTATATATATATATATATATGTATATACTAGCAGAAGTACCCGTCGTTGACCGGGTTAAATACAACCTACAGAACATGGACTGTGATTGATGAAAGTATGATAGGTTATGAAAAGGAGGGGGTTGTAAAGAGATAGGTTTTTATACTGAAAAATTTAACCCTAAGCAAAATATGGTTAAAGTAAAGATAATTTGCGCAAAAATATATATTTTTTATATCAAGTTTGCTTCCATTCGTAGCCAAGAGTGACCAACAAAATGATGTTTCCTTAGAAAGAGACAATGTTATACATATAATAATGTTAATATACAAGAAATAAATGTGACTAAGTAAAAAAAAAGTTACTTTTATGGTAGAATAGTTCATTGGTTTGTATTTTAAAGCCGTTTGTAGTTTTTTTTTTTAAATTCACGAACCAATTTAAAAAAAAATAAAAATGTCAGCTACTTTGAAATGGAGCGCCCCGTTTTCAATTTGAAGGAGGGGTACCTGAGCATTCTGTGTTAACAATTTAAGAGAGTTCCGTCAACGTAAGAAATATTAATAAACATATTTTAATGTTTTCCGTTATTTTGTGCTTGAGGAATATTCGATTATGGCATGTTTAGTTTATATAAAAAATCAATTAAGTATTTATTTCCTCAAATTTCGTTTTAATTCCGGTTCGCTGAAATTATTCCAAGTAAAAAGCATTAAAAAGCTATTTAAAAACAAAAAAATAAACATATAAACATAAACTGATCTATTGTTGACTGTGGTAACATTTAGTTCTTTTATATTTATCTTTCGGGTAGCCGTTTGTTGACTTTTCTGCTATACACTCTTACTAAATATAATCGACGAAATATCGAAAAACAAAGAAACAAAACAATTTTGAAAAATAATGTAGCTTTACTTACTTTAGTAAAATAATCCGAAACAGCAAAATGGGATATTCAAAAAGTAAACACATAATTACTTTAGTTTTTAAAATCAAAGAATCGATATGAATGTGAATAGGAAGAAAATGCCGCCTTTTTCAAGTAGAAAACCTTCGGTTCAATTTAACAGTATTTAACGATGCAGTATTGCACTGTCGGATTCAGGGTTGTACTATTGTAATATAAAGAATACGAAGAAATGGTTGTAATCAACTGAATTCCTTCTATTGCACGGACAAAAAAAGCTTAAACAGATATATAATTAAAAATTCAAATGTTATATAATTTGGCCGGGATTTTTTTCTTCTTTTGACGTGATAACAACTAACGTTCTTATTTTTTATTATTTATCTATTTATCTATTTTCAAAAGAGTGCCACGTCCAAGTGGAAAAAGAAAAAAAAAGTTATGCAAGATTTGTGTTGAGAATTTTCTAAAGTTCCAACTTTTTTGGGGGGGCTTTCACTTTAATAATAACGTGAATTGATGAGATGGATTTATTCGACACAATATGATTCAACTTAAAAAGTAAATAGAAGCTAACGTGAATTAAGATGATAGTTAAGGTGTTATTGTGGACCCTCATCCTTTTAAAAAAATATTTAAACTTTGTGACATATTTACATTCTATGGAAGTGAGGCGCGAACGAACATCCAATAATTTTATTATACCATATTTCTTCAAACTGAAGCATAATTATCAAAGTATACTTACGCAAATAGATATGAAAAGTCCTTGTTAAAGTATGTGCCATATTTCCATGGAGTACAGACGCGAACGCAGATCCCACAATTTTATTATACCATCCCTATTTAAGTTGAAACATGCTTATCAAAGTATTCTTATGTACATCTATATCAAAAACACTTGTAAACGATTTTTCATTTTTTATTTACATACTTCGGGAGGGGGCAGGCGCGAACGAAGACCCCACAATTTTTATGAACCACCGTTCTGCCAGATCAAACATAGCCATTCCTGATTCTCGATACATCTTCTATCATTATATGTAAACTAGTTTTAAAATAATCAACCATATAGTAGCCTATTCGTGACCAGGCACACACACGTAGACATTTAGCTTTATATATATATATATATATATATATATATATATATATATATATGTATATATATATAGCTTTATATATGTATATATATATATGATATATACATATCATATTAACTTTCTTATCAAGTTTTAAATCCATACCTTTATTTTAATTTTTTGCAGATACATCCGCCTTACTTTAATGCTAGGTTTATTCATGGTGTCTTTTTCATTTAATAAAAACCCTTTCCAATATTTGCTGATAAGAAACCTTGTTTAATAAAAAACCATATGTAATAATTATTGTCCGTTACTTGATGTCTACCACAATAAAAACATTGTTTTCCGAAACGATCGTACAAATAATTGATTTTGTTGTTGTTCCTTCTTATGAAACTGATTTTTAATTTAATTATAATTTGATTTTTAAATTACCAATCACATTACTAAATAGTAAATTAGCTCTTGGATATTTACTTATTGAGGTTATTATATATCTAAATTACAACGAGCACTTTTTCTTTCCCTGTATTTTAATTAAACTAGTAATTTTACTATTACATTAAAATACACTTTGCTCTTTAGACTATTGTTTTAATCTACTTTAAATATATATATGTATATATATATATATATATATATATATATATATATATATATATAAATATATATATATATATATATTTATATAAGAACTGAGATATAAAGTAGAATTTTTTGAAAAAGTGGTTCCTTTGGAGTGTTCTATTGAATAGTAAAAAACTTTTTCGTAAATTTCAACTTTGCATCTCTGTTCTTATTATCATTTATCATTAGATCTACTATCGTCAGTGAATGTATTGAGCTTTTTTCATTGGGTTGGGATTAAGATATAAATAACAATATTTATATTTGATTTCCCATTTTGCTTTTGCATTGATTAGTTAATATCTCCCCAAAACATTTCTGCCTATATATATATATATATATATATATATATATATATATATATATATATATATATATATATATATATACTAGCATTTCACCCTGGCGTTGCCCGGGGGTTTGGATGTGTATGTTGAGCAAAAAAAAAAGTGGTAGTATAAAGGCTTCCTCGAACCCGTACCGCGAAAGAAGAAAAAGAACAGGGTAAAAGGCCCTGATGTCTTTGCGGTTACGATAAACCCCACATCTGAAGTGACTTATATTAAAATTAAGGCTAGACAATCGAATGGAGAGGGTATCTTTTAAAAATATTTGCGAAAAAAAAGCGACCCATCTTGTAGAAAAGTGCCCAATAAGGTGAAGATATCAATGTTTTTAGCCAATTTTCTGATATCTGTCGTCTGAAATGGCGCACTTCAAAACGATACTAATCTGGAGAAAATCTGTCGCCTCTGTCGAAAGTGTTGGGCAGATATGCAAACATACATACATACATTTATATATTAGTAACTAAAATTTTTCGACTCAACCCGATGAAAATCTTGCCCTATCTCTGAATACGCTTTATGTAAAATTTCAAATGTTTAGATCAGAAATTGTCTGAGTAATTTGGTAAAGACCACAGAGGTTAATTTTTTAAAAGTTTGATCTCTATTATGACCGCTTAGCATTTATATTTTGGGGCTCAAATCAAGTTATAAAGTTACATTCATGTCGAAAGAACCTATATATAAAATTTAAAGTGTTTAGGCCCAAAGTTTTCAGATGAGTTTGATAGCGTTCTCAAAGGTCAAATCGTTGAACTTTGACCCCTTAAAAGCCAAATTTCCGGCCGAAAATGAATAACAAAGATTTTCCCAAATTACAGTGTTCGGTATATCCAATTTGGAGTCTATAGCCTTAAAATTTACAGAGTTATTGCGTAGGGAAGTGCGCACAGACAGACAGCCAGAAAGACACGTTTACTTTTATATATAGATAGATAGATAGCCTAATAGATTAAAGAAAAATATATACGTATACATAAATATATATGGAAACCATTTTTTGTTTACTGTAAAGATTTTACGATAATAGTATGCAAGTTTAAATCATGCAGAATATCTGCACGAATATAATTACACGTAAATGTTAACTCTAGATGATCATCCCATAAGAAAACCGAAATAAACTAATAGGGAACTAATAAAAATGCATGTTTAAAAGAATATGCAAATTAGCTAGATCTTTTGCTAGTGAATGCATTTCCACAACCCATATATAAGAAAATTGTATTTTCTTTTTAAATAAATAGAAAAGGAGGGTTTTAATATGAATATCAATACACACAAAAGAAAAAAGAATTTATAGGTGTACCGGCATGGATGCCCGGGTATTTGGAGGTGTGTGTTGAGCAAAAAAAAAAAAAAAAAAAAAAGCGGTCAATTATTTTGAAATTTGACCCCTATTTATTGTTTTGGGTTCACGTCAAGTCATTAAGTAAGGTCCATGTCCAAGGAGCTTATCTCTAAAATTTCAAGTGTTTAGACCCCAAATTGTCGGAAGAGTTTGGCAGAGTTCTCCAAAGTCAAATTGTTGAATGTGTACCCCTGGTCAAAAACGGATCACATTTATTACCCCAAATCTCAGTATCCTGTATATCAAATTTCGAGTCTGTAGACTAAAAATTGACAGAGTTATTGTGTACAGAAATGTACACACACAGTCGCACTGACAGACAGATACACTCGAGTTTCAATCCTGGCTTGAGGTAGTTGCCTGTCTAGCCGCACTGATGAAACAGCGAAACAGTACTGTATGTGGATGACTATAATAGTCCTCATCTTGAGTTGAGCATATTGAGAAGTGATACACGAATTACCATTAGCATATAAGCTACGTTCTTTGTGTAAACATATCGAGCAGAGGTATTTCGGACGATTTCAAATCATCGTTAAACTCACTACTCGCTCGGCCGCCGCCAATAGCGTAATGGTTAGGAGCGGGTTTCAATCCTGACTTGAGGTAGTTGCCCGTCTAGCGGCACTGATGAGCTGTGCAACAGCAAAACAGTACTTTATGTGGATGAATATATATATATATATATATATATATATATATATATATATATATATATATCAGTTTTTGGACGATTAATCGGAATTGGAATGTGGAATCGGGGAAAAATCGCAACTTTTGGATTTATCGGTATCGGAATATGAAAACATTGTGCCTATTGTCCCATGCCAAACATTCCTGTTAATTGTCTTTTTTTATTTCATTTTTTCTCAACCAAAATCTTACTCTGCTGATATTAATGATAAAATGATAAATATTTGTTCATTTTAAACAATTAGTTACACTAAAGTCGACCTTCGCAAGTGTTTCACTTCGTTTCGGAAAATATCTGCATATTAAATGTGCGTTTTAATCGAGAAAAAAATAACCATTTTAAAATACAGGGTGACCCCAACAAAACGGGCCCCCACCCTAATGAGGCCCCGTTTCTTAGTGTTTTGTTTGAATGAAATGAAACTTTGGTCATATCTTGTTTATCATATTCAAAACATCACATCAAAGCACTTGGGTCTTTGGCCTTTTTTTCTCCGTTCTACAGCATATGTTCTCGATGGTCTCCATTTTTTTTGGGGGGGGGGAAGACACCCTGAATAAGGAGATTTTTTAAGCATCAAACTCGGAGTTGGTAATTGTCTCGGAGTCGATAATGTATTACGGAATCGGTAATTGTAGCGGATTCGAGAAAAATATTAGGATCATAACATAACTAATATATATATATATATATATATATATATATATATATATATATATATATATATATATATATATATATATATATATATGAGGATGAAATGAGAAAAGTTTAATAAAATTTT
Organism: Euprymna scolopes; assembly: GCF_053919585.1. NCBI lineage: Eukaryota > Metazoa > Mollusca > Cephalopoda > Sepiida > Sepiolidae > Euprymna > Euprymna scolopes. The sequence continues at coordinate 126,801,859 of NC_136497.1, read as the reverse complement.
GTAAATAGAAAACGTGTATCATCAGTTGCTTACCATGTAGCTCTTTCGGATATTTAAACACAGGACAGCTGTTAACTACATGGCTCTTCAGTGGATAATACCACTTCCCCAATAAAAAATGTAAAAAAAATACGGTTACTATTTTTACTAATATATGAAAAACAATAGATGAATTAAATAAAAACATACACCATTAATAACTGAGTGTATATATATATATATATATATATATATTTATATATAATTATTATCTTTTTACTATAATAATTATTAATATAAATTATTATACATAGTGTTTTATCCTTTCGGGAATCTTCAGTGCAGGGTGTCACGATTAATGCCAGTCGAACCATTCGAACCCCGCATAACGAGACACCTCTGGCTCGATTTAGCGAAGACCGAATCCATTCGGCTACCATTAACCGCGTGAAATAACGTCGAATTTAAACATTTTAATTTTAAATGTTCATTTACGCCAGTCAGAGAGTGATCTAATCGTTATACGATGATCTATGCATATATATATATATCTATATATCTATATATATATATATATATATATATATATATATATATATTAGTAAGTGTATCAATGCTATTAAAAGAAAACAATGCTCATTTCACTGCAGGTGTGTAATAAGCTCAATAGGTATAGATATCCTAGAGCTATTTTAATATTGAGTAAAACAATTCATAATCTCGAATTAAAAATATGTTTAAAAAAAATCAATTATACTGTAAGATCATATCAGAACCGATACTAACTGTATTTAAATTGACAATAAATATTGACAATAGTTTATATGACAATATATATTTGATTTCTTTAAAAGATCAATCCTTTTAGACATGCTCTCAACCCAATTGGAACGCTGTGAAGAGGAGATGCTATTCTATTCGTTTTGCACAGCTTCCCACAGTTTGTCATTGTTCGAAAAAGTTCTTCCAGCCATTGCACGAGCTATTAGGGAACACATATCCTCGATTGGGTTGAAATCGGGGCTTTGACCTGACCAAAACATTACATCAATTGAATTATCAGAAAATCATTTTTGTAATTTTAGCAATATATACAGGGAATTGTCACGTTGAAAAAATAATGTTCTGAGATATTCCCAGCTTCTGGATACTTAGTAACTGTCTTGTTTCTAAAACTCGAATGTATACCTTTGCATTGATTGACTTCTAACATCTATTATGTGTCTCAACTCATGCTGCATAAAAGTTCCCCATACAATTGTCCCTCCATCCCCGTGTTTAACTATTGTTTTATGCAACTTGGCGAAAATCTTTCTCCAGTTCTTCGAATGCACCGTTCAGTAGCATCATTTACAAGACAAAATCTTGATTCATCTTACCAGAAAACATTCCTGAACCACTCTGTATAGTTCTTCCCATAACACGAGAAAAGCCTATTTTATCATTGATGTTCTTCTTAGAAAAAAATGGCTTCTTTGAACACCTTTTAGAAGAAAAATCCCATATCTTTTATTTGTCTAGATAGTGCATATCTCGAAAGATAATTTCCGGCTTTTTTTTAGAATTATTTCCTGTGGTCAACTTAAATTTTCTTTCAATCCGTCAAAACCCTTAATTTAAGGCCGTGGTCGTCCTTCAAAGTGGGTACTCTAGAGCGACTTGATCCAGATTTCCTTTTTAGCGAGCGTTCGCCTTCAAACCTTTGACCACTTCGCTTCACTGCAAAAAGAGATGTTTTCACATTTTCTTTTCTTAAACTATCACACATCTTCTTGTAAGCCATTTTGTTCTGCCTTAATCCTGCAATTCGGGTTTTTATATCCTCACCAAAATGCGGTCTTACCATTTTTAGGATATATTTTTCCACTTATTATTATTGGCTATACAAATAATGATCTGCCAAATAGAAATGTTCATTCAAAATTAACAAAAAATCATGAAAAATATTAGACAGTTGATTTCTTCCCTCTTTTCACTCTTAGCCCATTTTTTTTTGCTGATGCGTGTATATGGATACAACATTACTGCGAGTAGATCAATTATTTTTTTATCGCACACTTAATTTTACTCACAAATATTCTTTTAGAATTTTTCTATATTAAACACCCACTTATCTTATCATAGCTATTTCCTCTATTTGTGTATTTATTTCTTCCGTGTCTTCTCATCGTTCCTTCGTTTCCCGCTCCCCATCATTCATTTCGCGCCTTTTTGTATTAATCGCCGTTCCAGCTTTTATATTTCCCGTGCCTTCCATTGTTTCCAATTATCATTTCCTTGTGGCCAGCCGCTCGGAACTCTCGGCCGCCATTAAATATGATATCGGAATAAAGACAAAAACATAATCATGGCGTCCGACCCGCTTCTTCGTTAACGTATCAAACCAGTGTTTTCAATTACTTTTTATCGACCGGGTTCTATATCTTGACTTAATAAGGAAACCGACACCGTTATTTTCATAAAACGATCAGTCTTCTAAACTCGACTACTTCTGAGACATGATATAATAGTAAATAGGTAACTCTATTATGAGTTTGGTAATGAATTCAATCTAAAAATGCTTGTCAAAAGAACGCTTTTACATTATAAACTAGCAAATATCAAGTTGCGCGGTTGTAATATAAGATTAAGTATAATCTTTAATTCATGCCTTCTTCATATATATTATTATAATGACAATTCTTGTCAATTATATTATACTAGTCTGAGAGCCCGAGTGATATATATATATATATATATATATATATATATATATATATATATATATATATATATATAGAGAGAGAGAGAGAGAGAGAGAGAGAGAGAGAGAGAGTTGTATGTAATATACTGAGTTCGTGTAATTCAGTAAATTTTCATATACCAATGAGTTTTAAGCCAAATAGAGTTGACTTAAGGAGTAAGCTACAAAATTATCATATTTCACAATTTAGCATTAATATACTGTGAAAGCCAAGTCAAGACTCTTTATCTATGTCTAAATCAAAACGTAGATTCCATGAACTAAGCTTCTTTCTTAGAACTGCCCGCCTGTGGAATTCTGTTCCGTCTGCCTGCTTCCCTCCTGACTACAACTTGGATGTCTTCAAGTCCAACGTAAACAAATTCCTGATGAACCGCCCCCTTAAGTAGACACTTTATTAAATAGCCACACTATCGTACTGTACTTACAATAACGCTTATCCATGAGTGGCTTCCGGGCCTTGATAAGTGGTGACCACCTTGTCAAAAAAAAAAAACAGTAAAAGGGTCGTAAAATATTTTGATGGTTTTACAAGAGTGTATTCCCTTTTTTTATTTTTCCTTAACCATTCTTATTTCCTTTCTCTTGATTTTATTAGAATCAGTGAGTCACCCAAAACGAAGAATACATGCAAAAAAAGGCGAATGATAAAAATTCATTTCGAGCAATCAAATAAAAGATTATGAATCGAAAAAGTAAAATAAAATGTCCAAAAATGTGTTTCGGGCACTTAAGAAAGTGAAACTGACGAATACACGTCGCCTTGGTGTAACGCTTTTTAAGTATTGTCTACACACTTACGTTTGAATTTTCCGAACTTCCTGCAACACTCATCTACGTCAATTTTACAATTCCAAGACCCATGCGCATAAAAGACTATTTTTCTATTATGGAAAACAAAATAGTAAGACATGGTTATATATTACATGGTACACTTTCCCTAAAAACATCCATTTAACCCTCATTTATTTTGGAATAAGAAACGAACACCAGCACATATTTTTTCATATTGGAGTCAGAAAAAAATAAATATATTTAGTATAATGTGTCATTGAAGATTTTTACAAAATGAACCCGCATACGTTCACACTGTTAGTAATTTCTGATTTGTTTTGTTGAGCAGAGCGGAAGTCCAAACAGACCTACCGGAACAAGCTTCGCATTTTAAGATTAAAGTAGAACCATTAGTATGCTTCTGCTTGGTTTGTTTTATTTCTTGATAATGCGTATGTTTTTATTTATTTATTTATTTTTAAACAAGGAAATATGTGTGTAGAACGTATTTGAATGTAATCCGGAAGTGACAAGGCAGTTACGTTTGAATAAACAAATCGGCTATGTTATATTTTTCATAGACTGCCAGAATTGGTTTGAAAATCAACACCATTAATTTTACTTTTTCATTCTATATTTGTTTTAAATGTTTAAAAAATAAATTGTTAATAATTTGATTCTTGTTTTAGACGTGTACATTCATCTCTCAAAGTGTCCAAGACTGCCCTCAGTTTTAATTGTATTTCGATCGATTTTCCATAGTAACAGAGTTGGAAAGCGTGATTAGAATGAGATGCTAAAACAGCCAAATAAATAGCTGAACCCTGTGTGAGGTGACGATATTCCGAGGATGAAGTGAAGGAAAAAAAGACGTGTTACACACGTAGCGGAGAGCAACAAGGAAAGGCGCGTCCTAACCATCACCGGACAAAGACAAAGTAACACATGTTCGACACCGAACCTGTTAAGCAGATTGATGTACGAAATAACTTGGGAACGTGAGACAAGGCGTTATTCTAGAAGTACGAAATAAAGGTCAGTTGTTTCAATTGAAAAAAATGTAAGTCGACTTCTTTACTTGTCTTTGATTTCAATACGACTCTCTGGCAACAACGTGTGATTCCAGAGTGTTTGTATTTAACGATTGCGTTACACAATGTTTGAGTTGTAATTTACGTAGGTTGAACAAAATAATTAAACTACCTCGTGACTTCTGCATATTTAAAAAAAATCTTTTCAGAATAATAATCTTCTAAGGCCGACCATCGTGGTTGACATTAACCGAACGCTAATATGTTTTATTTATAATTTATTCATACAAATAATTTTTCTAGGTCTTGTCTGCATTTGAAATTAATTAATAATTTTTACTTATTATTTATCTATAAAATATTAAACATTCTACATCCGTATGATCTAGTCATACCAAATGTAGCATTATACCACATGAATTACCAATTATATTTGTAAAAATACATACCCCCTTCTTCGTTCCATCAAATCAATTCAATAACAACACTCTTCAGATGAGCTTCAAATGGTTTTGAAAGGCAATATGAATAACCTGACTCTGGCATGTAATGGTTTTACATTAACGTAGCCTGTTCAAAATGCCTCAGATTTTTAAAACTATATTTTTCATTGGTTTACGGGGGGTTGACGCTTATCAACGCCAGGCGGATACTCAAGAATAAAAGATAAGTATTTGGTGTATAGTGGGAAATATGAAGACTAATAGCGAAACTTGGAGAGATATAGATTACTGTATAGAACCGTTCACCAAGAATTATTCACATCAAAATTTGCATTATATTAACAAAATGCTGATGTTCTGTTTTATTTTATTATGGTTAGCTGTATCTGGAATTGCAAGGTGCGTTCTAAAATTAATGGCTCCATATGTTTATCCTGGCCGAATGAATCAGCCGGATTGCAAATTTCATTAATATTATGACTAAACTTCTCCATCAGTTTCTGTCTGTTTATTCCCTTGTTGTTGATTATGACGGTGTCAGACTCTAAAAGAGGAAACTATGCTATTTTCCTGCGCCAGAAGCAGAGACATGTCATTGAAATCCTGGTCAAATCAAGGGAAAAAGTAACGCCTGGAAATGTGGACTCCCTACAACTACTACGAACTATACATCAAACCAAGGATAAAAAGGACAAGCCCATCTCATTCACATTCCAGCGCATATGAAATATTTATAAAAAATGGTAGATTTTCAGATAATTTAAATGATTTACCCCCGTCATTTTCAGAACGAAATAACCGTATTATGACTTTTGTCTAAATCTGTGACCACTTATTAAATCGATGGAAAGCTAGTACATTAACCTATTAAAACGTTTATTTTTCGTAGACATGAGTATTAGATTTCTTAATATATTTTAATAATCATTGAGGTGACTATGATATTACGCACACACATACACACACACACGCGCGCGCACACACATATATATATAATCTTAGAAATGTGTTTTTATGCATTGATATTCATATTAAACCCCTTTTTGTTCGATTTATTTAAAAAGAAAATACACCTTTGTCATATATGGGTCGTGAAATTGCATTTATCTGCAGAAGATCTAGCTAATTGGCAAATTCTTTTAAACATTCATTTTAATTAATTCCCTATTAGTTTTTCGGTTTTCTGACGAAATGATCATCTTTAGTTAACTATTATGTGTAATTATATTCATGCAGATATTCTACATGATTTATATCTGCGTACTTGTTGCGTAAAAAGGTTGCAGTCAACACAAACATCTTTATATATATATATATATATATATATATATATATGTATATGTATATATGTGTGTGTATGTGTGTGTGTGTGTTCATACATATTTTTTTAATATATCTACTAAACTCCTGTATCAATTTTTGGTCTATAGACAAAAACTTAATATATAGGGTATTCGAATCTATGCAAGACATTATCTTTGGGGTTTACCGAGGAAAATTGCTGAACAAGTATGAAGATTATAAACAAATGGACTTTGCCAGGTGAAGGTCGAACGATGGCATAGCACATAAGCATGCGTAGCAAATTAATTCATGTTTTAATTCATAGCTTGCTGTAGACATGTCTTCATAGTCCAGGCAGTGACGTCAAAAGAAAAAGTAAATTGTAAGCTAAACTTTTCGGTTCCCATTTTCGATGGTGGCGCATGAGTAATTTTTTTTTACTTTTACTATTTAACTCATTACTATATATTGAGTCCAATATAATATAATACTAGATATTAAATTTTGTATTCAGAAAAAAAAAATATTTAATCGTATTGTACAAGCTCGCAGTGCAAAGCAGCCTTGTTGTGTGTATATAAGCCTGTTTGAGTGGGTGTCTCTGTGTGAGTTCGTTCCCTATAGACTCCAGAACAACTGTACTAATTTTTATATAATTTCACGCTATGTGTCTGGCATGGTTCTTAGATATATTGTATATCGGGGTACAGTCAATAAGTATAAAATTGAAATGATTTGATGAAAGAAGATTAGAGCATTGTGACCAAATACCTACACGGTCTAACATCAGAAGTGTATTTGAGACGCTTTATTACCTCACAAATCAACACTAAATTCTTAAATATATACACACAAGAAGGTGTATATATATATATATATATATATATATACATATGTATATATATATACATATATATGCATATATATATATATATATATATATATATATATATATTACAATAGAAAATTACGAGCATGAAAAGTAATTTTCTGACTCCAATAATATGGGGTCCTGGATATGACCTAAAACTATATCCGACGGTGAGGCCCCACCTTGCGGGCCTTGGATAGTGTAGAGCCATCCTTTAATTGCCATTGCTCCCAGGTCCACTCTGACCCGGAGTGGTAGTACCTGTTAGGGTCCAAACTACGGGTTAAATAGAATCTGACTTTGCATATATATATATATATATATATATATATATATATATATATATATATATATATATATAATTCAAACACTGTAGTGTTTGTATATATGGATAAGTTGCAGTTTTAGTCATTTAGAACTGCTTTTAAGCTTCACTGATAATTTCATTTTCGACCAAATTGTAAACAATTATTAAAGTGTAAATTTGTCAGTCTTCATTTAGTAAAACAAAAGTTATATGAATTTACTGATGTACAGAATCGTAAAAAAACGTTTGGGCGTTTACGACGTTTATATGACTGGTTTCTATAGCAACAACGTCGCTCCAGCGACTACTGTTGCTAAAATTCGCCGTTCTCGCGAAAAGAGAAGTAACACTTTAAACAGAAACAATGAAAGAATGAAAGGGAGATCATTAGGGGGCGGTTATTGAAAGCAAACGAGTGCTGTAAATTGTTATTATATTAGCTATGTGTATGTTATGTTTATGGGGTGTAAAAAATAACACTGAACTTAAAAAAAGAACTAGTGAATTCACTTGAAGCCTGGAAATATCAGGAACAATAATAGAAAAACGAGAGCACGAACAGTAATATGGTTAAGCTTAACTATAAAACAGTAAAGTACTAGTTGTTAAAATTGCAAAAGGAAATGAAAAAAATATTCTACTAAAAAAATTTAATTTTCCCTCTGTCATATATATATACACACAGGATGACCCCCAAAAAACGGGCCCCAACTCTAATTAGGTCCCGTTTCTTAGTGTTTTGTCCGAATGAAATGAAACTTTAGTCATAACTAGTTTATTATATTCAAAACACCACATCAAAACACTAGGGTCTTTGGCCTTTTTTCTCCGTTGACTGTAAAATGCTCAGAAAAAAAAAACAATTAAATGTGCTCTGTTTTTTTGGGGTCACCCTGAATATATATATATATATATATATATATATATATATATATATATATATATATATATATATATATATATATATATATATGGGAGGGATAAAGAAGGGTGAGATTTATCGTAAGCCTATATATAGATAAGACAAATATATGCACATATATAATGTGTTAATCCGAGCGCGGATTCCTCGCATATACCAGTCGCATCTAAACATAGCTCACATAAATATCCTTTATGGAATAATCCAAATGCATTTATGAACGGCCTAATCTCCTTCCCATAAAAAAGTCGATGTACTCCCCTTCCACTCACCCTCTATCAGACTTATGCGAACGTCGATTGCGTAGACCACGCATTTAGATAAATCCCAGCGATGTTTTTGCAAACATATCAAATGTGTTTTAGCGGCCGTAATCGCAAAATGCATTTGATAATAGTTGTTTTACGAAAATACATATGTCAAGATATACGGTGCGTATGATTGAGTTTATATTTATATATATATATATATATATACATACATACATATATATATATATATATATATGCAGAGAAAGAGAGAGAGAGAGTGTGTGCAGTCGTCTGTATGTATGTGTCTATGTTTGTATAGTTAACGGCTGACAACTGCCTATTACATAATATATATATATATATATATATATATATATATATGTATATATATATATATATATATATATATATATATATATATATATATATATTCCCGTTTTCTTTTAATTTATTTTAGTTCAGTAAGTTTTAAGAGATCAGGGGAGCCAACTCCCGCTGGAGCTAACACTTGATTCTGTTATGATTAAAATTCATATCCAAGAACTCTTTTAAGAATAGACGCTATTCGCTTTTATGGTTGCTATTTCTATTTCGTTACAGCTTGGTCTTCCGGGGATTGCTTCTAAGTATTTCTGAAGATTCTTTTTTTATTAAGCCAGTTGCTCCTATCACAACCGGTATAATGTTTATTTCTTTCGGGTACTATGTCCTTTTTAGATCATTTTTTAGGTTCGTATATTTTGTTATCTTTTCCCGTTCAGCTCTATTAAGGCCAAAGTCATTTAGGACGTTGACATCGGCAAAGAGGGCAGTTCTTTTGGGTGTTTTTTTTTTTTTTGCATATTACAATGTCTGGCTTATTGGTATATAATCTGTCTATGTTTATATATAGCTAAAAGTCTATATGTCTATAAAATATAACCTACTGATTTCTTTCTGTCGTCTGATGAGAAGAATTGCAAGAATAGCATTCTTTGAAAATCGTCGGAATAATGATTTTGTAAATTGTATTTTGGAGTAGTAGCTGTCTATGTTTGTATATCTTGCTAAAAGACTATATGTATATACAATATAATGTGCGGAGAAACGGGTCGTTCTTGTTTCGTGTTGACACTTTTTCCTATTTTTAGTTTATCTATGTTATTATATCTAACCAAATGTAAATAATTAAAGACAAACGACTAAAACTGCTTTTATTTTCTGAATAGCCATTTCTCGGCGAATATCAAATTAGAAGAAAATTATTTCGGTTTTTAACTTAAATTCAGATGAATCTGTGTCGGCTTTAAGAAAAATTATTGATCGAAATGAGAACCATCAGGATTAACACAACTTTGCCAACGCAAAACAATATTATTCATGTCAGTAAAGTGAAAACTAACGCGTTTTGGTGGCGATGATGTCGGTGAAAGCAGTTTTAGCATCGCTAAATTTTTTGATGCATTTTTCATTCGGAAAATTGTTGAGATGCTTGAAAAATTGGTAGTCGGTAGGCGAGAGATATGGAGAGTACAGCGGATGTAGCAGAGTTTCATAGCCAAACTTGTTGAACTTCCAAAGAGTGTTTTATTTTTCTGTAGGCTAATGCTGTGTGTTGTTGTCGAAGTTTCTGATGCATTTCATCTGTATTTAACAGTACTCCACCGTTGTCATTGTTTCGCCTGCATTCAAAAACTGTAATGGATAAGATCGATTAAGATCACAAATTGATGCAACACTTTTGAAATAAGAGCGTTTCAGGAAACGCACAGTACATGTGCATTTTGTATTGGATATGCATCCCTCTTAAACGATTCAAACGATTAATATGTTACTGCACACACCCAAGCAAAAAAAAAAAAATAGTTCGCGCCGTAAATGGTAGCCGAATGGATACGGTCTTTGCTAATCAAGCCAGAGATGACTCGTGTTGCCGGGTTCGAATCTATCGACTGGTATTAATCCCGACACCCTGCACTGAAAATTCCCGAAATGATGAAACATTAGTGCCTTTAGCTATTTAATAATAACTCGTTTCTTATAGTTGAGCACTACTAGTTGAATTAAATCAGTCAATTTAGCTCTTATTCATAGATCCCCATACAATAATTAGATCACTCTGACTGACGTATAAAAAAAAATGAATGCTTAATTTCAACGTTATTTTACGCGGATACGGTCCTTGCTAATTAAGTCAGATATGGCTTGTCTTGCCGGGTTCGAATCTATCGGCTGGTGTTAATCGTGCCACTCTGCACTGAAGACACTAGTGTTTCATTCTTTCGGATGTATTTTCCGAAAGGATGAAACACTTATGTCTGTAGGTATTTAATTATTTTTCTTATTTTTCGCTTTTTCTGGATATCTTTGCCATTCGGCGAGCGGTCTTTTTTATTTCAGCTGACATGTTCTATAAAATGGCGTCTAACTACTGAACTGAGAGTCGCCGATTTTTGGAAAGAACGCACTGTTCATCGGAACTCAGAATCAGGTAGAGAAACGGGTCGTTCTTGTTGCTTGTTGAGACGGTTTTTTTTTGTTTTGTTATTTTCGTTGTCGTTCAATTCGTGATGCACCCATTTAGGAAGAGTATTTTCGCCCTTTTCAATCACTCTCAAGTTGTTTGATATTATAGTATACGTTAGGTCTAATTACAAAAGCGATTTTCAAACAGTTGTGCTTAGATAAGCTTGCATTAAAGATTTTAATTTATCGTTGTCAACAGCCGATAGCCAACTTTTAATCGTACAATCATCAAGATTTTCGTCGCCGCCACGAAATGTCTTAAACATTCATTGTGCTAGTCGTTTGGTAGTGGATCCTGGGTCAAATGATTCATTTATGCCGGAAGCTGCTTCAGCTGCGTTTCTGCCTAGCTTGATTAAAATCAGCAACTTGTGCGAACTTGCTTTTTCTCATCTTATATTTAACTTTCCGAAAGAAAAAAAAAACATGATTGTTTTAAAACAATTACTATTAAAACAAGTCGATAGAGCGAACGGACTGTTTAATATGATATATAAAGTAAAGGTGTTACAAGAAAAATATTTGAAATTGAATAAAAAAATTCGCAGGCACTTCATTTTACACATAATATATACAATTTAAAAAAATATTAATACTTAATTACTTCGTGTAGAGCTGATAAAATAGCTGATGAATATGTCAGGGAAATTCTCGTCTTTTGCAAGGATTTTAGTATCTGTGGGTGTGTGGAATCTTTTATCTTTCCCCCCTTTAAGTTAAACAATGTATTAAAATGAGAATCCAAGTTAAACTAAGTTCCGATCTTACTTTAAACTCATCCCCATGAAAATATAGGCACAATCACTATATCCGGAAACTGTCATTGTAGCATAGACGAGTAGAGTATTAATTTATACTTCATATGTGCTTTTCTCTCTTTCTCTCCACCTCTCTCTATCACTCTTTCTCTCTCTCTCTCTCTCTCTCTCTCTCTCTCTCTCTCTCTATATATATATATATATATATATATATATATATATACTAGCAAAAGTACACGTCGTTAACTGGGTTCAAAAACAGCCTACAGAAAATGGACTGATTTATGAAAGTATGATAGGTTATGAAAAGGAAGGGTTGTAAAGAGATAGCTTCGAATTTGGCGGTATCTAAACCAAAGCAAAATATGATGAAAGTAAAAATAAAATAGATACATCCCATGATTTATTATACCATACCTGTTCACACTGAAACACTTATCACAATATTCTGTGGATCTATATTAAAAAAAAAAAACTTGTTAAACTTTGTGACATATTTCCATTCTATGTAGATAAGGTGCGAACGAACACCCCATAATTTTATGATACCATATTTCTTCAAATTGAAATATAATTATCAAAGTGTACTTACGCAGATAGATATGAAAAATCTTTATTAAAGTCTGCCCCTATTTCCATTCCATGGAGGCCAGGCGCGAATGCAGACCCACAATTTTATTCTGGCATCCCTATTTAAATTCTTATGTACATCTATATGAAAAACACATATAACTGTTTTTTTAAATTTATATATATATATGTGTGTGTGTGTGTATATGCGTGTGTTTATGTATCTATATATCTATACATCTATATATACAATGTATTATTTAAAATTTAAAAACATTATATAAACAGATTAATCTATTTATCAACACTTTAAAAATGCAAAGTATTTTATTAAAAGAGGGGAGAAAAGACGATTTAATTTCTTTCTTTCTGTTTTTTTTTCATATTGAAATATGGCTGATCTATTTTGGGCCGTAACAGGTTCATATAAAGGAAGTAAATAAGTTCTATTGCGTGTTTCTTTCCTTGCAAGTAAATCCTTGTGATGTTAGATCCATTTGGCATTTGCTTTCTTCCTCTCTTCTTCCTGTCTTTTTTTAACTGCCCTTAAATACTACTACTATTACTACTAATAATAAAAATAATAATAATAGTAAATAGGAGGTATATTAAAGCGAATAAATACTACATAACTGCGAGTTTTTCCATATTTTCAGCATCCGTAGTCTGGCGTTCTACATATGAGCTACGATGATAAACCACTTTTTTTTTTTTTTTTTTACAGCTTTTAAATTTTAGATTTGTTGTTGTTTGTTTTTGCGATATTATCAGCTTCGAAACGCTGTTATGAATTTTTCCCCTACCTTAGTGTTTATAAAAAGCCAGTAGAATGCCAAATGGCAGATGCCGATGTCATGACTTTTATCCTAACCCATGAGGATGACGTCTGAGAGGCAGAAGCGTGCATCTCCATGGGTATACATTTCATGCCCGTGAAAATATTGATGAAAAACTTAATAAATATTCGCCTCTAAAAAAAAAGCTGATTCATTCAAATATATAAATATATATATATATATATATATATATATATATATATATATATATATATATATATATATATATATATATATACAGCAATAACGAAAATGGCTGTGTGTGTATGTTTGTGTGTCTGGTAACAAAC
>NC_136497.1:126605795-126783295 GCF_053919585.1 Euprymna scolopes | reverse complement strand
ACGCAACTTAGGATATACGGATAAGATAGAATACATAGTAAAAAAAGTAGAAAAAAAAACAGAATAAATCCATAATCACGAATAACATGACCCAAAAGAAAACAATAACCCCATCCGTAATTCCTCGAGCAAGCATAATCCTCATCCAGAGCACACAAAGTCTAAGACTAAATGCAGTTACAACCAAAATAAAAAGAATAGCAATAAATTAAGGCTACAAAAATCCATATAGTTCAACCCACCATACATCACCAAACTAATATACCAAAGGAATTATTTAAAATAGTTGAACAATCCTTTCAACAACCCCATAGATACAGCACTACATTAAATATAAACTCAATAAAAATCTCTTACTCCATAATGCCTAACCTAGCACACACGATAATAGCATCAAACAACTCTAAAATAAGAAAATACCAGATCCCTCCGCCGTAGAGTCCATCCACACAAAATTGTAATTTCCGAAACAAACAATCTAGCCCATTAAGAAACGATTGTATGCACAAATACGTTATATACTCATGTACAGTCACCGACTTTCCAACCACAACAGTAAATATAACTGATAGAACACCCAACAATCGCACTCAAAATATATTAACTATAGAACCAGCAACACTAGAGAACGCCATTGACTTCCACTATGCTAACCCCATAAATGAGACACATGGTCACACCCAAGTTACTCAGGAACTCCATTCTGAAAACGACTCGAACCTAATAATCCATTCCCCCTCGGCAAGTCTATCCCACACCCATAGTAGAATCTCCAACGGCTTAAGCACCATTTATGCATTGATTGAGATTGTCGGACTGACTTCCTCATCTTGGTTGTTATTGTCACAACGTTTCGGTCGTTTTGCCCTCCGGCCTTCGTCAGGTGTTTTGTATCGAACTGGGGAACCGTTTGTTAGGAGTCTCGAACCCAACCCTTTATTATTATTATTACGGGGGTACCGTGTTTGGACTTCAGCTAGGCTTTGGGACATAGTTGCTGATTCTCTGTTTTGAATGTTACTTTTCCACTGCCTTCGTTCAGGATTGAACTTAGCACCTTTGGGTAATTGTAAACTTTGATACAATGTCTAGGACCACATGGGCATATGTCACTAGTACCTGAACTAGTGTTGGCAATTTGCCCCTATATGTATTTACAAATGTATGAGTGTATATGTACAATTTTCCCCTATATGGATTTACACATGTATGAGTGTATATGTATGCATGCATGAGTGCGTGGATGTTGTATGCTTTGTATTTGTGTTACTATATACGTATGTCTATATGTGTACTTATGCATGCGCGTGCTTTAGTAAGTATATGTTTGTACATGTCTATTTGTGTATGGCTGTACATATGTATGTGTATGTATATATATAGGTGTGTATGTATGCATATATATATACATATGTATATATTTGCATCCATTAATATCATTTCTTCATGTATGTGGATGTATATATATATGTGTGAGCATGTGGGCGTGCGTTTTGTGTTTGTGTGTGTATATATATATTATTATGTGCAAAAATGTATATATGGGTGTATGCACGTGTGTGTGTACATGTATACACGTGTGTGTGTATGTATGTGCGTATATGTATATATATATATATATATATATATATATATATATATACACACATTTGTATGTGCGTGTGTGTATGTGAACATGGGCATTTAATGGAGTTACACACCTTAGCCGTAATTTAGTGCGCTCTAACTGGCTGCATCTCCCCGGACCATCTGTATGCGCAGACAAATGGGGATTACTCCCCTTCTCTTAAATAGAATTATGAAATAAACCCGATCAATTGTTGATGCATGTATATGTTTAACTGTGAGGTGCACGCTCGTTGTATTTGTATGTTTAGATATATCAGTGTGCATACAAAATTCAATGCTCAAATTCTATTAACTACGAGCATAAATAAAATCGAATACTATACCTATCCAACACCTGATACATTGGGTGATCACCTAAAAAGATTTTGGATTACATCTACCAAAACACACTCAATGCACCAACAAATACGGCTGCCCCGTATACCTTCCGGAAAATCAATAAGGAGCAACCACGCTTTTTTGTTAGACGGGATTATTGCCTTCTCCCCTGGACATATATTCTGTGTAATCCTTCCGATAATTGACTGCCCAGGTTGTATCAAATTCCCTTTTCCTATAGTTATCTCCAAATAATTATTATTCACCACTCAAAAAACTAGTTTAAATATTTGTGCTGAAAAGCAAAATAAGTGTCTATTCACAGCCGAACATTTTGATAACTGCATTTCATTTCCTCTGTTGATATGAGCCACTATTGAAAATCCATGGATTAAGGAAACCAACATAACCACTTCTATATATTCCTTTTGTCAAACAATAAACTCAATTCGAATATATGAGAATATATGTGCCGATATGTTGTTTTTTTAGAATTTAAATATAACAACTAAACTTATATACATATATATATATATATATATATATATATATATATATATATATATATATATACATACATATACAGAATATTTTTAAATAGACTAGCAGCGCGAGCACTGTATAAGCGATGGGAGAATGTTTATTTAATAGAAATTTGATGAGACGTTAACGAGCACCAATCTCTGGTCCAGTGGTTTGAAGTGCCGACTGTCAAAACAATAGTTGTATGTTCTATCCCTGGTTGATGAGTTGTGACACAACGAAGCAGTACTTTCTGTGGATGGCTATATATATTTATATATACGAGAATATTCAAAAGGTATGATTATTTTCCATTCTTTGTTTTTCTCTATAATTGGAAAGAAAAAATAAATGCCTCTGCTTTGCTTGTGCGGCGCACTAGCTCAGGTGGCAGAGGACTCGCATCGGGTTTCGAATTCTGACCAGCTGTGTTTAATCGATGAAGTCAAATGAGAGCGAAACCCAGGTCTTGGACTTCTGCTTTGTTGGTTTGCATAGCTTGTGTGAGCTGCAACGTTGCTTTAGTGTGGAATATATATATATATATATATATATATATATATATATATATATATATATATATATATATATATATATTATATGATAATTGCAACGTCTTGTTGCATATATATATATATTATATGATAACGTCTTGTTGCATATATATATATATTATATGATAATTGCAACGTCTTGTAAGACGAATGCCACTCCCTCAGAGACTTAAAAATCCATGAGCCCAAAAATGACTTTCATCGCCACATGACCATTTTAATAGACAAATGCCTGAGGGAGTATATACAGAAAATGTTATAGAGTCTTAGCTTTGTACGACAGCTAAGTCTCTCTCTCGGTTCAAAATGTTGCGATCCTGGAACAAGCAAGAACAAGACAGCCAAGAACAAGTTAAACTGCAGAACAGCTTAATGCGGGTACTGGTCTCCCGCTTTATAGTTTTTTTTAAATCAGAGATTTGCTTCTCCTAGAAAGCTTGCCTTTACCATAGCTTACAGGAACCCTCTCCACCCCAACACAGAAACACACATGGTGCTAGTTTTAAGGTCTAAAGCTTGTCTCTAACTTAATAAATACCCCACTATCAACTAAAGTCCGCCCCCCTGTTCCATCGCCGAAATGTTGAATCTCCGTGTCTGTTTTACAAGTATTTTAATTGAATTTGCCCTGACAGACTCCAATAACATGAACACGTTTGGCGATAGTACTTTAGTGAACGTAACAAGCAGCAAAATCTCACCCCTACACTCTACAAATCGTTAGATGCTGTAAAGCGTTTTACTTAAATTATTTCTCCCCTTGAACAGCTCGTCATTAAAATTGTCTCCATGTTCCTTGCTAAACTGACTGAAGTGACATGCTGAAATTAAAATGGAGTGTGAACAGACAGCTCGTTGCTTAACTCCTTATCTAGTGACCTTGTGTAATTGGTCAAAAATCGTATCCCCTTACATCCAAGTCTCACTGTGAATTGTTTGGGGTGGATAACAGTAAAATGAAAAATGAAGAAGATCGGCGACTAAAATATCTCATTAAGTTGTTACTTGCGAGTTTTTCGTGTAAATAAATTGACAAAACCGCTCTCAAGCAGCTCCATGATTAACTGGAACCTCGTATTTGTATAATTAACGCGCGCAGCAGTAGCAGCCACAGTATTAAGATTGATTATCATATCAATTTCAAATGTTTGTAATTAAAATAAACAGAACGAGCAAATTAAAACGGCGCATTTTCGGTGCCCACGTTTTTATTTGGAGGAAACGTACCAAAAATTTATTTGACCGAAACTAATTTACGAACACGAAAAGTAATTGAAAGTCTTCGAAATATTGCAAATTGAATAGTGATGGAAATAAATACAATAGGTGCGTGTCTGTAATACGCTATTTTTGAATTTATTATACAACAAACATAGTAATCTTTTATGAAAGAACATTGTAATGTTTCTTATAAAACGACATTTGGAAATTTTGTCACAAATTGACACAGTAATGTTTCTTATAAAATGACATGGTAAATTTTCTTATTAAACGATATTCAAAATTTTCTTAGAAAAATACAGTGAACACTTCGTTATGTAACGGCATTGTAAATTCTCTCATGAAACGACATTGTAATTTTAAAGAAACGACATTGTAATTATTTATGAAACGACATTGTAATTTTTTATGAAAAGACATTATAATTTTTGTATGAAAAGACATTGTAATTTTTTATGAAAAACATTGTAATTTTTTATGAAAAGTCATTGTAATTTTTTATGAAACGACATTGTTATTTTTGTGAAAAGACATTGTAATTTTTTTATGAAAAGACAATTGTATTTTTTTATGAAAAGACATGCTAATTTTTTATGAAAAGACATTGTAATTTTTTATGAAACAACATTTTTATTTTTATGAAAAGACATTGTAATTTTTTATGAAACAACATTTTTATTTTTATGAAAAGACATTGTAATTTTTTATGAAAAGACATTGTAATTTTTTATGAAAAGACATGCTAATTTTTTATGAAACGACATTGTATTTTTTATGAAAAGACATTGTAATTTTTTATGAAAATACATGCTAATTTTTTATGAAACGACATTGCAATTTTACAGAAACGACATTGTAATTTTTTTATGAAAATACATTGTAATTTTAAAGAAATGACATTGTAATTTTTTTATGAAAAGACATTGTAATTTTTTATGAAACGATATTGTAATTTTAAAGAAACGACATTGTAATTTTTTATGAAACGACATTGTATTTTTTTATGAAATGACATTATAATTTTTTTATGAAACGACATTATAATTTTTTATGAAACGATCTTTATAATTTTTTTTATGAAACAACAGTGCAATTTTTTATGAAACGACACTGTAATTTTTCCATGAAATCATATGGTATTTTTCATGAAACATTATAATTTTTTATGAAACGCCATTGTAATTTTTATAAAGCGACATTGTAATTTGTTTATGAAACGACATTATATTTTTTATGAAACGACATTGTAATTATTTTATGAATTTTTATGATTTGTAATTTTTTGTGAAACAGCATTGTATTTTTTATGAAATAACATTGTAATTTTTTATTAACAACATTATAATGTTTTTTAAGAAACGATACTGTATTATTTATGCAACGACATTATAATTTTTTATAAAACGACATTGTAATTTTTAAGAAATGACATTATAATTTTTTATAAACCGACGTCGTAATTTTTATGAAATGACAATGTAATTCTTTTATGAAACGCCATTATAATTTTTTATGAAACAACATTATAATTTTTCTATGAAACGACATTATAATTTCTTTATGAAACAACATTATCATTTTTTTTATGAAACGGCATTGTAATTTTTTTATGAAACAACATTATAATATTTTATGAAATGGAATTGTAATTTTTTTATGAAACGACATTGAAATTTTTTTTATTAAACAACATTGTAATTTTTTATGGAACGCCATTGTATTTTTATGTAACGATATTATAATTTTTTATGAAACGACATTGTATTTTTTATGTAACAACATTGTAATTTTTTTATGAAGCCCCATTGTAATTTTTATGAAACGACATTTTAATTTGTTTATGAAACGACATTGTAATTTTTTATGAAACAACATTGTAATTTTTTATGAAACATCTTTATAATTTTTTTATGAAACGACAATGTAATTGTTTATGAAATGACATTGTAATTATTTTATGAAACGACATTGTAATTTTTTATGAAACGACATTATAATATTTTATGAAACAACATTATATTTTTTATGAAGCAGCATTATAATTTTTTATGAAACGACATTATAATTTCTTTATGAAACAACATTATATTTTTTATGAAATGACATTGTGTTAAGTTTTGAGACATTGTGTTGAACAAAGATGGCGGCGTAGTTCAGATCAGTAACCCAGATGGCGACCAAGAATCAAATGCGGTCCGCCGCATAGTTTACCTCTTAAGTTCTGAGATATTATGTTGAACAAAGATGGCCACGTAGTTCAGATCAGTAACCAAGATGGTGGCGAAGAATTAAATGCGGCCGTGACGTAGCAAATAACGAACTGATTTAATCCAAAATGCGACGATTTTTATAATAATTTTGCGACGTTTTGATTGGTTGTTTAGCAAAGCCGTTGGTTATAAAAATGATTGGCGAATCCATTCGTCTCATACCCCCATTCGAATCAAACACTTTTTACACATTGTAATTTTATGAAATGACATTGTAATTTTTTATGAAATGATATTGTATTTTTATGAAACGACATTGTAATTTTATATTAAACGACATTGTAATTTTTTATGAACCGACATTGTAATCATTTTTTATGAAACGACATTGTATTTTTAAGACATTACATTATAATTTTTTATGAATAAAACCTTATAATTTTTTATGAAACAACATTATATTTTTTTATGAAACGAGATTGTAATTTTTTATGAAACGACATTGTAATTTTTTATGAAACGACATGAACTTTTTTTTTATTAAACGACATTATAGTTTTTTATAAAACGACATCGTATTTTGTTATAAAACGACATTGTAATTTTTTATGAAATGACATTGTAATTTTTTATGCAACCACATTATAATTTTTTATTAAACAACATTATAATTTTGTATGAAAACACCATAGTAATTTTTTTATGGATCAACATTGTAATTTTTTATGAAACGATATTGTATTTTTTGTGAAACGACATTGTAATATTTTTTGAAACAACATTGCATTTTTATAAGTAACGACATTATAATTTTTTATGTGACAACATTATAATTTTTTATGAAACAACATTATAATTTTTTGGTGAAACGACAGGCTAATTTTCTTATGAAACGATAGTGTAATTTTTATGTAACGACATTTTTATTTTATGAAACGACATTGTAATATTTTTATGAAATGACATTCTAATTTTTTTTGTCGCCATCTGAGTTACTGATCTGAACTACGCCGCCATGTTTGTCCAATACAATATCTCAAAACTTAACACAACATTATAATTGTTTTATGAAACATTATAATTTTTTATGAAACGACATTTTATTTTTCTTATGAAATAACAGTATAATTCTTTTATGAAACAATATTAATTTTTTTATGAAACGCATTGTTATTTTTTATTAAACAACATTGTATTTTTTATGAAACGACATTGTAATTTTTTATGCAAATACATTATTTTTTTATGAAACGACATTGTACTTTTTTATGAAACAGCATTGTAATTTTTTATGAAACGACATTGTAATTTTTTATGAAACGACACAGTAATTTTTTATGAAACGGCATTGTAATTTTTATTAAATGACATTGTAATTTTTTGTGAAACGATATTGTATTTTTTTATGAAACAGCATGGTAATTTTTTATGAAACGACGTTGTAATTTTTTTATGAAACGGCATTGTAATTTGTTAATGAAACGACATTGTATTTTTTGTATGAAACGACATTGTAATTTTTGTATGAAACGACATTGTTATTTTTTATGAAACGGCATTGTAATTTTTTTATGAATCAACATTCTAATATTTTTATGAACGGCATTGTTATTTTTTATGAAACGGCATTGTTATTTTTTTTATGAAACTGCATTGTTATTTTTTATGAAACGGCATTGTTATTTTTTTATGAAACGGCATTGTTATTTTTTTATGAAAAGTCATTGTTATTTTTTATGAACGGCATTGTTATTTTTTATGAAACGGCATTTTATTTTATGAAACGGCATTGTTATTTTTTATGAAACGCATTGTTATTTTTTTATGAAACATTCTATTTTTTTATGAAACGGCATTGTTATTTTTTATGAAACCGCATTGTAATTTTTTATGAAACAACATTGTTATTTTTTTATGAAACGGCATTTTTATTTTTTATGAAACAACATTTTATTTTTTTATGAAACGGCATTGTTACTTATTTTATGAAACGGCATTGTAATTTTATTATGAAACACCATTGTTATTTTTTTATGAAACGACATTGTTATTTTTTATGAAAGATCATTGTAATTTTTATGAAACGACAATGAAATTGTTCTCATAAAACCATATCGTGTTTTTTTTATGAAACGACATAGTAATTTTTCTTATAAAAAGTAATTTTCTCATAAACCGAGACTGTAACCAATAATACAAAGCTCACCGGTCTGTTTAAATGTATGTTTGTATGCGTGTTTGTATGTCTGCCTTAAACTTCCAACAAAGGCGACGGATTTTCACGAGATCGTATTCGGTTTGAGGCTCCACCCTTTGGACGCAAGGTATTGAAAATTCGACAAAAACATGAATTCCTTGACACATTTCTACAGGAGGGGTCGCTTTTTTCGCCCGTATTTTCGAATGTCACTCCCTCTTCTCGATTGACAAGCGTAACTTTAAACATTTGTCAATTTCTGTTTGGCGATGGACGCAACGATAAAGTCGTCTCGTTTTTTGGCATTCTTACCTTTTCCTCCTTCGCGGTACGGGTTTGTCGGGTGTACTTACGTGAAGTGGGCACAAGGTATGTTCAAAATTTTTCTTTTCGATAACTGGCAACGCCAAGTGGGCTAGCTAGTTATACAAAAAAATAACCGAGATTAATCAATATAGACAACATATTTACAATAAATATCTGTAACCAAGTGCAAGGAAATTTAATTTCTATCGATCGATGGTTGTTTTACAGTTTTGGGATATTTTTTAAGCCTTAGTTTTCAAGTTTCATATTCCACCACTGAAATTTTGTTAAAAATAATTTTCGGGAACGTGAGATCGTATTATTGGGTATGGCGCCATGAATTTCTTAAAAAATATGAGAAAATGTATTAAAGCATTAAATAATATACATTGTTTAATAGTTGGACGTACATATATGGAACAAGACATATAACGGAGGATTAGACACACACACACACACACACACACACACACACACACACACACACACACATATATATATATATTTAACGGCGTAAACCGTGACGACGGTGATGCCAATTAAATAGATATAAAGAGAGACGTAGACAGTGATTTTTAACACGAAGAAGGGAATGAATTATAATGATAGATACAGACAGTTAACACTTCGGAAAGGTGATTCATATAATGTTCATATAAAAGGCGATAGACAAAACACATTACATGTAGGTAGATGACAAACAAAGACAGACGCTTACTTATAACATGAAGACATTTATTTCAGCTGGATAAGATGATGATCAGATATTCGATACCTTGCACAATTATATTGTCTTGTCTCTTTTTGTGGTTCGCTTCCGAA
The DNA here is from genome assembly GCF_053919585.1 of Euprymna scolopes. Classification (NCBI taxonomy): domain Eukaryota; kingdom Metazoa; phylum Mollusca; class Cephalopoda; order Sepiida; family Sepiolidae; genus Euprymna; species Euprymna scolopes. Next base: position 126,773,516 of record NC_136497.1, on the reverse strand, counting down.
AGCGGATTCGGCTTACACTCTCTTTCAACTCTCTGTCAACTGCGAACCTGTTCTGACTCTCCCAAATGACTGGTTCTGCCTGATTACTAATTTTAACTTGATACATTGTAATCTATCATTCTTTCTGACGTCGGAACGTGCTAAGACGTGTGAATATCCCCTCACGTGGATGTTCATAATATACATGTCTCCAGCACGTTTTTGGCAACACGAAGAAAATTCCTTAATTTACATAGTCCGATTCTACTTACTCTCAGCCAATTAGTTGTATAGTTATTTCTAACACAGTGGACGATGTTCTGCATTCCTATCATCGTATCTAAATTGTAATATGTATTCTTTTTTTAACGTTTGATTACTGGGTTAATAGGCTCATAAGAGTAGTGATCGATGGACAAAAATCAGAGGCCTGCAGTATTAATGCTGGAGTCCCTCAGGGGTCCATCCTGGGCCCAACTCTCTTCCTGATCTACATTAATGATCTCCCTAAGCACATACTTGAATCATTCGTTGACATTTATGCTGATGACACGACCATCTACGGCAAGACATCAAAGGCTGTAAATGACAAAGTTCTCTCTGATTCTCTCTCCTCTGATCTCGAGCGTGTAGTTCAGTGGGGAAAGACGTGGCTGGTTACCTTTAATGCATCTAAAGCCAAGCTCCTATCTTTACACCATCAGCGCTCTGATCCCCATCTGGCATCAATTGTAACGGATGGCTCTCGCCTAGGAGAAGCTCGATGTTTTGACAAGCTTCTGGGATTGGCCTTTACTCATGATGTGAAATGGAACACGTACATCAAGTCTGTTGCCAGGGTCGCTGTAAGATGGTGGGTTCCTTCTACCGCTCAGGAGATATCTCACTACTGATGCAATTCTCTATCTATATAAAAGCCAATTACGTCCAATGATGGAAGACTGCTGCCATATCTGGGCAGGAGCTGCAAAAAAAATAGTCTATCCTGCCTTGACAGAGTACAAAATAGACTTCGTGGCTTAGTGGGGGATGTCCATTTCTCTTTCCTGCAACCTCTCTCCCACAGAAGAGACGTTGCATGCCTGTCTTTGTTTTACCATTATTTACATGGCAAGTGCTCGTCTGAGCTCCAATCTCTGGTCCCCCTCGCCAATCTTTTACGAAAAACACCCGTCTAGCTGAAGCCACAGTGAAAAATTTTCCCCACTCTCTATCTGTGCCTAAATCAAAACGTAGATTCCATGAACACAGTTTCTTTCTTAGAACAGTACGCCAGTGGAACTCTGTTCCGTCTGTCTGTTTCACACCTGACTACAACTTGGATGTCTTCAAATCCAACGTAAACAAATTCCTGATGAACCGCCCCCTTAAGCAGACACTTTATGAAATCTAAACACTAACGTACAACGTACTGTACTTGCAATAACCCTTATCCCTGAGTGGCTTCCGGGCCTTGATAAGTGGTGACCCGCTTATAAAAAAAAGAAAAAAGAAAGATTCTCGCCTTTTCATTTAATATACATTATTTATACTCATATTTACTTTATTTCTCTAATTACCGAATATGCCCCCTTTCAATATAAAATAACAATACGGTCGAAGATTAGATATTTTATCAGTTGTATTATGCTTTTGCTAGCTGCCTGTATTTAGTACGTGTTTCCTGGTTGTTATTATTCGTTTCAATAAACGCACCTTTCTATATTAGTTCCGCAAAATTAACTCTCCCACACATTACACAAACAAAGGTGGTAACTCACTACTAATCCTCTAACTCCTTTTCCCCCCTACTTTCCCAACATACACCGGGGAAAATAGTTCATCAGTACAAGCTTCGGTATTATATACATTTCCTCTACACTTTTCTCCTGTTAACATCACACATTAGTTCCTACACAAATAATGACGGTCCCTTTGCTAATTTGGTTCCTTTTCCACTAAATTCCACTAAGACGACATTTTTTGGCTCTTTACGTATTTTCGGACGGTTAGTTTGCGTCGTCAATTTTTGACAACATGGCGGCACGATAGTTAACTCGTTGTTACCCACCGATAGTACACTGATTATTTCAACCTAATGCTTTTTTCTTTGTTTTATGCTTTGTATTTACTTGCAGATATTTTAATCTAGAGTATAACTCGCTCCTGTCCTTTAAATGTATGTATGTATGTATGTATGTGTGTGTATGTATGTGTGTATGTATGTATGTGTGTATGTATCTATGTATGTATGTATGCATGTACGTATGCATGTATGCGTGTATATTTGTGTGTGTGTATATGTGTATTGGGGTGGAGAGGGCTCCCGTAAGCCGTGGTAAAGGCAACTTTTCTAGGAGAAGCAAATCTCTGATTAAAAAAAAAACATAAAGCGAGAGACCAGTACCCGCATTAAGCTGGTCTGCAGTTTAATTCGTTGCTGGCTATCTTGCTCTTGCTTGTTGCTGGATCTCAACATTTTGAACCGAGAGAGAGACTTAGCTGTCGTACAAAGCTAAGACTCTGTAACATCATCTTTGTATAGATACTCCCTCAGGCATTTTGGCTCATGGTTTTTAAATGTCTGAGGGAGCGCACTCGTCTGACAAGGCGTTGCAATCATCAGCACGTGTATGTATGCATGTATGTATGTATGTACGTATGTATGTATGCCTGGCTAAAACTCTTCTGACGACAAATATCCAAAGATTGGCCAAAAACATAAATTCCTTCACCGTAAATTGGGCACTTTTTTACAGGAAGGGGTCGTGTTTTTCGCCGATATTTTCGAAAGTCAGCGCCTCTTTTCGATTGTCTACCGTTAATTTAAACTTTCGCCACTTCCGCTTTGGCGACTGACGCAACTGCAAATACGTCTTGTTTGTTTTTTCACGTTCTTTTTCTCCTTAACGGTACGGATTCGAGCCTGCCTGCCTACTACCAGTTCTTTTTTCTCAACAAACAACTGCAATCACCAGACTAGAAAGTTACTTACGCCTCAAAGTTGTCTGTTCCTTTATAAGGCCATCATTCGCCCATGTATAGAGTATTGTTGTCACATTTGGGCTGGTTAATCGGCTACTAGTCTCTCACTCCTGTACAGGGTTCAAAAGAGAGTCACTTACGCGATAGGCATCGAACTGCCATCTAAGCTTCAACCTCTGTCCTATGGACAAACTGTTTCTGCCTGTTTTACAAGTACTGTTAATGATGGATGCTCCGACGAACTACAAGTCCTTGTACTTTCTCGCCGTAAACACCCCTGACAAACCCGACGAGCAGCAAGGTACATCCTTACACAATAGGCATCCGTAGATGTAAGAAAGCTTTATACTCTAATAGCTTCTTCCCAAGAAATGTTAGACTTTTGAATTCCCTTCCAGTTCCTGTTTTCCTAACTGACAGGAAGAAGTTCGAGTGTCATGCGAACAGGCGAACAGGAGTCTTGCTGCTCAGCTCCCTACAAATTTTAGTATTAAATTAAATAATATTGCATTTAGAAATTGTGCAATACTATAAACCGAGATAAATAGACACAACGTATTTGCAATGGATAAGTGTTGTTACGTTGTCGGACCATAAATGAGCGTTTGTTGTATATTGGTTGAAATTGGAATGGAGATGATATATTAAAACGTGTCTATTTATAAAGGATTGAGTGTTTGATTATCTTATCAGAGTATATGACGCTGTATGTGTGATCGTCTAGTGGTCTTTCTATTCCATATGTTCAAATGCTGTTAAGTGTAAATATATGTGTGACATGCATATTCACATACCTCTGCTTCTTCGTTGGTCCATCTGGAAATTCTCGTCTGGGAGGGAGACTTGATACCTGTTTTTGGGGACGAATATTTATTTACCAAGACAAGAAATTGGTTCTATAGTTTTTTTATTCACCTTCCAGTTTGTTCACAGAAGTAATGAAAGTGAATTTGGCCAGTGTTGTTTTTTTTTCTCCTAGGTCTTATTTCTACCACGTCAACGTTCGTTCCCCACCCCCAGCGAAGGGGAGGAGACAATGGCGAACCGTCTGCTCTCTTCCAAGTCCCAACCAAATCTCCTCGATTCAGCTAATCTGATCACATGACTCACACGCAATCCAATCAGCTGATCTTAACTTCCTGTCAACGTGTCTACAATGTAATTCACACTCTCCCTCCTCTCTCTCTCTTTTTCTCTCACACTCTCTATGCATTCTCTAACAGTGTAACCAAGTGCAAGTTCATTCAAATCCCTGCAAATTATGACCCTGATAGTAGTGGCTACTACATCAAAGTGACACTGGGCCTTGTTTGGAGTTAAAACGTAATAAAAATTTTAAAAACACGTAACTTAAAAAAGCGGTCCATAATTCAGTGCACTTACATAAGACTAATATGTTTACGTTTTGTATTGTTAATTCATTAAACCCATTTTTGTTGCTCTCCATACAAGTATCACACTGACTAAAAACTTCACTTGTATTAACGTATAATTATTTCTAAAAATATTTGAAAAATCATTAACACTCAATATATATATATATATATATATATATATATATATATATATATATATATTATCTTCCGCCAGCCCGTTAAAATAATCATACTCGCGTAAGTACCAAACAAGTGATTCTTAATATCGTATTCAACTACATCCATAACAAACGGCAATCGATTAAATAGTGTTTTTTTGTCGCTACCCCGTAATCACATGATTTATATTTTACCAAACGAAAAATTTGGAGGCAAAAGAGAAATGAGAATGAAGACCGCATGTATATTGTACACAAGTAAGAAGTTTTCCGATTTAAAAAAAATCATTATCGATTATTTACATTATTTGTGAACTGTTTGCCTTTACATAAAAAAATTCATTATCATTGTATGCAAATAGGTAGTTTTAGGATATAAATCAATATAACTTTATTTTTTGCTCTTTGAATAAAAAATCCTATTGGGTTAAATCAAGGGATTATGCAAAAAGTTATTTTATAGAAATTACCGTTGTGAAGATAAACTAAACAAATTTGGCTGGCATATGTATTTGTTATCTATTTGCGTTATAAAAAGACTAATATCTAATAGAAGTTTTCGGGCAATGTACTCACCGACGTTTCATTTTCTTTCTTTTTTCAGTTTTCTTTTCCTGATAGACGTAAACCCTATAACTAAAAGGGGATCTCAAATGCTAACACGGATATCTTACACACTTTCCCTTAACATGTTCACAATGCCTTTAAAATAATAACCTTATTTGAGCACAGTAACGAAAACTACATAAGTACCAAACATTTACATTTTTCCGACCTGCATACCCAATATCGTAAGGTCGGTTCGTAGAATTTTGTCATGGGGGCCATGAAAACGATTATCAAGATTAAATTTTTGGCAGATACGTTGACAAACCACCCCTCACAAAATAGAGTGTCTATTTCAATATCCTTTCTTAACAGAGGAAGATTAGAAGTGTACATTCCAAAAACCATCCTTAGCATACCAATGTTGTCAGTGTCCATTCCAAAAGCCGTTTTAAAAAGGAGGGTTTTGGTTTGGGGTTCGAGGTTGGGCTTTACCAACAATAGCCGTGCTTAAACTTTTTAAGATGGTGGGTCATGCTTGCACCGGGCAACGCCAGTTAAAGGGTCCTGCTAGTATATAATAAAATTTTACATTATAGTCATTAAGTTAAATGCATATATATCGTAAAGGTTAACGATGGAAGGAGATTGGACTATTATCTACATTATATGTTAATATGTGTCTAATTAAGAATTAAGTATAGTCATCCTTTTTGATAAGAGTTTAATTTATTGTAAATCGTAAAAAGGCGCCCCCATACTAAAATTCCAATGGGAATGCGTAGGCATTTTATACGGCTAAGGTTCGTCTTTCGGCTATAAACCACATCCTCCCGAGTTAGGATATAGATTATACCATCTATTTAATAACTGAACTTAATTTCTTCATCATGGAGTTGCTTCCGGTTTGATAATAACGATGGTTCTTCGTTTTATAGTTTATCATAACTCCCTTGCATCTGCTAACATACTTATTAACTTCATATATATCCTGTTTAATTTAGTTTAGCGTGTAATTATTGCTTATAGGTGTTTTAAGATTAGTCTGTATAATTCATCTTGTATAAATATTTACCTTGATAACTTTATATTTAAAGTACACTTGTGACCTGTTAGGAGATATTTTTACTATTCTTTGGAATTTACAGCATGCAAGTCTTTCTCTATCCCTCTCCCTCTCTCTCTCTCTATATATATATATATTCATATATATATATATATATATATATATATATATATATATATATATAAAGCTGAATGTGTGTGTATGCGTGTGTGTCTGTGTCTGGTCACGAATAGGCTCCTATATAGGAGATGTATCGAGACGCAGGAATGGGTATGTTTAATCCTGCAGAACGGTGGTTCATTAAAATTGTGGGGTCTGCGTTCGCGCCTGATCCAGAAAGTATAAAAATAAAAAAATTAAACATTAAAAAAAACGTTTACAAGTGTTTTTGGTATAGATGTGCATAAGAATAATTTGATATGTATGTTTTAACTTAAATAGGTTTGGTATAATAAAATTGTGGGGTCTACGTTCGCGCTTGGCCTCCAATGAATGGAAATAGTGATATACTTTAATAAAGACTTTTCATATCTATCTGCGTAAGTATACTTTGATAATTATGTTTCAGTTTGACGAAATATGGTATAATAAAATTATGGGTTGTTCGTTCGCGCCTGACTTCCATAGAATGGAAATATGTCACAAAGTTTAACAAGGTTTTTTTTTTATATGGATCTACAGAATATTGTGATAAGTGTTTCAGTGTGAACAGGTATGGTATAATAAAGTATGAGGTTTATCTATTTTATTTTTACTTTCATCATATTTTGCTTTGGTTTTGATACCCCCAAATTTGAAGCTATCTCATTACAACCCTTCCTTTTCATAACCTATCATACTTTAATAAATCAGAGTCCATTTTCTGTAGTCTGTTTTTGAACCCAGTCAACGACGAATACTTTTGCTAGTATATATATATATATATATATATATATATAAAGATATATATAAAGATATATATATATATATATATTTAAGCAGTGCATAGCTTTTCCTACATGTGAATTCATTTGGTTTCAAATCAAAATACAATGATTTACCTCCCACGTTACCTACATCTAAAATTTCAAATCATTGGACCAAAAATTGGCTGAGGAATTTGGTAGAATCTGCAAAGGTCAACTGTTTCAAATTTGATCTTTTAGAAGCTACATTTTCGCCCATTAACTAATAAATTGCTTGCCGCGTGTCTGAATACCAGTTATGTATGAATAACCAATGTTTAAACCTTAAATTGGTTTAGTAGTTTGCTAAACAGCGCAAAGATCAAATCTTTTGAACAATGACCTTTTGGCAGTTCAAATTCTCGACCCATACGGATTGAAAAGCTTGCCCTATCTCTGAATACCCTTTATGTAAAATTTCAAATGTTTAGACCAGAAATTGGCCGAGTAATTTCGTAGAGACCGAAGAGATCAATATAACATAAATTTTTAACACAATTTTGATCTCTTAACATTTATTTAGTGGGTATCAAATCGAATGAAAAAGTTTGATCCATGTCCATGTATATAAGTATTTAGAACCAAAATTGGCGAAGGAGTTTGGTAGAAGTCTAAAAGGTAAAATCGTTGAACTTTGACCTCTTGACAGTCAAATTTGTGGTCGAAAACTGATTAAAAAGATTTTCCCAAATCTCAATACCCTTTATGTTTAATCCTGATTCTCTAGCCCGGAAACTGGCAGAGTTATTTGGTAGGGAAACGTAGACACACACACACACACACACACAGATGTTTTCACTTTTATAGATATATAGATATATCGAAAAAAAGGTATGTAAATTTTAGGATTTTAACAGATTAATTTTCAAGTATATAATTTTTAATGTGTGAAAAGAAAGAATACAATTTAATAAATCTATTTCATTAACTATTTTTCCTCTGCGGAGATAAATAAAGATCGAAAACTCATGTTTATTTAATTGTACTATTTGTTTTCACTCAATAAATGATTTTATATTTGAAGATGAACCTTGTCAAATCATAAAATTTAAATTCCAAAATTTTGATCCATTAGCTATATCATGTATATCGACCAATTTTATTTAGCTGGGATTGTCTTATATAACATATTGTATCTATTAATATTTTCTAAGACCAAAAATCACTGAATTGGCATGCCAGTAGATATATGTCATTTCATTGTTCGTAACTGTAAGTATGTATATATATATATATATATATATATATATATATATATATATATATATATATATATATATATATAACAAAAAAAAAATTAGAATTAAGTTAACCAAAATGATCCAAGATGGTAAAACAAAAGTATATTATAAATATTAAAGAATTAATATTTATAAAATAATCTCAACCCGATGTAAGAGCTCGATAAAAACAAATAGGAGATAGAGCTTATAATAAGAGCAAAACTGTGATGACACGTGAATTGATAGTCTGGTGAAAGATAAATAATCCAATGATTGTATTTTACTTGCGCAAATGGAAACTCAATTAACTTTCTTTGAGTTATATTTTTGGATTATTTACCTTTCACCAGACTATCCATTCACGTGTAATCACCTTTTTCTTCACCATATACCCTCTGCTCCACTTATTGTTATCATGTAAGATCTTTGACTTACTTGTTGTTTCATCAAATACTTTTGTATGCAAAATCCGATCCCGCATTTTGTTAATTCCTACCCCCTGATGACAAGGAAACTATTTCTTCGAAACTCCACGGATTAAGGACTATCCACTTATCAAGTGTTTCCTTTTCAGATTAAATATGTTTTTAACTCTTTTTCAAAGTGTGTTTTAACGTGTTTTATTAACTGTTTGCTCCTATATATATATATATATATATATATATATATATATATAGTTATTCACATACATACAGTACTGTTTCCCTGTATTCCAGCTCACTATTGCGGCTAGAAAATCTATCGTTGTGTTTCTCCCGAGAGCCATCTTTATTTATTTTCCTCTTCCAGCATTATATTTTCATGCATTTTCTTATTTCTATGCAAAAGATTTTTTTAATTTTTTCTGAAGTGTATATGCACGAAAGGTATAACAATAATAACGTTAGTTTCTGCATACCGGAATGGATCTGTAAAAAACGTACCTGATTTTTTACATGCCGGACGATCCGTTTTGCATGAAAAGTAAATATTTAGATCGTGTAATGTAACTATACTGTTATTCTAAACATTGCGATAATCTCTCTCGTTTTTCATGATCACTTTTCTATGCATTCATTTTGACTGGTTTTTATTTTCCTTGCCGTTTGCCTTGAGATAAGATGCAATACTACGAAGTCCAGGGTTGCTTTGTAACGGTGTATTTTCTTGAACAGAAAGATGAATAATACAGCAAATATGACTTTATTTATATTTCTACGCAATAGTGCCTATTTTAATGTAAACTAAGAATTGAACTAAATGAGATAAATAATATTGGGCTACATAGTTCAATACAAATGGAAAATCACATTGTAAGCGACAGCTTACTCAATCAGACTCTTGAAAGGCAGTGTTATAATACTTATATCTGTCAGAGTTTTAAACCAATAAGTTATCAAAACTAGAAAGGTAACAATTGGAAGAAATAGTGATTTACAGTTGCGAGGTAACATTGAATAATTCTCAAAACATTAACAAAATATTTTCTTGTGAAATGATTGCAAATATATGTTACTCTCATGATTTGAAACACATTTGTGAGTTAAGCTCGAGGCTAGCAAATTTGTGAATAAAACGTGAAAATATAAATTCGTTTTTTAATTTGATGGATAAAATATAAAAAAAGTCCTCTTTTATAACTTCGAACTTGGTTAAATGATAACTAGTTCGTCTAACATTAAAATAAATTATTAAATAAGATGACCATAAGCTTTTTTTTATAATACTTTGTTTTTTAGAATATTTTTTTAAGTTTAAAAAATGCAACCCTTTCATCTATCTCTAAGACATTATCAAAGGATTAATAAACACGCTAGTTCAAATAAAACCTGACAAACAAACAAGATGAAAGTATTTTCTTTCCGCTAATATTAAAAATGAACGTCTTCCATCATCTCCTCTTCATTAAATATTAAATCTAATAAGAAATAAAAGTCGCTAAAGTTGTTTAACAGATTTTGCAATATTAAAGCTATGGCCGCCATCTTTTCTCCTCCGTCTCTGTTGATAAAACTTCATGGGGAACGATGGTTCTACGTATTTTAGTTTATTATGACGCTTTTGCGAATGTATTTTCGCTCACATACTTATTGCAATCGATTTAAATTCCAAATATATCCTGTTAAATTTCGTTTATTATTGCTTATATGCAGTTTTAGTTTAATCTGTGTTATGCATCTTGCATAAATAATAAACTTGAAAATTCCGTCTTAAACGGAAAAATCTGACCCTTTGTGGGATATTTTTGGTAGTCTTTGCAACTCATAGTATGCGTATATATATATATATATATATATATATATATATATATCATTTGACATGTATATATATATATAGTCAACCATTTGCAATTATATATATATATATATAGTCAACCATTTGCGTATATATTTATATATATACAATTTGCTATATATATATATATATATATATATATATATATGCATATATATAGTCAATCATTTGCAATTTTAACTATATATATATATTAAAATATATATATGTATATATATAAAAACATATAATTATACAGCTCACATGGCCTTGTAACGAGTGATGTAACCCACTTTCTGGTTTACGACATCCGGTATGACCGCATAAACATTAACCCATAACAACGTAAACAGATAAACACAAATCGCTTCTTTTGCAGATTTTGACCTACGCACTGAAATATTGACGTTATTATTTCGAAATTATTATTAAACATGGGCAGAGTGGGGCTGTTTTGCAACTATATTTTATTACAACTATACTGCCGCTATTTTCTTACAACTAAACAACTTTAACCCGTTGACAAACATAAGAACAGTTGTAGTAAAGCCAAGACTACTACTACTACTACTACTACTACTACTACTATTACTACTACTACTACTACTACTCTCTATCTGTAACTTTTCTTTCCCTCCTTCTCTTTTTATTTTTTTTTTTACATTTCTAGATGCAAAATAGTTGTAGGAGAACGATGAATTTGTTGACATATTAAAAATATGTTTCAATATGAGTTTTATTTTATTTTCTTCATTTAGGTTGTATTTTTTGCTTCAGGTTTTACTAATTACTTTTTGTTTTCTAGATTTAAAGTTTCTATAACTTGCTTGAAGGATTCCAGTATGGGATTTTCATTCTTATATTTCTCATCGGTAGGTTCATGTGCGTTTTTGCTGCTTAATGACTTTTGTCGGCGTTCGATTCGTAGGAAAATCATGACTAATTTTCGATTTTTTAGCGATTATTCGAAAAAATTTGTAACTTTACACGAATATCGAGGATTTTTTCATGTTTGAGTGATCCTCCGTGATTTTTCAGTTTAATATACTTTCATAGAAATGTTTCTGTTATGTAAAAAAAAACACACACACACACACATTTTTCTTTACGTCACATGTGTCACGCTCATACATAAATTCCATAGCAAATATAACATACTGACCCAACGGATCACGGGTAGTCTAGTATATATATATATATATATATATATATATATATATATATATATATATATATATATGCATAATTATATAAAAATATATATAATCCTCTCACTATATGGGGGTAAAAATTGGTAGAAAGGAAAAATTATTCCCAACTCGCAATTAGGTTAAAAAAGACTTTCGTAAATTATTGAATTCATGCAAAACGTAGCACAAAAACTAAAATAAATAACATCTATCTTTCTATCCATGTATCTAACTATATATATATATATATATATATATATATATATATATATATATATATATATATATATATATATATATATATATACATATATATATATATATACGTTTTATTTTTTATTACCGTATCTTTCTGTTAAGTTACGTTATTGTTTCGGAACATTTCTGTAAAAGTCTGAGGACGCTACAGACGGCCAAAAAACGGCCGGGTAGCCGAAACAATAATGCAACTTAACAGAAAGATACGATAATAAAAAGTAAAAACGCATATTTGCTCTACAACAGTATTGAGCACTTTCTTCAGTGTTTATTAATTACCATCTCCACTATATATATATGTGTGTGTGTGTGTGTGTGTGTGTGTGTGTATGCGTGTGTGTGCGTGTGTGTGTCTGTGTCTGTGTGTGTTTTTTTTTTATTTGTTTTCTTAGCCATACTCTTTGAACGAATTCAATTATTTATACGAAAGTGCGTTTTTACTTAAATGCGAGTTGGGGATAATTTTTCCTTTGACCAATTCGGTACCCCCTAAATGTGGAGCGGCATATATATATATATATATATATATATATATATATATATATATATATATATATATTATTTTAAAAATATAATTATCCACTTACACGTGTTTCCTCGTCTACAACTCATCAGAGTGGCTAAATCTTTCTAGATTTAGCCACTCTGATGAGTTGTAGCTGACGAAACGCATTTCAGTTGATAATTACATAGTATAAATAGTATATATATATATATATATTTATATATATATATATATATATATAAGTGAAATTGTATGTGTGTGTGTCTGTGTGTTCACATTTCTTTATCAAACTACTTTATAACTTTCCAGTCAACACACTCCAGCTTTGGCATAAGGATATTGAGATTTGGGAACATCTGTGTCATTGTTTTTTAGGCCAAAAATTTAGCTACTAAGTTTAGGTACTAAGTTCAGCCATTTGTCCTTTGCAGATTCTACAAAACACTGTTGGGCCAAATCAGTTGGAATTTTAGACGAAGGTTACTTGTACATTTATCAAACTTTTTTTTAATTTTATTTGAGCACAAAACAATAAATTTTAAGGGTAGAAAATTGGGGTCAAAGTTAGAAAAGATTGACTTTTGCGGTCACTGCCAAATTACTCAGGTAAATTTTGTATCTTAACGTTTGAAATTTTACAGAAAGTGCATTCAGTGATAATTTAAGCTTTTTAATCAGTATTTTGACCGAAGATTTGCCTGCCAAGGCGTTAAAGTTTCACAGATTTGACATCTGGGGTAGCTAAAAAACTATTCAGCGAATTCATTGATGTAGCAAGATCTTTAGTCAGTTTTCTAGCGGGAATTTGGCTGCCAGGAGGTCAAAATTGAAAGAGTTGACCTTTACAGAGTCTACCAAACTCATATATATTATGTTCAAATACGCGAACTTTTAAATGTCCTTATTCCCGGAGGGTATACTCGGTGATGTTATTTGGCTCAGCTCATTGAGTTGTTTTGGGTCTTTAAACCTCAATCCCCTTTACCTAAGCCGGCCCATCCAGAACAGACCGGTCTTTGGCGCACCCTGCTTCTGATGCCTGCTGTAAAAAATGTTATTATACTTATATCTGTCATCCAAAACTGGAACGGTTGCAGATTGGAGAAATAGTGAGTTACAATTGTGATTAATCATTGAATAATTTGCCAAATAATAACAAGACTGAAAAATTGTCATTAAAAAACATTGTTGTGTGAGCCAACAGATTTTGTCATATTAAAAGTATGGTTTTTACCTTTTTTCCCTGTCTCCTTTTTTTTTTTTTTTTTTTTTTAGTTGTTCAAAGAAAACATTTAAGGAATCGGTGAAAAAGACCCCAACCAAATAAATGCACTCTGATCAACACTTTATTAATATTTTCATAGCAAATTATACTTGATACGTATGTGAATTAGTTACTTATATACGCTATGCATTAGCATGGCGTTCAAAATATGGCAATGCATTTTATAAATCACAAACGATATAAAAATATTATTGCAATAAAATAAAACATTTTGAATGCAGTCATCTATCACAGTAAGCTATTCTATGTACATATCTGATTTATGAGTTTATAATATAGGTCAACACCATATAGTCAACCATATACAATAATGTTTCTCTGTATCACGGCTGATCAGTGCGGCTAGACCAACAACAACCTCAAGCCAGGAATGAACTCGCGACCCTTGTGACAGTCAGCGTTTCTTGCCTTTACATTACTAGGCAGCTGCTGAGAGGGATATATATATATGTATTTCGGACGATATCAAAACATCGTTAAACTCACTACTCGTTCAAGCAGCCGCCAATAGCGTAATGGTTAGAAGCCTTGACTGCCGTGTAAACGGTCGGGTTTCAATCCTGGCTTGAGGTAGTTGCCTGTCTAGCCGCACTGATGAGCTGTGAAACAGCGAAACAGTACTGTATGTGGATGACTATAGTGCTCCTCACCTTGAGTTGAGCATATTGAGAAGTGAAAAACGAATTACCATTAGAATATAAGCGACGCTCTTTGTGTAAACAAATCGAGCGGAGGTATTTCGGACGATATCAAAACATCGTTAAACTCACTACTCGTTCAAGCAGCCGCCAATAGCGTAATGGTTAGAAGCCTTGACTGCCGTGTAAACGGTCGGGTTTCAATCCTGGCTTGAGGTAGTTGCCTGTCTAGCCGCACTGATGAGCTGTGAAACAGCGAAACAGTACTGTATGTGGATGACTATATATATGTATATATATATATATATAGGTATTTATATATATATATATATATATATATATATATATATATATAATGAAATACAAAGTATAATTAACTTTACCCAGATAATCCAAGATGACGAATCTAAAGTATATTATAAATATTAAAAAGTTAATATTTATAAAGTAATCTCAACCAGATGTAAAAGCTTGATAAACCAAATAGGAAATAGAGCTTATAATGGGAATAAGTAGTTAACAACATATGTTTAACAAACACTTTGAAAACGAGGTAAAAACATATTTAAAAAGGAAGCACAAAATAAGTGGATAGTTCTTAATCTGTAGTACGAATAATCCAAAGAATACAAAATTATCGATAATTCTCCCAATAATATTGAAACTTTGTTTCGAATCTATTCAGAGAATAGAATTCTTTTAACCCATTCCTTTCCTAAAATAAACCTTAATTAACTACATTTTGAACGTTTATTTTGTTATATATTTGTACGGACGTTTTCGAAGAGAATATCCCCGCATTATATAATCTAGATATGCTTGGTCTTTCTGTATTCGTTTCACCCATGTTTTTACATATATGGATGTTCTGTAAAACATTTTAGTTTCACGTAAGAGGCTCAACGTTAATATTCATTTAATTTGTTTGAATAAACACTACATTATGTATATTCCTAGAACCTTACATAAGAATAGTTAAAAAGTATTTGAAATTTTGACTGAGCATTGTTGTTCTCAGTCGTATTTAACAATGTAGATCTACCAATAACGCATATTCAGTAAAATGTGTGTCAAACCTTAGCCTCAGTATTGCCAGCTTTCAAAAGCATTTGTATCGCCAATCTCTTTTAGTATAAACTGACACTAACGAACATATACACATAGATAATTTCATTTGTTCTTTTTTTAACTGATATATCGATTGCGTACAAAACGAACGAACAAAAAGTAAAACAGCGCATTCTCAACATTTAAAGACGTTTAGATTCCCCCAGCGAAATAACGCTTATATTAAAAAAAAATCCTACCAATGTTTATGTCAGGAAAATAGAATTTTGCGCATATGTCAAGTTTAATGTTTTCTGTAAATATGTGTATCAGACGTTCACTTCCGTATTGCCGGTTTTCAAAATCATTTCAACTGCTGATATCTGTCAATATAAACCGAAACTTACACACGTATGAATACATGACTTTATTTTTCTATACGTAACGTTCGTTTGTTTTCTTAATAACTAACATAGCCATTGCGTACGAAACAAAACAAACAACAACGAGTCCGTTTTTTATGTTTTGTAATCGATGTTTATAAAAAAAAATTTTACCCGTTCTCTTTTGTTCAGAGGCTATATTAAACATAATTCTTTCGTTAAATAAAGAAAAAAAACGTGTTGTTTTTATTAATATTAATATCTTTACTATTGTTGTTGTTGTTGTTGTTGTTTTTGTTGTTGTTGTTGCTGTTGTTGTTGTTGTTATCTATCTAAGTATTAATTTACTTGTCCGGCCTCCCGTGTCACAAAAAACAATCATCACCACAAACATTAATTATTGAGAAACGAATTATCTCCCTTTACAGTAATTCTTTATAAATTAAAAATCATTAAACCTATTTACTCTCCGAAAATGTTCGAAAACAAAACAAACGAACAAACAAAATAAACATGCCTCTCAGTTTACGGTTTTAAATTGGCTATTTTATTTTACGTATTTTTTCCAGTCGTGTTCAGAACAGACTTGAAAGATTTATTTTTTATAAATTTTATATTTAATTTAAAACATTGTACACGTGAATTTATATATCTTCTTTCATAATTCATGCGAAAATTAATCATGAAAAAAAAACCAAAACGATATGGTGTTTGCTGGATATTCATTGAAAAAAAAATCAACATTTTTAATTGATTCTATTAAGCTTTAAAGCTAAAAATAATTAATTCAAAACATGATTAACTAAAAATTTCATAAGCAATTGTTTTACATTCGTCTTTGTTTTATTCATTTTTTTTTTATTAATTTTATTTATAATGTGTTTTAGAAAATTTCAACTACTGTGGAATTTCCACGTGTTATTCTAGTTATTATTATTATTATTATTATTATTATTATTATTATTATTATTATTATTATTATTAACAACAACAACAACAACAACAACAACAAGATCAAAGTGTAGTATCTGTAGTATCGTGACGAGATCAAAGTGTAGTATATGTTGTATCGGGACAAGATCAAAATGCAGTATCTGTAGTATCGGGACAAGATCAAAGTGTAGTATCTGTTCTTCAGATGCTGCACTTCAATTTCTTGTTCTCTGTCAGAGGAGGAGATCTCCTTCATTACTGAGACGATTTTTTTTATTTTTGTTCCTTTTCTCCACATTAAAAAAAAAACGACCCTGGTGTCTAACTCTGTCCCGTGGGGAGGCATTGTAAATAGGAATAACAACAACAACAACAACAATAACAGCAACCGGATACTCGATGCTTGACTTCCAACAAGTAATGTTACTCACATCCGGGTGATTATTTGCATTCACAGAAAAATGTAATAACACGATTAAACCGTTACTAAGAAACATCGTCTAAACAGGATTTGGCTTTGTAAATTCCATCCACGCGCGTTTGTCCGTTTCAGTAATGACAGCTGTCAAAAGCATCTAATCTGTTCGTTGGTGTGAGTTTAAACTTACATTACATACACATACATGAGTTTTTCTATACATAACGTTTCTTGTGTACTTATTTTTAAAATTATTATAAACATAAATAATTTTATCTATATATGTTGTGTAGCGAGGGAGGATAGTCAGGGTACACATAATACGGGGCTCATAATACAGGAATAACGACGGTGGTGACAATTCTGGGGGGGGGGAGACATTCCTAACAGTTCTTTGTACATCATGACGACTGTAATGATAATTCTTGGGGACTTCATATTATTAATACAGACTGGGAGATATGATGCAACAGCTCTTAACACATATAGAGGAGGGGAGATACATTATTGTTGCTGGAGGAGGCACATTACTTGGAAAGGGTTACACAATGTTCATTTGTTCATCAAAACACATTTACCGTTTACGTTGGTGAAAACACAACACAAAGAAAACAGTTACGAAACATAGATTTATTCAAAAGACTGGTTAATGATGATGCCAGTGATTCAAGCCTTTTCGATTACATTGTCTCCTCTCCCCCATCCTTTCTAAGAGTATCATCCTTATCTAATCTCTCTCATCCTATCTGACTCTCTACTCTAACTGACTCTAACTTCGAACTCCAATTCCAGATATTGAGATATCCTTTTTGTTTATGACGTCAGAACTGTGGTTCCGAACGCGACTAACTTTCACCTGGCTTTACATATGTCTGCTAATACATACTTTTGGCAAACAAAGAATTTCCAATTTTCATTGTTTAATATCTAACCTACAAACAATATTTTTTAACTTGCATTGTCCATTCTTTTAACTGGTATATTTAATATCCAGCTTTCTAAAAGAATGGACGATCGACTCTTTTCCTCCCATAAATAATATTTAGCTATTTCTAAAACGATTAACAATCGACTGAATTCCTAAGATTCCAATTATCCATCATCTTTAAAACTTGCCTACATGGTTCGATTCTAGCCTTTTCCTAATATCATTTTTCACTTATTTAGTTCGCCTTCTTATTCATATGAGAAGGGGGCGTCCCGTCTCATGTAATATATGTGTTGAACAATAACTTATCTTGCATTAGGTAAAATGTTTGTTGGATATTCATTCTTTTGCGGACATTTATCACCATCGTTATAGTTGTTGTTATTTCATTACGGTGCGTCAGACTCATCCTCTGGTCTTCTTCAGGTCGTTAACTGCGACAGGACAGAAATGCTAGTTCTTATAACTGTATCCACAGTAATTACTGTCTTCTATAATTGTTGTTGTCTCACCACATTTTGACCAACTAATTCTCTGGCCTGTGTTAGGTAAGATTGAAACGGCTATCTTCATTCAGATAATGCTCCCCTGGAACTGTAGAGGCCCATCGCCGCTATTCACTACGGTATTTGGCTGATAATAATAAAGTATACAAACAGAGAAAACCCCTCAAGTAAGAGACTCGTCGTCATAATAATAAGCAAGAAAATCAGAAACTGATGTATTCTAGATTTTACCGTTTCAGCGAGCCGCAGGGTAAAGATCCAGTAAAAAAATTCAATAAATACGTGGAACTTTGCAGACAAGAAAGAGTCATATTAGAACATAAGGATAATCATCTATAATATAAATCTGACCTGTATGTTAAAATGTATGTATGTATGTATGTATGTATGTATGTATGTATGGCAAACACTTGCGAGAAACGACGGATTTTCACGAGACTGATATCGTTTGGAAGCTCGACCTTGCGGATGACAAATATTAAAAAATTGGCTAAAATCATAACTTACCTCTCCCTTAACTGAGATTTTTTGTGGGGTCGGTTCTTTTGCGTCGCCATTTTTTCAACTCATCGTATCGGTTGGATTGACTTTCTGGAGAACACGTCGCGTTATGGATTAGCGGCAATACGCCAGTTTTTTTTCACTTCTTCTTCCGCCTTCGGCCATTGGTCTGCACTGGAATTTGAGTGGCAATAAGCCTCCTCAAGGTCGCAGTTCTATTGGCACTTGTCCAGTGGAGATCTGATCAGTTGTCTCGCCTCGGTCTTTCCGTCCGCCTCGGCTCTACTCGGTTATTCGGTCTCACTTTTGTGGAGAGCAGTGATGTGGTAATAAGAGATGGGGTTAAAGAACTTACAGATATGAAGCTTCAATGTTCTTACTTCCATATAGTGCTTCATATTTTGCCACTGCAGCAGTGTGCTTTGCCCACGCATGTGGCTCATAATGTGTTCGTTTCCACATTCATAGGTTTTTCTTAATATTTCAGCTGTTTTCATTATTGTTATTCGTTATATTTTTCCAGTCATTCCTCTGATTCCAATTTCCTCCATATTTTTTTGCAATGTATTTTGGGTTATTCCTAGTGCTCCTACTATTATAGGTATTATTTTGATTTTTCTCATCATCAATATCCCTTTTAGCTCTCTAGATAGCTCTGTGTCCTTGTGTCGTTTATTCTTTCCATGATATTCACCCTGTAATCGGCTGGGACAGCAAAGCCTGCGATTTGACAGGAATTTTCTTTCTTGTAAATTATTACGACATCCGGCCTTCTTGCTTGGTTGAGTTTATTAGTGTGTATGCCCACGTCCCGTAGGATTTTGTAATTCTCTTATTAAAGTATTGTTGCCGGCTTATGTTTGTACCACTTGTCTGTGAGTTCGAGATGCAGTTGTTTCCATAAGTCCCACTATACTGTCCTTCTTCCTTTGTCGTGGCTGTTCTTGTGTTCCTTTTGGGCCAGATTTCTGCACCCACTTACTATATGGTGTATCGTTTCATCGCGTTGTCCACAGAGTCTGCATTTACTGTTTTCTTGTGGTTTGCCGATTTTGGTGTGATGTGGTTTGTTCTTATCGAGTTATTTTGTGTTGCGGTTATTAGGGATTCAGTTTCTCAGCTTATGTGTCTTTTTTCCTATCCATATCCAAATGTTTTCGTTATTTTCAATTTTCTTTAATCGTCTTAGCCTTTGTCTCTCTGCTTTCTATTTTGTAGATCCGTCAGTGTCTCTCGCTGCCATGATTATCCTTTTTTGCGATTTGCGTTATGTGTCCTTCACATTTTGTTTATGTCACGCACACAATCTTCTATACAAAGTAGTCCTCTCCCGCTTTCTTTCCTTTTCAGGTATTATTATTATTATTATTATTATTATTATTATTATTATTATTATTATTATTATTATTATTATTATTTTTATAAATGTTGGTACTTACTTCGAATTCTCACACATGTTATATTCAGAGATTGTTCCCTGAAAATAATCGGTGACGTTCCGTACAGGCTTGACTGTGGAGATTAACAAACATGATTAACAATTGTGGGCCAGAAAAAACTGCTGCAGAGGCAAATATGAAGTGCTACATGGAACCAAACATATTGAATCCGTATATCTATTAGTTCTATAGCATCACTCTCTCCCGCATTACCGCATCACTACCCTCCATAAAATAGAGTGAGACCAAACAGCCAAGTATATTCAAGTAGGAAGAAAAGACTGAGGAGGGAGCACTGACCAAACCTTCACTGGAAATATGCGAGAAGAACTGCGACCTTGAGGAGGCTACTTACCATTCTAATTCCAGTGAAGACCAATAGCCGCTGCCAACGAGAAATCAATGGCAAGCAGCTGTTGCGATAATGCACATTTATTTGCAAATACGATCGAAAGAGGTGGAAAGTAATGAAAATCTGGGTAGACTTGTTGTTACTCAGCTTTCAGGGAAGGCCACAGGCTGTTTTCAAGGAGAGATCCTTGATAGCCTGTGTGAAAGCTCCTTGTGAGCCAATAATAATAAACGTTTTCGAAAGAAGTGTTGATTACTGGGGACGGCTCATGAAAGATGTGTTTATTTTGGACTTTAAGAAAATCAAATTGTCAGTTGAAAGCAGGCAATCGGAAGAGAGTTCCACAAGCATGCAGTTCTAAGAAAGAAGCTTTGTTCATGGAATCTACGTTTTAGAAGGCACAGATAAAGTGTGGGAAAATTATTGTACTCAGTACTAGAGCTATAATAACACATACGCCTTCGGGACAAGATCAAATGTAGTATCTGTTCTTCAGATGCTGCACTTCTATTTCTTGTTCTCCTTCGGTGGAGGAGAAATCCTTCACGACTGAGACAATTTTTATTTTTGTACCTTTTCTCCACGTTAAAAAACGACCATAGTGTTTAACTCTGTCCCGTGGGGAAGCATAGTAAATAGGTATAATAACACATACGCAATCTGCATACAGAAAAATATCATGTTACGAATAAACAGGGGGATTTTGCTGGAAGTATGCTTTTGTAATATGTCTTTCAACTCAACCTATCCGCATATGTACATGTGTACATATGTGTGAACGCACGTACGTTAAGTGACTCAATCAATTGCGGCCATGTTGTCCAGATTCTCAGCAATAAAATCTTCGCATAAATCTTGTTTAAATCTTGTGCCTAATATGATTTGTAAAAAGGTGTGAAGCGTCGAATATCGACCAATAAATGCTTTTGTCTGCTTGAACAAATTCAATACAGGATTCGTCTGAATAAAACAAAGAATGGGCTTATTTATCTGAATTACATATGCTACAAAGAACGAATAAATTTGATATGATTTTTACATTCGTTGAGCGGAAGTTTGGAAAGTATTACTAAATAAGTATCTACATAGCTACTATAACAGTTAAAGCTAATTAGCACAGAAAATTCTATCTATCTATCTATCTATCTTTCTGTCTATCTGTCTGTCTATCTATCAATCTCTCTGTGTGTCTATCTATCTATCTATCGATCTATCTATCTATCTATCTGTCTATCTATCTATCTGTCTATCTATCTACCTATCTGTCTGTATATCTATCTATCTATCTGTAGATATATATATATTATATATATATATATATATATATATATATATATATATATATATACGTATATATTTTTATTGATTTGTTGATTTGTTTTACGCGATATCTACACTTTTCAGGTTATTTAATGCCAAATCCAGTGATTTTGGAGAAAGATGTTGTATTAGCATATATTTGGTGCTGTTATTTTTCAAGTTGTTTCCTATTTAACCCATAGTCGGAACCCTAACACGTACTATCACTTCGTATAAGAGTGCACTTGGGAGCAATGGCAATAAAAGGGTCGTTCCATACTCCCCAAAGCCCACAAACTGGGGCCCTACCATCGGATTGAGTTTAAGGTCATATCCATGACCATGCATATATATATATATATATATATATATATATATATATATATATATATATATATATATATATCGTAAATCATTAAATCAATATATACGCTGCTTTGCAGCCGGAAACAATTAATTTGCCCTGTTTTGGGAAGAATATTAGGACAATATTAGGATATTATAAGTATATATATCTTAAATATATTTATATATATATGCATGTATGTATATATATGTGTGTGTGTTTGTTTGTATGTGTATGTGTATGTGTGGATGACATATACATAAATGTATATGTATGTGGATGACACATATATATATATATATATATTATAACGTACTACCAAGCTCTACCTACGTATTGAGCACTGTGGAAGTAAATACTTAAAGTTTACGCATAAATTTATACTTTCATATATTTATGTGATTAAATAATGTAGTCATATATACATAAATACACCCCCCACACACACACACATATATATATATATATATATATATATATATATATATATATATGTATTATATATTAAGCGAAGCCCACTATTAATTTGTTTGTTAATGATGGTTAGGAAACTGTTGCGACAGGTGGGTGTACATTATATACACACTCGAGGAGAAATATTTACACCACCTATTCGTGGCCTAATGCTGACAGCTGCTGATTGTTAATACCACAGGTGGAGTTTCGATCCACGGCTGGGGAAAGGTGCATATCTAATCGTACTGATGAGTTGTGATACCACGAAATTGTACCATATGTGGATGATAATAACCCCCCCTTTTGGGTTGAGCTATGTAAATATATTTTCACCCGACGCGTATTTAAGTTTTTAAACGAAACCCACTATTGGTTTCTTTGTAAACAAACTGATGGTTAGAACACTGTTGCGATGAGCGGGTGTGGATTTAATACACACTCTAGGAGAAATATTTACGGCACCGATTCGTTGCCTGATGGTGAGATCTTCCAACTGTTAATACGACAGCTATAGGTTCGATCCAGGTCTGAGGAAAGGTGTATGTCTAGCCGCACTGATGAGTGTTGATACAACGAAACAGTACTGTATGTTGATTATATATATATATATAAACACCCATTTAAAAAAAAATAACAGACATCTTTTCGTTTGTTATACCTTTTTTATTTTTTCAACTTTTCATATTATCTTTTTTGTATATGCATCGAACATATAGATGTATAGTCCAAGCATTTTTTCTGCTCGAAGTTTCTGCAGTTAGAACATTTCGTGTAATCGTCTTCACGTCATCAGGAATGCGCGTTTGTCTCGGTAAGGAATAATGGGAAGATTTATTCAAATAGTAGTAAATGGGGGCGATAGAAGTTCATTGGAACAGCTGACAGCGGGGGGGTCGTGTAATGGGTTAAAGTGAAAAAATCATGTCTGTTCTAGAGGAAGTGGCAGGAACAGGTGTGTGTGGGGGGAGAGGAGTTATGCGAAGCATTTGAGTTTATTTGTACTGTTCTGGAATGTGATGTGATTTAGGCTAGGTTTTGCGTATTGATATAAATAGCTTCAAAGATATTATTTTTTTTATTTGTTTCGTAACGTAGTTATTTACTGTTGTTAATCAGAATTTCTCTGAAATGTGAGGAGGTAGTGATGTTTTTTTATGTAAATGTTGAAAGATTACACTAGATTCGACATTAAGGCAGGTAGGGTAGCGTGATAATATTTTGATCGTATCTCCAACGTAACTATTTGTTGCATTGTTGTTGTAGGAGTTACATTCTCTCAAGATGCATTCGAACAAATAGATGGGGTTGGTTCCTTATAGCGCGTAAAACCGAGGGGAGTAATTGTTTCTCATGAATAAGTTTTGGGTTTTTCATTTTTCATAGCAAATGATGAATCTATTTTTATTGCTATCTACGGAAGATATGCTTTTTTTTATAGGGATTACTTCTAACTTAAAGCGATAGTGCATTTGATGGCAATTGAATAGGTTGATTGCATTAGAGGTATAGTGTTGCAGGTTCTTACTGCTACTGCTATTAGGTTTAACTTCTGGAGCATGCGTTTATGTGTTCTTCAACAATATAATTTGAGAAACACCTTGTTGATGAGAACTTGTTTAATGTTTTTCAGATCGATGTGTAGTATTTATTGTAGCAAGAGATAAGGTTCACTCGGTTGAGGAGGTTTTTGATCATGGCTAGTTTGTATCGGTGGTGACATTCACTCTTAAAATTTAGAAGGCAAGAATTATAGCATGTACATTTTTTTGAATCGGAAATGCTAAAAGTCTTATTGAAGCAATCAATAAAGACGTCAAGGAAAGGATTTTTTTTATAAACATTTAATTCATCAGTGAATTTAAGTACGGAGTTGTCTTGGAGAATGTCCTTAAATGTAAAAAAAATTGTTGGTTGTTATTAGCAAGGAGGAGAATATCGTTTACATACCTTACATAAATACCGTGCTTATTGGTGTTGTTAAGTATCAGGTTTCCAGTTGACTAATATAGAACCGACTAAAGATATAAACACACATGTATTTATGCATACACAAAAACATAATATGTTCACATATGTACATACATGCACACACACACACTCACATACACACAAACATATATATATATACACATTATATATATATATATAATGTATTGTTTTCTTTGGAGTAATCACATTTTCTCGTTCTAAAGAAAACTATACTATGGATTTATGTTTTAAGTTTTATAAAAATAATTAATTCAGGTATTTTGCTTATGTAGTAGGGCTTAAATCTAATTGATATAGCGGCATTCAGTCTCAATCACCGCTTTGATATGGGTCCGGAATTGTAAGCATGTTTTTTCACAACGCTAGCAGGAGCTCGGCGAACACTCGGCGAACACTCGGCGAACACTCAGCTCCCAGTCAAAAACAAAGAAGATAAGAAAAATGTAAAATTAAAAATTAATTATTACGTTTCAAATGATAACGCGATTATTATAATAGTCTACTACGCCGCGTCGCGAAGCATCGGCCAATTTATTAACATAGAAATCATTCCGGGTGAATTATATACAGCTATCACAGTTCTACATCGGAAATCTCGATTTCTATTTTATTTTCTATAATATCCGACGGGGATTTGCAAAATAAACACGCTCAATTCAGGCTTGCTAATTTTGGAAATTATTGCAAATATATTCAGTAGCTTTCCTGCTGGGAATCACCTATTTACCTCTCCAACCTTCCTCTATTTACGGCACCAGTTGATTAATAACGAACATTTTCGTAAGAGCTAAATTGAGTTTAGAAACTTACCTACACGATCGCCATGTCGTGTTGAGGCTCACGTCACCAGAGACGTTTTCAAACTAGAGCAGGTAAATGACAAGAGACACTGCAATGGGAAAAATGGCGTTATCTAATAAGAAAGCGTGGATGCGCGGTTGATAAGGGCGATAGCTATTATAGGACTAAAAACACGAGTGCATATTATCGCTATTCACAAAGTATAATAATTAGTAAACAGAAACTTGTAAACAAATTAAAGACATCAAAATTTATATAAGTTAGAAGTATTTAACATTGCGAAAATGATGGCAAATTCATGATAGATTCTACATAGAAGAATACCGGTCCCAGGACGAGTAAAATTCATTTTCTAATCAGAACACATTTACGAAACATTATAATCTACAGAGAAGCCGATACCCCCCCCATCCACACACATAGGACTTTTTGAAACATAGTAAAGTGAATATTCAGTTATTTTTTTTTTTAGTAAGCAAAAAACGATTTTTTTTTCCTGTATAACGATATTTCAAGCTTAAACGATCTTATTCAAACAGTTTCGTTTTTGTTGTTCATTTTATGGAGATATAAGATTTCAAGTACAAACACGCAGTTCACGTTGAAATGTTATAAGACGTATGGTGACGCTTATAAAAACATTTGTTATGGTAGTATTAATATTTTTAGACAGTTAAGACTATATACATTTTTGCTTTAAATAAGTATTTTAAGATATTAAGCCGGCTTTCAGCTAACACGAACCCTTTCTTGACGATTCATATTTGGTTGTCATTTTATGTCTTTTTTATCAGATGTTAATCTCTCTCTATGTCGTAGTCCAACTGGATATTAAATAAACGTTTTACATTCTTCAGATGCACACAAAAAGTTATATATATATATATATATATATATATATATATATATATATATATATATATATATATATATATATATATTACACACAAAACAAACTTCAGGATATTAAACAATACTTGATTAAAACATAAAATCAAGCCAGATCACATGAAGGCGCATGTCATAATTCTCCGTTCCTACCTGACCTTGCCTTGCTAACAGAGACTTTAAGCTTCCTCGCAACTACTATTTATAAACCTACTAGCAAGGGGTACCCGGCGTTGCCCGGGTGTTTGCAGGTGTGTGTGGAAACTCCAGGGGTGGGGTTAAAAAAAGTAAGTATGAGGATCGAACCCGAACCGTTGAGGCAAAGTTGTAAATTAAAGTGTGAAAAAAATAAAAACGTACGACGTTAACCATTGCCCCACCGCGAGATGCTAACGGAAACACGTTTGAATGTATTTAATTACTTGGATTTGGCAGGTGCCCGTTTTAATGGGTTAATGAGGTCAAGTTTGACTGCGGGATAGTACCTTCATTTACTGTTGAACGCTTACCCCCCCAAGATATTATAGGAAAAAGATTAACCCACATGCGGCGAGCGACAAATGTTGAATATTTATCGTTCCGAAATCGAGCAAATTAAATAGACAGGCAAGCTTCGTTGTAAACTGTGAGATATTACGATTTATACGTAATATAAAAAGTTTTAAAAAGTTGTGAAGCGAGCGACCGCTTCTCTGAAAGAAGCCTTTTGTAGACATACAGAAAAAGCGAATACACACACATACATACATACATACATACATACATACACACATACATACATACATACATACATACATACATTTTCGCATTTATATTTATAGATTAGCTCACACATACCTCCTTAAGATGTATTTCTTAAAAGATGAAAGTAACACCTCTTTTAACTCTGAACTACGCAGGAAATGTATATCTGTTCTTTTCATCCATACATAAAAACGATCACAAGAAATATTGAAAAAAATAAAATAAAAGCCTAATCAAGCAGAAGCTCTCTGTTTGATTTAACAACGCTTGTTTATATATATATATATATATATATATGTATATATATATATATATATATAAATGTGTGTATGCGTGTGTGTGTATATATATATGTGTGTGTAAACACACACACACACACACACACACACATATATATATATATATATATATATATATATATATATATATATATATATATATATATGAATAAAAAAGAATGCGAAAAGTATAAAAGCTTATAACTTTTCTTTATTCGTTTTTAATTGGTGACGTGCAGGAATACAAAATAATAATATTTTGAAAAAAAAAATTAAAAAGAACTTTATATATAAATTGTTAAAGGTACAGAATTTAAATAACTTTTTAAATGTAATGGTCGGAAGTCTCTCCAGGGCTCTTTCAGCTAACATCTCATCAGGAGAAAATCGATAGCGTAAAAATAATTATACTATGTCGAAAGTAAAGAGTTCTGATGGGGAACTATTGAATCTGGCAAAAATTACGGGGACACTTAAATAAAGTTTATTACCGTTTAAAAAACGATTAAAATAGTGGCACAACGAGGGAGGAAAACCCCCGTTTTTTTTGTTTTTTATATAATATCGTGAAAAAAAATTAAACTTTTATTACAAGTACATAATTTACGCCCTATCCTTCAGTCTTCATCAGTGTAGTGAAAGTGATGAGGGGAGGAAGGAGGAGCAGGTGGTAAAGCCAATGAAAAGGCGCCACGTCAGTCTTAAATATATATATATATATATATATATATATATATATATATATATATATATACATATTAGTACGCACATACACACATGCATACAGTACATATACACATATAAAATAAAAATAAAAATAAAACAGTAAATAAAATTTATGAAATGCGTTTTAAACTGTCCAATATTTTGAATTCCAACAATATTATTTATTCCAGGAGAGAACAAGAATTTAAATGATAAAAAAACGTTTTGAGGAGAAACGCTGTGAATTATTTTTTTCATATTTCGTCCGATGTATGCTTATGTGTGCGCATTATGTACGCACATATGCATGTATTTATGCGAGTGTATGTGTATATGTACATGAATGTGTATGTACACATAAGTATACATATATATAGGCAGAGGGAGATAGCTACATGCGTATATATAGAGATAGACAGATAGGGAGATAGATATATGTATTTGTGTAGGCATGCATATGTGGTTTTCTTAAAAAAACACATATACACGTACATACATATACATAAACGACCAAGGTGTCTTACTCTGTCCAGTGATGAGGCATTGTAAATAGGTATATATATATATATATATATATATATATATATATATATATATATATACTTATGGTTACATACACATTCATGTACATATACACATACACTCGCATAAATAAATAT
Source organism: Euprymna scolopes (assembly GCF_053919585.1). Lineage (NCBI taxonomy): Eukaryota > Metazoa > Mollusca > Cephalopoda > Sepiida > Sepiolidae > Euprymna > Euprymna scolopes. The sequence continues at coordinate 126,744,459 of NC_136497.1, read as the reverse complement.
ACGCGTACATAATACGCATACACACGCACATACATAGAACAATATGTACGAGAATATAAAGAAGGATAACATTTAGGGAAAATGTGGAGGTTTATATATATATGTATATTTGTGTGCGTGTGTGTGTGGGTGTGGGTGTGCGTGTATGCACGTTTACGTGTGTGCGCGATTGTGTAAGTTGTACGTGCGTGTGTGCCTTGTAAGTGTTATCGTAAAATGAATTCTGATGAATGGCTCAAGGGAAATATTCAACGATGTACTTCCTTATTTATCGATTTGGGATTTCGAATCATATCATTAAATGAAACAATCCTGACCCGATTCGGACGCGCCGGTTCATCTCTTTGAAAGTTATTAGATAGGTGTGCTGACAGCGCAAAAAAAATCATGTTCTGAAAATCTAGAAACGTTTTTTTTTTTTTGCTTTATATTTGGCTGTTTTCCCGCATCTGCATATAACCATTGCCGATTAATCAGTTGCGATTCGTTTCTGTAAAATTCGCTATGATTGTCGATATTATGCGCACCTGCTTTAGTAGTACTTAGCAGTATTATATATATATATATATATATATATATATATATATATATACATATATATATATATATATATATATGCACATATATGTATGTGTATGCGCCTATATACACACCACACAGATATATATATATATATATATATATATATATATATATATATATATATACATATGTATTATATATATATGATCATTGAAACGTCTTGTCAGACGAGTGCCATTCCCTCACACACTCAAAGTCAATGCGCCTAACAATGATTTCCATGGCCACAGGAACATTTTAATGGCTGAGGGAGTATCCATACAAAGATGATGTTACAGATTCTAAGCTTTGTACGACAGCTTAGTCTCTCTCTCGGTTCAAAATGTTGAGATCCAGCAACAAGCAAGATCAAGATAGCCAGCAACAAGTTAAACTGCAGACCAGTTAATGCGGGTACTGGTCTCCCGCCTTATGATTTTTTATATAAGAGATTTGCTTCTCCTAGAAAAGTTGTCTTCACCACGGCTTACGGGAGCCCTCTCCATCCAAACACCCACATACATAAGCACAAACACACACGGTGCTGGTTGGCCGTTGACCCCTTAAAAGGGTTCATTCACCCGTTGGAAGCTCTTGTTTTTAATCCTTCAGGAAGACTAGCTACCCTCCTCACAAAACAAGTCTGGTGGAGAATCCAGTTTAGTCGCCGGTGACCCGACCATGGGGCAGGTAGTACTGGTTTACATGGTACCAGTAGCATATGACATGACCTAATATATATATATATATATATATATATATATATATATATATATATATATAGTAATTTATAAAATATATATGGCGATTAAGCTACACTGAATATTCTGCGTTTCATCCAACTATATCTTATAAATTACTATATATATATATATATATATATATATATATATTAATTAAACTACTGTATATATATATATATATTTTAATTAAATTACTTACTAGCTCTACCTACGTATTGAGCACTTTTGAAGTAAATACTTAAAGTTTACGCATAAATCTATACTTTTGTATATTAAATTTATGTGAATAAATGAAGTAGTTATATATATATGTATATATATATATGTATTTGTATATATATGTATTTGTATATATTCCTCTGAAAGGCAGATTACAATTCTTTGTAACCACGTGAAGTAAGGATTTGTTTTAAAAAATTTATAGAGTATTTTCGAACTATAATATACTTATACTTAGTTAAAAAACAAACACAATGCTTAAGCAAACAATATATAAATATAAATATATATATATATATTTATATTGTGTGCTTAAGCACACAATATAACTTGTATAATTGTATAAGTATAAGTATATATATATATGTATATATATACTTATACTTAGTTAAAAAAGAACACAATGCTTAAGCACACAATATATAAATATATATACATTGTGTGCTTAAGTATTGTGTGTTCTTCTTTTAACTAAGTATATATATATATATGCATATATATGTATATATACAGATAAATGTATATATATATATACTTAGTTAAAAGAAGAACACACAATGCTTAAGCACACAATGTATATATATACATATATATACATATATATATGTGTATATATACATATATATATATATATATATTTCTAATTTGTGACTCAAAATTAATATATATATTTTGAGTTCCTATCTGATCGCGGTTACCACCTGACGAAGGCCACACGAATAGCTGGCCGAAACGCCGTGAAAGAACAATAAAGAACAAATGAGGATAATAGTCCGCAATAAATAAATTAATAACAAGGTTATTATTATTTAATTTTTAAATTTTTATTCTAATATTTTCCATTATTTTAAATTATTTTACATTTAAAACTTGTAAACGATTTTTATTATAAATGGTTTAATGTCTGAAAAAAGATCGGGTCAGTACGTGCTGCTGTTAGGCAAAATGGATGAACATCCAGGAACGCTTATCATAAATAGTGACGCTTCTCGAATGAATACTTTTTTGGTTCTTCTACATGCACTTCATGTTTATATACACATACACTCGTATAAATACGTACATATATGCATATATAATAGGCACTATATACACATACATAGACCTATATGTACGAGGATACAACGAAGGATTAATATGTATCTAATCTAAGGATATGGTGCAGCTAATCGTAATTTTAACTGGAGGGGGACATATTTTCTAACATACTCCTTAGTAGAAGAGTCAATGCGAATTTATACTAAGTGTGTTAGATCTGTATCTATTATTTATACTAAGTGTGTTAGATCTGAATTTATACTTTGTGTGTATGTTAGATCTGTTTATTTATGTCCATATATGTCTTGCATGTGAATCAACTAGGAAATAAACACGATCTATGTTACAGAACTAAAGATAAAACATTCTGGACTTGGTGTAGCTACAAATACGACAAGGAGAACTATGAATCACATACATTGTGCCTTTCTCCAGTCTTGGCAGACTATGGATACTCACTGTAAGGGTGCCTGTGCGTTAAATTTTTATTGGCAAGAGTTGTGCAGTCTCCAAACACACCTCTCCTGAGTCGACATTGTTAAATACCAGTGGCAAGTTGAGGTACAGAACGACTGGAAACAATGCCAAGATGAGCGGAGAGCACATACAGCGCCTAGAATTCCCAAATGGTCACCCATCTGATACTAGCCAGGCTCAACGTTCCTTAATTCCGGTGATCTGGCGAGAACCGGTGCCGTATATTATGCCGTATATTATGCCGAATCACATATGTTATACGTAAGCTTTTTCTCTACCCTGCAACCTCTCTCCCACAGAAGAGACGTTGCGAGCCTATCCTTGTTTTATCGTTATTTCCATGGCAAATGCTCGTCTGAACTCCAATCTCTGGTCCACCCTCGCCAATCATTCACGAAAAACACCCGTCTAGCTGAATCCACTGTCAAAAATTTCCCCCACTCTTTATCTGTGCCTAAATCAAAACGTGGATTCCATGAACAGAGCTTCTTTCTTAGAACTGCACGCCTGTGGAACTCTGTTTCGTCTGCCTGCTTCCCACCTGACTACAACTTGGATGTGTTCAAGTCCAACGTTAACAAATTCCTAATGAACCGCCCCCTTAAGTAAACACTTCATCAAATCTACACAATAACATACTGTACTTGCAATAACCCTTATCCTTGAGTTGCTTCCGGGCCTTGATAAGTGGTGATCACTGTGTAAAAGAAAAAAGAAGTTATACCCAGAAGAAAGATCTGGATGTCATTATCGCCATGTGCTCCGTAAGTACTAAGCAGTAGGAACCCGATTGCCTTCCTGTGGATATTGACTTCTCTTCTTAATCCAGAGACAAGAATACAACACACACAGAACACGTGAGTATCTCTTTTGCTTTAAGGTGTTAAAATAATGGAGACTCAACACCTGGGCTCTACAGTAATAAATACAAACCGAAACACAAGTGAAAGAGATGGAGGAGAAAAGAGAATAATTGAATGTATTAGAATGCTACTAGAGAAGTCACATCAAAAACCAAGAATGTTGGAAACGGATGAAAGCGTTTTGGAATATGTCCAGTTACTACCATACAACAGAACAAATAATTGCTGATCAAGCAAACGTATATTCAATTAAGTTTTTTTTTCAAATAATGGACTAATAAAAATGCAACGAAGATTAAATGATAGAATAGACAAAGAACAACCCCTCGCTTAAACCCTACACATAAAGTCTTCACACTTAGGAAGCCAGCGAAATTTGAAGACAGTAAACAGATGCAGATATCTATGAAACACGGGAACTAATCAAGAATAAGAGAACTGAATTAGAAAAAATCATATAACTTATGAGTGATGAAAAACTAAATTCTCATCTCTATAGAACGAATAGCGGAAGAAATTAAAATCAGAACAAACTTTTTCATTTATCCCTTTATATAAAATCTTGAGTTGTAAATCATGTTTAGTTTCAGAAGAGTTTTCGATGGGTAAAACTTCACACGTAGAAGGTCAGGCAAATTTGAAGACAGTAAACATAGGTAGTTATTCTATACAAGTCCTGGGGATGAGGAATTCTCAGTGGATAGCTATTCCGTACAGGTTCTGGACTTTATAATTTTGCAGCAAAAGAGCAAAAGATCCTTTTCGTATTATCAGGAAAAAAATATGTTCGAGTTTGCTAAGAAAGGTTTAATATTTATGGTTTCGGATTGGTTGGTAGCAGAACGTGAATTAATTCGATTCGTAAGTTCCTAGCAACAGCGTTTATAAATAGAATCTCTTAACACTGAGGGACCATACCCCATTATACTTCTTTATAATGGGAGGTGTCTCCTAGCGACTTCGGCTGCAAGGACACAGGCTAGAAGTACACGTCATAGATCTGTTCTTGACACTCAGGCCGACAGGTGAGGGACCGGAAAACGGCCCAGCACCTGCATGTCTGAGGTACACCGCCTGACTAATTCCCAGGAGGACCACCCTCCCAGGCCTTGCCCCCGGGCTTTCAGGTGGAGCAGGTTTATTGCGTGTCGCCTGAGGCGTCCCGACCGGGGAATGCAGACGGGGTTACTAAGGCAATTTTTGCAATTTCAGGGGTGCTCCTCCTTTTGGGGATCCTGCTTAGATCCCCAATTTTCGGCCTATTATGCGTCAAAAATATTGAAACATAAGATTACATAATAAAACAATTTGATTTACGCACGTGCCAATACAGTAAGTATTAAATTTAAAGTGGAATAGTGTGTATAATTATTTGCTAATTTTGAATAAACATATTTTTAATTCCGATTTCAGTCATGTAAATTACAGGGTAGAACGATAAACCTATTGTTCTTAAGAAAAATCACTACAGCTTTATCTAAAAATTTTTATTGAAAATCAATTCAGAGGTAACTTGTTTAAGTAATAGAGGTGGCATCTATTTAATGTAGCCGCCTTCAGTCGTAATAATTGCTCGATAAAGGTCCGGAAATTGAAACATGCCTTTTCTACAAGCGCTAGCGGGAGCTCGGCGATTACTCGGCTGGTGGCAGCAATCAGGCTGGCTTTGGTTTTGTTTGAGGTCATATTAGTAGTGTTCTCGACGACAAAGTAGTTTAATGAGTTCATGTCAGGGGAGAAGAGGGGCCAGTAAGAGAAATGACAAATGACACTTAAATTGGATAGTGCAATTTCCTAAAGTGTAATGATTTATCGGGTGGAATCATAGGTATGCGTGGAATGAATATATATTTACCTGTGAAAGTCCTGTTAATTTTCTTTTCTATTATATTGTTTATTTTTTTTTACTACAAGCAATGTGCCATTGCAAAGCTTGGATAAATTTATATTTATCAACATGATAATCAGTATATCAATTTTCAGTTACAATAAATTCGGTGGCATCCCTGGCAAATCAAGATGTTGGATAATTAACCATTTTATCTGCTTCCACAACAGCGTCGATGGATTTGTATTTGACTACCTCACTTGGGATTTTACGGTGAATAATAGCGTTAAGTTCATTGACGTCTTTGTATTGAGCTGCAAGAATAGCTCATTCACTAAGTAAAGTGGAATTCATATATTTAATTAGAATACTTGGAAACCCCTTTTTAACCAACTCTTCTGTTGGTGTAATAAAATTACAGAAGTTAAGAGTCAAAGAATTTCGCCCTTAACTCGGATCAGCTGGCACTTTTCCATACCCAATTTTCCACCAGCGATGCAAAAATGTATGTGCAGATCGAGCAGTCTGCAACTGGATACGCATATTTTTAGTTAAGTTTAATCTCTTTACATGGAACCAAAAAGTAGAGTATTTGAGGCAAGCATTTATTTCATCTGCTGGTGTTGATTGGGGAATTACAGGTAACATTTGTTTGAAATCTCCTTCAAGCAATATTATTGCATTCCCTAATGGTCTGACCACGCAAATGTTGCAAGGATCGACCAAGAGCCTCAAGTAATTTTTTGCGCCATTGCGCATTAATCCCAAACAATAGGTTTGCATTTTTGCAATATTTTTCTCCATACTGAATGTTTTGGAGATATTGAACATGAAATTAATGAAAAAATGAATGTGTAATAGTTGTTTCGAAGTAGAATAAGTAGTTCTTTCTACTTGGTAGCAAGGTCGCAGGTATTCCACATGCAGCAAGGGCTAAGACTATGTTATTTTTTCACCGAATAGCTGCCAAAATCAATTTAATTAGACAGGTTTTACCAGTTACTTTTGGTGCTGTTCAAGGGAGCAGTAATTTCCAAATAATTTCTATTCTCACAGTAAGTAAACTAGGTGAGTAGAATAGGATTTATCCTTGTTTTGACAGGAGATTAAAATAGGATGAGGGATTGGAGATGAACAAATAGAGAGGAAGATATATAGATAGAAAAATAAGATGGAAATAGAAAGAGAGAAGGAGATAGAGAGTGATATAGGCATTGAGAGATAGACAGAGAAAGGGAAGAGTAAGAAACAGAGAGGTAGCAATATATAAGAAAGGAGAGAAGGGAGGGAAATAGAGGGACTTAGAAAGAGAAAGGGGCCCAAAGAGAGATGGAGAGTGTGATAGAGATAGAAAGATAGATTGAGAGAGAGGGAGACATGAATGGAGAGATATATTAAGAAAGGAAGAGAGAGAAGGACGAGAGAAACAGAGTGTGAACTACACTTCACCGGTTTTTTCTTCGATCAGTAGAAGAGAAATCCTTCGAGACTGAGGAAATTTTTATTTTTGTTACTATCCACATTACCTTTTTATGGAGCTAGATTTTCCACAGATTAGAAACTGACCGGCTTTTCCGTACTTTTACTTAACAATTTAATAAACAAAATGATATTGTAAAACTTGAATTTAACGCGAAAATACTATTAAAATAGCACTGTACTATAAGTGCATAAGCGCACATTATTTAAAGTATTTATTTTCCAAAATAATTATTTGAATAAATCCGCAATGAATAAAATTTGAAGTGTTGTGTAATTATTTTCTCAGCGTTCGGCTTTCACCGACCCATGACGTTAATAGCCGGATAAAGCTGAGCGTTACCGATGCAATAATAAGAAAGCTATGTGAAAGAAATTAGAAAGCAAACATTTAAATATAAAAACAAAACATCAACAGAAATAAACACAAAAACCAAAAAAAACTACCGTTAATTTGTATTTCTTATTCAATGTTTGTAGACAATATCATTTTTGTCAAATAAATAAATTTTAAGTAATTTCTCCAATAAATAATAGCAACTTCGTTAATATTTTACGACTTGCCCAAGCGTATTATAAACACCTCAACATCCCCATGTGTCAGAATACCATTCGAGGCTTGGGGGAGGTGTTTAATCTGAAAGTCGTTTTTAACATGGGAAGGTTAGGGTGTTTATAAAACGCTGGGAAATTTTTTATAGCTTAGAAAAAGTGTAAAAAACTTAAAACAAAACTGGCGTGTATATATATATTGCTGACTCCTGGCGAGTAGTTTCTTCTTCATTATTATTTTGTTATGCCAGGAAAGAACACGAAAAAGAAAAACAGGATAAATGGTATATTATTGATGGTATACTTATCGATATGAAAAGTCACTACATCAGAATAATGAAATCAGATTCAATATAAACCGGAAGTATTTCCAATAAGTAGCCTCGGTTGAAAACCGAACGGAAAGTAACAATGTCGAAAATAAGTTTTTAATATGGTAATATTTTTTAGTTTTTTGTATTGTAAAACAGAGTTGGGTTAGATAAAATCACTGTCGCAAAGTATGACAAAAACGGACCAGTAGTTTTCTAGTTCATTTAATTGAAAAAAAAAACAGACGTTTAATTTGTATGCGGACATTCTTGCCGCCTGTATATATATATATATATATATATATATATATATATATATATATATATATATATATATATATATATACTGGCGGCAAAAAGATATATATACATATATATATATATAAGCAAAAAGAAAGTCTGCACTTGTATTCCTTTAAAAACTGCAAATTTAAGCTAAATTTATTGTAACTGTTTAAAGAAACTATACTTCATTTGATTAGCCTTTTATTCTTCTAGAATTTTACCTGTTTATATTTGCCTTTGAATTGAAATATTCTATTGCTCACGTCAATTAAAAAGAACGCTTTAAATTGAGGAGGTAAAGAGAAAGTCGGCACAATGAAAAATTGTTATTCAAATGTAACTTTAGGACATTAATGCAACACTAATACAACAGGAACACATTGAACTAATTATATTGCATAGATATAGTCGATCTGCAATTTGACAGCCTGCACTCCTTTAGGAAATTTTAAATTAGATCGCAGCAATACTCCTCGAAAAGGGCACCCCATTAAAAAATTTTCAAAGTTCTTCCAAATTTGAAATCGTTATCATTGCTTAGCGGTTACATGACGTAATGCTATCATTTTCGATAGGATTAAGGTCTGCAGATTTTGCACGCAAATCTAAACACGGAATACCATCTTCTTCTAGGAATTTCATGACATTTCCAGCTGTGTGAATGGGAGCATTATCCTGCATGAAGATGGGATTGTCATCCAAATTCCGACCAAAGTAGGGTAGAAAATGCCCACTTAACATATTAATGTGCTTGGTCGAATTAATTCAACTTGCAAGCGAGTTATAGCCCCTGCACTATTGGTCTTAATAATGCCCCACATCAAAACTGAACCTCCACCACTTTGCAACATTGAAACTGTGCCCCTAGGATTACATTCTTCATTTTTTCCTCCGACGGACGTACTGCCTACCATCACTGCCTATCCTTCGTCGCTGAAAAGTACTTTTGACTAATATGAAGAGTCATGATCATCATTGCATCTGGTGAAGTCCAGACGACGCTTTCTGATCTTTACAGAAATCATTGGCTTGCGTCTTGAACATATTCTCGCAAATTAAATTCCATTAATCTGTTCGTGCCAGCAGAAAAAGAGCACTTTTTAACAAGATTGCACTGTTGTTGGATTTTGGGAGCCGTTTCAAATCTGTTTCTTAGACGACGGATCTTGATAGCACTGTCTTCACTGTTAGAAGTAACTCTAATACGACCAGATTTAGAGGCATCACGAACACTTCCGGTGTTATGGTGCTTTTGCACAGTCTTCCGTGCCGTTTTCTCATCACATTTCAATCTGCGACCTATTTCTCGATTGGATAAATTAGAAAGGTAGAGATTAATAAGCTCCTGACGATTTCTAAGAGATAGTCGTGGTATATGGATTAAATGTTCCGTTGTATAAATTGGAACAACAACAATTACGAGTATAGATGCTTTGTTGCTTGTTAGTTGATATTTCCAACTGATTTAGAGTCGATAATTTAAGTTGATTTTTAGCGGATTTGTTGTTGCAGACTTTGTTTATGCCTCCTCAAGTTTTTTTTTTCTAATTGACGTTAACACTCGAATTATAAGTCAAATATGATCAGGTTAAATTATAGAGGCATAAAAGGCGAATCAAATAGGGTATAGGTTGTTTAAACAGTTACATTATATTTAGCTGAAATTAGCAGTTTTTTTTTAAATTACATGTGCGGCTTTTTTTGCCGCCACTATATATAGGTATGCACATAAAATGAACAGTACATAAAGCCGAGCATAGCCGGGCTGAACTACTAGTAAAAAAAAATAGCATGAGAATAGTAATCATCTTAATGCAAATACCACATTTTTTACAATCCTTATCTAAAAAAATTCCGAAATATATATTAAATAATAAAGGAGTTTCTTCTATTAAAATCCGTTTTCTGATATTCTCATTTTGCATGTTCTTGTTTTCGGCTAAAGGAAATAATTCGTTTATCTTTCCAATCGAATAAGATTCTTTTTCTTTCGGAATAACGGAAGATTTAATCAGCGCCAATGCGGTTTCATTATCAAAATGGCGCTGAAACATCTGCGATTGACTGCTAACTGCGATTCCGATAATGAACATCGCTTAGCAATGTACAACACATAATGATATGTATGGGATAGATAAAATGAAGCTGAGTTCTTTGTTTGTCGTATGCATTGGATGTAATCATAGTCGATTATCGTTTAATGATAAGAACATAGACTGTTCGCCTGTAACGAATATGGGAAACAATAAGGTCTATAAATATATTGTAACAGGAGTTAGGTGTCCGTCCTCAAATTCATAACGATTCTGTCGATGATTATGATATCCTTTGCTATTAATATGAATAGAGGGATTAAGTGAAGTTATTTATTTCCTACTTACAGCGGAATAGGTGAATCAAAATAGGAAAAATGACGTTTGAAAAGCCACCGACATGGAGCAATATCACTCTAGCTGATCAAAAGCTGTCTAGCAGTTATGCCAACATTTCCCGGTTAAGATACCCCAGGCGACTAACAAACTACCAAATCCGACATAAAATTGTAAAAAGTAAAAAACAAGGAAGATAGTTTTTTTTTCTGAACTGAACAGGACAGTTGAAAATCAAAGAATTAATACACCAACTGCTCTATTGGTTGAACGCTATTACATTTCTGTATAGAAAGGTTTTGTGACCATAGCAGTCGACATAGCCTATCAAGCAGCCCGGCGTTACTTTCTGTATGCTATTTGACATCAGTAAGCAAGTTTTTCAAGAAACTTTGTGGATATTTATTTAAGCACACATTGTTTATCTGTATAGCATTTTTTTACTGAGAATAGACAGAGCAGTTATCGATTATCTATAATATTTAAGGGCTTGATTCTTTCCTTCACAATCATCTTGTAATTATATTTACATTTACTACTCTAAATCATTGAATCATAACGAATCGATAATAAACACACAGTAACAATTAATATAACAAAAAAAATAATAGAATTATTTGCGTTCTTCAGACTACTGTTCTGATTTTAAGTAAGAAACTTTCGATCGATATAAGTTTCGACATTCTTTAGGTGCATTTTGTTGAACTTTGGAATCTTTCAGTCAAAATGGAGAATCTGTACACGTTATTATATTAACCAGTATAACATGACCTCGTTCAGTCAGCCATGAATGAATAGATGTCCTACGTGTTTCACACTTGTATTTTCTATGGCTATCACTAAGGATTTGGCCGTAAACCTATCACTTTTAAACTGAAATTTTCCAAGTACACTAACCACGGCGCCAAACATGATTGCTGACAAATCAAGTACGAATTTAGGAGGCTTATGCCTATTTTTATTACGAGATGTAATCATTACTATTCATGTCTACATATCATTTTTCCTTCTCTCACTCTTTATATATATATATACATATATATATATAATATATATATATACATATATAATAATCTATATTTTTATTAGTATATATAAACACACACACACACATACATATATATATATATATATATATATATATATATACATACAGGGTGTCCACAAAGTCTGGCTACATTATGTAGCCAGACTTTGTGGAAGCATCCTGTAGATTATGTAGCCATACTTTTTGGGCATCCTGTATACACACACACGCGCGCACACACACACGTGTATATATATATATATATATATATATGTGTATATATATATATATATATATATATATATATATATACAGGGTGCCCACAAAGTCTGGCTACATAATCTAGAGGATGCTTACACAAAGTAGCCAGGCTTTTTGGACACCCTGTATATATATATATATATATATATATATATTATTTATAATCAATGATTTCTCGATTTCTATATCCGGTTCAATTTATACTACATCTACTTAGTAAGTTGCTATTACGAAACGTATGTGTTACTTCTTTTAGTCGTCTTACTCTCCACTGTTCTACTATATTTATATTTTTTTCGTCGTCTCTTAATGGTATATGGTTTCCCTATTCCTTTCCATACGTACCAGCCATGCCTGAGTTTTAAATCACTACGTGTATTGCGGCTTTTCGATGTTCCTCCAACCGTACTCATCTTTGTATAGTTTCGCACATTTTATTTCGCACAGTTGTTAGTTGCATTGTAGCAATGACACTCAAGATGAAAACGGTAGTCCGGAGTTTCTAAATTATACAAATAACCAATCCTCATCTCAACAATAAAGAATCGTAAATCCAATCATTAATAAAACGAAGGGAAATTTTATTAATAGAAATTAAAAAAAGAAATAAAATCAAGAAAATGTTAATTACATTCACTTTTAATTAAATCGATATATTATTTAATTTGAAAATAGATTAACTGTTATAGGCGTATACTATCTGACAGTTTAAACTAGATTTGTTAAAGGTATTCGCTATGTTAAAGCTTTGTACTAACAATAGGCAGGCTAGTTATCAATCATATACTTTATATCCAAGCTGGATTCACTCCTTTAATTTTACTTTGTAATATCTATTTTTATTCACAACTATAAACCATTGACCCGTAAGAAATCGATAAGAAAAAAGTGACTGTAATAATTGACACAGAGATAAAACTATTCAATAGGAAAATTAAACAAATTGTATTAAGTAATTGGAAATAAAACTTATCAAATTAAACGAAGAAGAAAAAAAAACACTTAACTACAATTACTTTTGATTAAATCGATATAATTGTAAGCTTGAAAACAGAATAGGTGTTTCAGTCAGACGATATTGGAAAATATAGATTAACTAAAGATGTTCAAGATATAGTGTTTCTCTTTATTGCAACTTTTTACTTGAAATACTCGAAATAATTAAAGGAATTTAAATGTGAGAGAACGAAAAAGTTAATTCTTTCATATAAGGTTTCTAAAATCTTAAGCTGGTCAGTAGGATCCTGAATTAATATGAAAATGATGCGACACCCTTTCCGTTCTATAAATGTATCACATATTAATAATTTGTTCGTGTATTGTTCGTTAGAAAAAAATAAAATAGTAAGATTCAGCGTTTTTTTTGTTGTTTTTTTTTTAAATTTAATATACATAGGAGTCACCCTTACCCGAAGGCCACTCGAAGATAAAGGTTTACGAATGGAAATTGATGGTGTAGTAATCGTTTATGGGAATTGATGGTGTATTAATCGTTTATAATCGTTTATAGTGTAAGTTTAGTGGAATCTTATTATTCGTGGGTACGGCTTAGCACAACTTCTATATATTTAATTTGAAAGATGCCATGTTGTATTCAATCGGGAAGAAGCGATGAAGAACGATTCTAAACAGATGCACATTTCTAGAAAACAAGGTTCGCCTATGTGAGTAATTGTTATGATACAACCGAAGGAGGCCGGAGGTTACATCTGGCGAAAAGTTGTAATTACAACAACTAAGATAGAAAGCAAGAGTCTGAACAATCGAAATAATGCAATGCCTCACATATTTTCTATTATGATTCCAGTTGACATTTGCTATTCAATTTTGGAGCAGGTAAAAGTAGTAAATGCCGAGCCAACGCTTAGATTCTTTTGGCAAATGAACAAATTGATCATCTCGTTTTCGATTATCAGCCAAACGCTATTCGAGTCCGGGGAAAAGATGGCAGTTGGGCGAATAATCGTACAGAGCATCATCAGAATTCTTTTGCATATTTATTTTCTTTTTGTATCCTCTTGCGCTTTTATATATATATTTTTTTTTCACGCGGAATCCAAAAAAAACATATCTAACCATTTTTGTTCTAATATCATTTATAATGAAGAATATCAAATAATGGGTTGTGTATATTCGGTATGACCTTCTGTCGTTTCATTGACTTCGCTTCTATGTACTCTGTACTAAAGAAATCGTCATAAAAAAAAAACTTTGTTCAGTTATAATTATTTGCCCTATAAAAAAACTTACAGGTACTACCGACGTTACTCGGGATTGGATGATTATTAACACATGTTTCACATTTTCAATAGTTTTAGCGTCATCGAAACTGGCTGAATCGTTAATTTTTCAATCAAATCGATAGACGACCTGCTCTAATCTTGGACTTACGTCAGTGAACCAGAAGGAATCTTTACATGCCCCCGCGCACTGCGCGAATCCACAATGCATTGTTTTCTACGTTGCACTGCAGAGAACTTACTAAATACTATTTAAACTTATTTTTATTTAATGGTTTAAATTAAACTTTCAAATTCAAAAGTAAATACCCATGTCTCAATTGTGCTCTAAACGTAGTCATAATTCCCCTCAATCCATCCACTATATAATTGATATTTAGCATATACATGTATCTCACACCCCTGAAAGCTCCACCTTCCCCAACTCCGTTAACAATATTCACCCGTAACATAATTATCGAACTAAAATTCAGCGTAGATGGTTACGCCCTACTCGCGGCCTACACGTTAACTTTGATGCTACTAAAATAGGATTGCATCTAGTACAAACGTAACCTAAATGTGAAAAAATGGAAAACTCAATTATCTCGTTACGGGAACGTGCACTACAAATATCAACTCTTTGTTTTTCTAGAAAATAACGGTTATGATTCCAGTACACTGAAACGTTCTGACAAGAACCTTTTAAAATTGGTTGGTTGGTTGTTTTGGTTTTACGGCGTTATCAACCCTTCTCAGGTTATTTAATGCCGAATCCAGTGATTTTGAAGAAAGGTTTTTTATAGAATATATTTGTTTTGTTTAAGTCGGTTTCTATTTAACCCATAGTTGGGACCCTAATAGGTACTACTACTCCGCGTCAGAGTGGACATGGGAGTAATGGCAATTAAGGGGTTGCTCCGCACTCCCCACAGCCCGCAAGCCGGAGCCTCGCAATCGGTATAGTTTAAGGTCATATCTAGGAGCCTTTTTAAATCAATCACGCTCTATATTTATTTTTAAATAATAATTATCGCTGCAATAACAAATGACTGCATTCGATCATCATAAGTCTAGTAATGATATACTTTCTGAGTTTGCTATTACTATTTTACGTACTTTTTAAGACTATTGATAACAAATTTACAAATATACTTTGATACAACGTCTAGGACCACTCGGCCATATGTCAGTAGGATATCTCGGTTCCCCAGTTCGATACAAAACACCTGATGAAGGTCGGAGGGCAAAACGGTCGACTATAACAACCAAGATGAGGAAGTCAGTCCGACAATCTCAATGAATCAAACTATCACTATTAAACAAACTATGAACCCCCCTCTCACCCTTCTCTGCTTCTTCTCTCTTTCCCTTCTTCCTTTTTTTCCTCCAACTCCATCTCCTTTCTCTTCTCTCATTTTCATTTGCGCCTTTCCCTCTTTTGCTTTCTTTCTTACTCCCTTTATTTATTACCTATTTTCCTGTATTTCCTACCCCCTTTCCTTCCCTTCACCGATCCATAGGAGTTCAAAGTAATGGTCAAGAGATTCGGGTAAATGTTAACCGTTTCCCAGAAAAACATAACATCACTAAATTGGTTGGTTGGTTTTCTTTTAGGGCATATAAACCCTTTTCAGGTTATTTAATGCCGAATCCAGTGATTTTGAAGAACAATATTTTAATATAATATATTTGTTTTCTTCAAGTCAGTTTCTATTTAACCCATAGTTGGGACCCTAACAAGTACTACCACTCCGGGTCAGAGTGGACCTGGGAGAAATTGCAATTAAAGGTTATCTCCACACTCCCCAAAGCCCGCAAGCTGGGGACTAACTATCGGATATAGTTTAAGGTAATATCCAAGGCCTTTAAGTTAGGAAGCCAGTAGAAAAGTGAGAGTGTAGAAAAAAGAGGGGGGAAGGGAAGGAGACTATTGTTTTTGTTTTGAGTTTTGCAAAACATGACTTAGTTGTGCAAATAATTAAAAAGAAAAACAAAAACAGAAAGGTGTTAATGTAGGTGCAGTTGTGTCAGGGAGTCATCTTCCAACAACCTGATCTTGTTGCATGAGACAGCACTAAGAAAAAATAATAAAAAGGGAATTAAAAACACACTAGCTCATATGGGTAATAAACTGGCAGCGAGCAGCAGATAGACTAAGCAACACTTGTATAAGATACAATGTATATAAGCTTTGACCTCAAAACTTAACTCCTCAACTCCTAATCCTCATCATCATGTGCTGTCTTTCGTGTCCGAAGACGACTTCCTGTAAACCATCATTCTCCACTTTTCACGGTCGCGACTGAGTGTCTGCCAGCTTCCAGTAGGGATCAACCTGTCCTTTAGCTTTCGTTTGACGGTGTCACGAAACCTGAGCTTAGGTCTTCCTGTGCCTCGTACACCATCCTCCAGTTGTGAAAACAGTATCTGTTTTGGTAGTCGAGAGTTATCCATTCTGTTTACATGCCCGGCCCATTTCAGTTTTTTTTCCGGATGAGCAGGTCATACATGCTTGGGAGGTTGGCTTGTGATAGGATCTCCCTAATCCTGACTACTCCATTCCCTATCCTCAACACAAAACGAATGAGTGAATAAAAAAAAAATAAATAAATAAAAATAAAATATAATAAATAAAGCAACGCCTAATCAACCCAGTTTTCTGCGCAAGTAAACTTCACCTCCTAAACCCACTTTTTTTTTAGAAAATAACTTCTTTTGCTGGAAGTTGTTTTTCCTATTACATTATGAATTTTGCTTTTAAATATAAGCGTTTTTGCGTGACGAGGTCTCTAGTTACTAAATACAAGACTGAAACATGCTCATGACTGTGTAGCAACAAATAACTGCTTCTGTAAAGACACATTGAAACTTGCTCTACTACAGTATTGATCACTCCTGTATTGCCTTCGTTATATTTCACGGGTCACTTAAGCTTTGAAAAAAAAATCACCCTCAAATAATATATATGTGTGTGTGTGTGTGTGTGTGTGTGTGTGTGTGTGTGTGTGTGTGCGCGCGTGCGTGTGTGTTCATAGCTAGTGTAGGACAGATCTAGAAGAGTCCAATTTCGATAAAAATCTATCCATACGTTAACGGTTGTTTTACTTCCTATGGCGACCATTGAAGCGGGATACACTAAGTACAGGCAACAATGGACGGGCAAGAATAGGAGTACCTAGTTTTAAAGCCGATTTATCATAATTTTTGTAGGTTTCCGACTACTTTTTGATTGTATTTAAAAAGATTAGAGACTAAAGTTACTTTTTGAAAGGAAAAAAATATTTGTACACGTGAAAAAAAAGTTATGAAAAATGTTTTCACGGCAAGCTAATTCAGCTAAATTTGGAAGTTAAATAAATTCACTGTAAAAATCCTTTATAAGATTAATATTATTTTTCGGGGTCTATTTCAAAGATAATTAATCCTAAGATATTGAATTAAATAAAAAAACACCTTGTTTGCGCAAAAATAACTTAAATAGTCCTCAAAAAGCAATTAATTTACCGTTCGCCAAAAACGGAACAGACTTAAATTTTGTAAAGATTTTTATAAGGAGGCCCAAAATTTCAGCCAATCGAAACGCTGTTTCAAAATGATGTCATGATAGTAAAAGGAGGTAGAGGTGTCAGATTTCTTTTTTCCCAGACGTGCATCCATACATTCCTATTCTGAAGGTTTGTACCAATGTTTTTCGTTTTTTAATTGAATTATTTTTATGTTCCTGTTTTTCAATTAATGTTTATTTAAATTATTGTTCGAGATTATATAAAAATTATGTTAAACCGAAAGTTTCACATTCTTGCGAGCAAGAACTTATTAAAATCTTGCATATAAAAATCATGCGAAATCTGTAATTAAAAAAATAGATATATTTTGGCTATTATAATTTTTTCGTGCGAAAATAGTAAATAAACAATGCTGAATTCAATGGTAATATCGGTAGTTCGAGAAATTTATTTTCCTTCGAGTTATATCGAATTCATTAATACGGACTTTAGGAGCTTTTTTCGTAATTTTCCTTTATTTTTTTATTGTTACAAATTATGATGTTTTATTTATATAAAAACAGCAAAAATAAATTCTTGGTTTTTTATTTACTACTGAAAACCATAACCATAAAGGTGTTTTTTTGTTTAAACAAAATAATATATTTCCATTTAGATTAAAAATAAATAATAAGGTCATTATATTCCGCGATCATTATTTGATAAATACTGAAGGGTTCATTAAAATTGGTTAATTACCTGATTTTTCGTTAATTTGTAAGTAAAGAGACGGGTTAAAATGTCTATACATTTTGAGCATCGACATTCATTTTGCCCGTACATAGCGTATACCTATGTAGAGAAATCTGGGTATCTTTTGAGAAAACTTACACTTTATGAAAACCGGAAGTTGCACTCTCCCAGTTCAATTAAAGCTCACTTTAATTTCTCAAAAGTTGAGTAAAAAAAATAATTAAAACAGAAGAATTTTCCTCTTCCTAGGGAGACTAAAGTGAAATGAGAAACTGTGTATCTAATTTAATGACATATATAATCGGCTGAACCCTGTTTTTTTTTTCCTTTGCTTCTGTTGTCTTCTATTGACAGAAATAGAGACGTAAAAAAGAAAACTTAGAATACGTTACCGTGTGTTTGTGATATGGATGGAAGGAAGGGAGCGCAAGAAAGAGAGAAAGAGAATTGATTTAGTGAATCTTAGTCTAATTTTGGAATTTTCTTATCAAAGCTTGAATCCAATCGAGAATAAGGGTTAATGAAAGTAAGATGGTAGTGAAGTAATCCTTAATGACGTAAATTATGTTAAATTTGTTTATTCATTAAGACGACCGAAGAAGAATTGGTTTACATAAGATTTGAAAGGAACCATGTTGTATACAGCCGAAAAGCATGCTAGCGGAACAGTTTTTCAGAGGCGGACAACTCTGGGAAAGAAGTTCTGTTCATGGAATCTGCATTTAGATAAATATTAATAATTTGGATTATTTGGATTATTCTGACTATTATTCTCATCGAAAATTTGTACGTACGATTAAAATCGTTTATTTAATGCTCGGAGATAACTTGACCTCATTCAATCGACCATGGCCGAGATGAAAGCTTGAATAATTTATTGTTGTATTCTTAGTAGACCCCATGCTAAGACTTTGACTCTTAATCTCCAGAAAGCACTTAAAACTGAGTGCGTAAGCATTTCTTCCTGTTGCGTTACGGATCCTTGCAGACTTTTGTATATATTCAAAATTTCGTTAAGTATTCCGGAAGAAAGTTTGTAGTAACATTGCTCGAAACGCTGTGAGAATAACATCCAAGATACGAAATATTATATAGAAAAGACTCTTTTACAAAGAGAATATAATTAGTTATAACTATAAAAAACTTGTCACAATATGTGTTGTAAATGTATTCAGATAGATAACTAAGACACACCTAGGAATCAGGCAGTGTTTATTTATTAATAATACCTTAATGTGCCTTTATCCTCCTTGCAGGCTCTTCCCCACAGAAGGGACGTTGCGAATCGGTCATTGTTTTATCGTTATTTTCACGGTAGTTCCAATCTCTGGTCCCCTCGCCAATCTTTCTCGATAAACATCCACCTAGCTGAAACCACTGTCAATAATTCTTCCCATTCTTTAACTGTGCCTAAATCAAAACGTAGATTCCTTATACAATGCTTCTTCCTTAGAAGTGCACGCCTGTGAAACTCTCTTCCGTTTGCCTGTTTTCCAGCCGACTACAACTTGGTTGTCGTCAAGTCCAACAAAAAAACCCAAAAAACTATTGATGAACCGCCCCTTAAGTAATCCAATCTATAAAATTTCCATTAATAACAACTACTACGATATAATCCAATTGTACACCCAATAAACCTTATCCTCAAGAAACCTCAGGTCTTTACAAGTGGTAACTCCTTTATACATAAAACATTTTGTCAAATAAATATTCGTTTTAAGCATACATACTCTCTTTTTCTATTTATTTTTCTCTTTTTTCTGTTTGTCTGTCTGTCCGTCTGTCTGCTTCAATCGCTCCATTTCTCTATAATTATATGTGTGTGCTTCTGAGTGTTTGTGTGTGTTTGGTAGAGTGTGTGTGAGAGAGTGAGAAAGAGAAAGAGATAGAAAGAGAAAGAGTGAGAGAGACAAAGATGAATAGTGCGTGTATGTGTGTATCTACTGCTATATTCCCAAACTAATATCATTGTCGAGACATGCTTCTGGTGTAACTTATTCAATATTTAAACCTTTTGTTAAACATTCTATTATATTATATATCACTCTATTGTGTTTTTAGGGCTGCCGAATTACATTGTAACAACATCTCTCATTAAGTGGAGCATACAGCCTAGTGTTATTACTTTGGGCAATATCACTTACAGATAGATTATAATTCTACTGCTGGTTAATTATGTAGCTATGCTGAAGGAATCCTAATCCTGCTTCTACCACCACGTTCTTTTGGATGTGTGATTCGTGTTTACTTTGAAGAAGAAATATAGCCATTGTTGTGTGTACCTACAGACCCTTATACAATGTTTGTATGTATTGACCCTTGTGATAATTTGGCATCCCTTGCTTCTCGTCTCCAGTCTCACTGTCACTCAGCATCCAAACGTTCGAATTGCTTCATCTTCAACACGATACAGACATGTACGAGTTCATCTAAAACGCGATTTCAATTAACTCGTCAGTCCGAAATTAAATCCATCGAGCCATCAGCAAAGGAGTCTAAAGGTTTACATAGACATTATGACTTACTAAATCCTCGTATTGGCCTTTACGCATAAATCTGCAGTATTGTTAATGGCAGCGTGCGATTTATCATCCAAAGCTGTTCAAGCGACTATGTAGATAATCATTCAGAAAAAAAGTTATTTCTTTTGTTACAACTTTTTACTGATATTAGACAGGGATGTACTCAATTATTTATAGTATAATATTAACGGACGTATTTATGATTCTACTTATAAGCGAATGTGTATCTATGATGTAGGGATCTAATGCGGTTTCAAATACCATGTTTTTTTGAATGTGTGATTCTTGTTTGTTTGAAATGGAGTGATATCTATTTCTTTTTTCCACTACAGACACGAATACATTGTTTGTATGCATTGAAGATTAGAAATTCTAAGAATCGCTTGCTTCTCGTCTCCAGCCTCCCTGTCACTTACCATCTGGGCGTTTGCATTACATAATCTTCAACATTATAGAGACATGCACGAGCTCGTCTGAAACTATACTTCATGCGAGTAAAATTAATATATGTACATGTATTATACAGTATTCACTGATAAAATGGCATACTTTACTTGATATAAAAGTACTACAGTGTCTGTATGGTTCATATAATATTTGTTTTAAATCTAACCATTTGATTTAATCAACCAAAAAATCGTAACTCCTTTCTTATGGAAAACGATTCCGACAAAGAATAAGAATCGAAAATTTGAATAATCTGGAGTATTTGGGATATCAGAATCTGTATTGCTCCGGTGCACTTTGGTCAGTTCCTAATTAGAACAAACAATAGCAAAAAAATATTGAAGGATGAACCATTCGTTGATACCTATTCAATCCCGGGCATGTCCTCTCTCCCTGCTAGTATAGCCATATATATACTTTTTAAAATATAATAATCCAATCTAAGATTCAGCCACTCTTATGAGTCGTAGCCGACGAAACACGTGTCAGTGGATAATTACATTTAACAATGTATATGCCGCTCCTCATTCGAGGTTACAAAATTGGTAAAAGGGAAAAAATATTCCCAACTCGCATTTAGGTAAAAATGCTCTTTCGTATAAATACTTGAATACATTCCAAAAGTATCGAAAAAACAAAAAAACAAATAAATAACGCACACACACGCACATAGATATATGCACACACAAACATACACATACCCCCATGTATATATATATATATATATATACATATATACATATATATATATATATATATATATATATATATATATATATATATACTCGGGGTTTTTTTTATATTCAAAAGTAATGGACTAATGAATTCAACGAGGTTGTTAGATAGTGCTCAATAAAAAGAGCTGATAATACTTGTTTATTGTTATATAAACATGCTCACATCCCGCTGCTACAAACAGCCACTTGTTTCAATCAAACAACAGATATCATCAGGCAGCGACTTGACTATTCAAAAGTTCAATGAATAACCTAGGTTATTCATTGAACTTTTGAATAGTCAAGTCGCTGCCTGATGATATCTGTTGTTTGATTGAAACAAGTGGCTGTTTGTAGCAGCGGGATGTGAGCATATTTATATAACAATAAACAAGTATATATATATATATATATATATATATATATAACGAATAGATGGCATTAAGCAGATATCGTAGACAATTTTTTAACAAAGTCAACAATGTTGAAAATCTGAACAAAATAAATTCACATATTATTTCACTTACATTTTATAAAAGTTATTGCAATTTATCTTTTTAAAAGATTTATTTCCTTGTTTATGCATTATTTTTTTCGATTAATTCTATTAATCTTGTTTTTCTAAAAAACTATCGAATGTTTTTTTTATAAACGATTTGCAAATATAAAACAGACTGAGAAATGGACTCGACGAATTTTTACATAGCTTCATTAAAGTCTACAAGTGTGGCTTTTAACTACGAAGCCACTTAAATAGGAAAATTTCTCCAAAACATAATTAAAAAGAACCTGTTAAACGTCATTCAAATATCTCATCACGTACTGAATCGAGTCTCTGCCTTTATTTAGTAAACATTTTGTATGGCTGTGTGTGTCTCTGTGTCTCTGTTTATGATTTTGTTCCCGATAGATACCGAAACAGTTGGGTCAATTTTTTTTCGAAATTTCATAGAAATGTGTCTGGGAGAGTTCCTACTACGTTATGTATCGGAATTAAAAAATATGTATCTGAAATCGATACACTAAAAATCAAATTAAAAGAGGAACATTACTACTTTGTTCCATGTAAACCGCCTAATGCAGTCTAGCGTGCATAAAGGAAAGTTAATCATTGCATAAGCAGAAAGGCTGTGCGTATAAAATAAACAGTATGTTCTCTCATAAAACGGTGACGCCTTCGAAATTACTTTCTATTAAGAGAACAGTTTAAATAAAAAATTCAACATTTTTGGTTTTACAATTTATTTGAACCCAGTATAAAATTATTTTGTAAATTCAACTGTAGATTCTTGTTATATCCTTACTTTAAATAAGAATACAGCAAGACACACGGGGTTATGGGTGAAAGACAAAGGGGTTTATTTACAAAGGGAATACTGGTGACATAAGAGTTACTCGACATCTTGTCTTATTCTCTTCCTGTCTTTTTTCTTCTCTCTCAGTCACGTGAGAGAGTATAGTTCATTTCATCTATGAATGGACGTTAGGTCATTCCATTACATCGCCTTCCTCCCAAGCTAAATTCTTCCATAGAATTTTGCTTCTACCATTTTTTCCTTTTTAAACTTTGTCCAAAAAATTCGGTCCTTTTCCTTTTATTTTTACTTCTCCTCACCATTTGTGTTTGCCGATATTTTTCTTTTGGAGAGTGACTGGGTTTCTGAGTTACTGGTACTTCCTTGTTTAGAGGTTGTATATGGAAAGTGTCATATAGTATTTCCTTTGGTAACTCTTGGTTTCTGACTGTTTCTATGCATCGGGGTCTCAGTTGGGTAATGTTTTTTTGTGGAAGAAGTCTGCCCTTTTATAATGTAAACCATTCTTCCAATTCTTTTTGAGATTATGCCTTCTTCCCAAAAACTCTTCTCTGCCCGATAATTTTTGAAGAAAACTTTATTCCCGTCATTGTAAGTCTTGTACGTTACATTATCCTTGATACTTTTTTCACTTTTTCTCTTGGGATTAACCGGTCGAACACCGAACGTATCTTCCTGGCAAACATAATTTCAGCTGGGGATAATTTAGTATTTGGATTTGGATTTGGTGTTATCCTATATATTGCTAAGAATTTTTGAATGCTTTTTTCTTCCGTGTCGATGTTATTATTCTTTTTTAAAGCTCGTTTAAAAGTATCGACAAATCTTTCCGCTTGTCCGTTTGACCGTGAGTTAAAAGTTGGTGTTGTAATGTGTTTAATGACCAGTGCCTCACAGTAGTGCTTGAATTCTTGACCTGTGAACACAGTGAAATTATCGCTAACAATTGTTTTCGGAACTCCGAACCGACTAAATGCATCGCACAGCGCTTTTATTGTGGTTGCCGCTGTAGGGTGTTTGTATTTAAAAAATATCTTGCCATTTTTACATACTATCTACGATTACTAGGTAATAATATCCCTTCAGAGGACCTGCGTAATCGATATGGATGCGTGTCCAGGGTACATCTGTTTTAGGCCAAGGTTGCGTCCGTATGGGGGGAGATCTTGCGGCTAGTTGGCAACCTCTAAATCATTTCACCATTTCCTCAATATCCTGATCCATTCAAGGCCAGTATGTGAATCATCTCATTAGCGCCTTCATATTGGAGATTCCAGGATGCCCCATGTGGAATACGTTTAGGATTTGCTGTAATACTTGCGGTATTACAACTTTGTCTGCATACATCAGAGTTGAATCACACATAGAAAATGGAAACACTTTTAATCCTTTTCTATTTTTCGTCTTGTCCCACTTGTTTTTTTATCTTATTAATATATTTATCTGTTTTCGCTGATTTCTTTATTTCCTCAAGTGTAACAGGAAGTTGCCTAACAGTATTTTTTAACATAGCTGTTAGTTTATTTTCTTCTTTTAGTGCTGCTATAACAGTTTCTTCAAATTCAGTTTTACTGGGGATCAATCTCGACAAACCATCTGCATGTGCAATTTTACTAGATGCTAAGTGTTACATTTTGAAATCGTAATTGAGCAAAATAATACTCCATCTCTGTAATCTATTTTCCGTATGATTAGGAACCCCGTTTTTCGAACCAAACATCGATAGTAATCGTTTCCAAGACGAAAGATCTTCCATGAATGAATCTATGAAACTTTCTCACGGCATACACAATCGCCAAACCCTCTTTTTCGATCCGACTGTACTTTCTTTCAGCGCGTAATAAAACCCGCAGGGCGTGAGAAATTGGTTTATTAGCTCCATCTTCCATTCAGTGTAGAAGCACCGCTCCTAAACCGTATTCACTCGCATCTGTCGCTATCCTTTTTCGGATCGTAATGTGCTAACGCTAGATCCTATAACAAACATCTTTTAATTTTTTTTGGAATGCTTCCTCACATTCCTTTGTCCAGAGCCATGTTTTATTCTTCTTTAATAATTCATTTAATGGTGCTCTTAGTTCATGAATATTTGGGCTATAAGAATTATAGTAGTTTGCTTGACCGAAGAATGACTGTAACTTCCCTACATTGTCTGGTTTAGGCATGTGTCTAATTGCTTCTATCCTATTTGGGTTAAGTCTTCTACCTTTCCAATCAATTATTTGTCCCAAATATTCAATCTTGTCCAGACCAAAATTACATTTATCGAGAGTCACTTTAAATACGTAGTTTCTATTTTCTCGAATACCTTACGAATATGGTTTTTATGTTCTTCAACATTTTTGCTTCTTATTAAAATGTCGTCTAAATAAGCCATTGCAAAATTCAAGCCTGCTAGCGTGGCATCCATAATTTGTTGGAATAAAGTTGGTGCTACTTTCAAACCAAACGGCAATCGTTTTAGAGAAAATAATCCTTTATGAGTATTCATTGTCAGGTATTTAGAACAGTCTTCGTAGACTTTGACTTGCCCATATGCTTCTGACAAGTCAATTTTTGTGAAAAATGTTCCTCCATTTAACTTAGAAAATATTTCCTCATGGGTAGGGAGTGGATAGTTATGATCCTTTAAGGAATCATTAAGTCCCCTCGAAAAATCTCCACATACCCTGATTATTTATTGTTCTTTTTTACAAAAACTGTGGATGATGCCCATTCAAAGTAGTCCATTTTTTTTATTACTCCGATTTCTTCGAGTCTGCTTAATTCTTTCTTGATTGTTTCTAATGCCGAATACGGACCCTTCCTTTTGGGTTTAAACACCGGTTTTGCTTCATCTTTCAGTTCAAATTTCACTTCTGTTTTAGTGCAGCAACCCAGACCTTCAGAAAATACATTTTTAAAATCCTTCTTCAAATCCCCAACAAATCTTTCTGACAATTTGGGACAATTTGTCACATTTACTCTTTTGCAAAATGAGTTCATTGGTTTCTCCCATAAATTGAAAATTATCATCAAATCTATACCGAATAAGTTAGAATTTTTCCGGGTATCACATATATTTTAGTTTTTAACGTCTTTTCATTCAGGGTCACATTAGTATAAAATTCACCTTTAAATTTTAATCTATTTTCAGATATTCCTCTGGCAATTTTCTTTGTGTTTTGCAGCTTTGGAGAACCAATTTTCTTCCATGTTGTTTCATCAATTAAGGATATGTCACTTCCAGTATCCATGAAACAGTTGATCTTCCCGGCCTTTGATTCTAACTTCAATATATTTCCTTTTTACCATACATGCACTCTTTTTTAGAATCAATGGTCTTTATTTAAGGCTTACAGTTTTTCTCCTTTTGTATACTGTTGACTTGTGTCCTTTCCGCCCACACTTATAGCATATTTTGCTTTTGAAGTAGAACTCTTTTGTGAAATGATTCTTTCTTACACACGTCTTACAGTATATTTTTACATAGTGGTCACCTTGCTTTAACCCTTGTGTTTTGTCAACATTTTCTCTCTTCGATACTAGCATTATTCTGTTTTAAGTTTAACAGTTTCTGACATTCCTCAGTAACATTCTGTAAGGTTATTTCTATGTCTTGGTCCATAATGGATAATATCCCAGAACGAATCTCTTTATCCTTCGAGGATGTTAACCCTTGCACAAATATTAAGCATTTAAACATGTCCTCTTTTAGGTCTTTCAACTTAAATAACTCGCATTGCGCATTTACTCTCCCAGCAAAGGCGATAAAGTCTTCATCATCTTGTTTCCAAATATTTCAACACGTATAACGAGTATAAAATAAGCTATCCCGTTCCCCGAAAATGTTCGATAACATTTCTATAGTCTCTTTACTTTTTGGGGAATATAAAGTGTGTATACTTGCTATTTTCATGGGAACTCAGTTTTTGCAACAGTACAATTTTTTTTTTTTTTATCCGACCAGGCCTGAAATCGTTTGGAAAAAAATATTTTCGTATCTTCGATAATATGCTGGAAACGTTAAGCCACTCGTTGATTCAATTAAAAATTTTGCCCGCGAATTTGCAATTCCTTCCAGAGTGAACAGACAATCCTTTTTTCATCTTGTTTTATTAATATTGTTTTTAATACGTCACTTTGTTTTAACTGCTCTTTTTGTAAAAATGCCATCTGGCTTTGCTGCGCTGCCAAGCTTATTGTATCCTTTTTGTAAACTCGGGTAATTTTTCCATGTTGAATATTTTTTTAAACACTGTAATAAAACAAAAAGTTAACAGTACCTGCACAAAGCGTTAAATAAATTCACTGAATAGTTTGTTTTTAAACCACAAAAAATTCTTCTGTAGACAAGGTTTTTGCGACACACATGAAATTGACACTAAAGCACATCCAACACGTGTTTTTTTCCGCCGTATGTTTTTTCTTACAAAAGAAATCTGAAATGGACACTTTCAAAAACTGTTCCTTTCAATGCTTCGTACAATGTCAATTTCTCTTTTTTCTCAGTAAGCCCGTTACATACTGAATTTAAAAAAAATATAACTTACTTTTTGTGTGTCTTAGCTTTTTTTTTTCAGTACTTGAATTTATCCGTGCCGTATATGCTTCTGTTTGTTTTCCAATATGTTTGAGTTCAAGTTCCGTTTTTTATAAGTTCGAATCCTGCCGCCATTTGTTATATCCTTACTTTAAATAAGAATACAGCAAGAAACACGGGGTTATGGGTGAAAGACAAAGGGGTTTATTTACAAGTGAATACGGGTGACATAAGAGTTTCTCGACGTCTTGTCTTATTCTCTTCCTGTCTTTTTTCTTCTCTCTCAGTCACGTGCGAGGGTATACTTTATTTTATCTATGAAGGGATGTAAGGTCAGGGCATTACATCAATTCTCTACAGTGCAATGCTAAGTACAATGTATTGTACACTGCGGGCCAAGTCAGGTACACTTAATAACGGCGTTTCATGCCGCTTAAGGAAATGCAATGGTTTCTCGTTAACGAACAGAAATATGCAGACACTGTCTGCCCATCTATTATTTGTATCAGTTTGATTGACGTGTATGCGTGGACGCGCTGCCGTTCGATGGAAGTATTAGCAACTTGGCAAAATAAGACAATTTATAACTTTTTCGATTGTTTTCAGCTATGTCGGACACTAATATGCGCTAGTTGGATGACATGGCTGTAGCAAACAGATTACAGCTATGTATGTAATCATGAAGAAGTTCCCCACCTCTAACTAGATATCATGAGGTCATCAGTAGTAAGTAAATAAGCCATAGAAGAAAATGGAAAGAATTTTAAACCATATCATGAATTAGAACAGAATCAAAGGAACGGTTTCTTTCCAGGCCGCAGCAATATATGCGCCTCCACAAGAGGGACACCGATGTTTCGTTGTAGTCGATTTTTATTGAGTTTTGCTGTTAGACGGACTCTATCTAGAGATGCAAATTGTTTTCATGCCTTCTATATACATGCATATATATATATATATATATATATATATATATATATATATATATAAAGAGATTAGAACACTAGTCTAAAGAGCAGAAGGTATTTTAATGTAATAGTAAAATTACTAGTTTAATTAAAATACAGTGAAAGGAAAAGTGCTCGATAGGTGAATATCCTAGAGCTAATTTAATATTAAGTAATGTGATTGATAACTTCAAAATCAAAGTATAATTAAATTAAACATCCGTTTCATAAGAAGGAACAACAACAAAATCAATAATTTGTACGATCGTTTTGGAAAACAGTGTTTTTTTAGTGTGGTAGACATCAAGTTACGGGCAATAATTTTTACATATAGTGTTTTTAACAAACAAAGTTTCCTCATCAGCAAATATTGGGAAGGATTTTTATTATATGTAAAAGACACAATAAATAAACCTAGCATTAAAAGTAAGGCAGATGTATCTGCAAAAAATTAAAATAAAGGTATGGATTTAACTTGATAAGAAAATTAATATGGGTTAAAGATAGAAATAAAAGAGAGTAAAATTATAAATATAAATTTGGTTTAAGTACAATAATATAATAGTATTTTTCGATAAAACTCATAGACACATACACATATATATACGTACATGCATACACACATACACATATATATATATACATAAACACATATACACATATACATAAATACACATATATATATATAAAATAGACACATATATACATATACATACATATACATATATATACATAAAATATACATACAAATATTTACCTTTTAATTTTTCGCCATTTGAAATCAGGAACTATGGTCAAAGTACTCATATAGATGCTTATTATAGCTTTTCAGCTCATGAAATAAATTTTCGAAAAGAACGCTTGTGGAATATTTTATATCCGTTAGCATACTTTTGAGTAAAGAACGCCAAGATTTTAAATTCGAAAGAAAGGGGAGGATAATGTTATTTGTATAATTAAATAATGCAAGGGGAATAATTAGTCATATTTTTTAAAATTAAAGAATGCAAGGGAGATAATTAGTCTAACTTAATTTATTACAGAATAATAAAAAAATCTATTTCTATTAATAAGTAATTTTTAATGATTTAAGGTGGTTTATATTTATAAAATTTAAACCAACGTGTATGACTGCATGTGAAGATTAGTTTCTCTCTTGAATTTAATAGGGTGGTTGTATTTTTTATATCTTCATATTTCAAAATTTTAGGGTCTCTTTTGTACATAGTGCACAGAATTTATCTCCTTGTTTATATGGTTTGCAAAATTCAATTACTTGCCATTTCAACTTGAAAGAAATATTGTTATTCTTGAGTTGCCAAATATACTTGGATAGAGTAGTTTCATTTGACAGAGAGTTATTTTTAGAAGAATATTTGTGCGTTGAAATTCTATGTTTTATTAGGCCAGATGTGGAACCAAAATATATTGCCTCTTGTTTATTGTGATTATTTTCCGTTAGGTCAGGTGCTGGATTATTATATGGTGGGTTGGTTTGTAATTGATAAGTAGATTTGTTAAAGTTGGTGTCATTATTTAATCTGGTGGTTGAGTTATGGCTGTTAATAGATTCATGTAGATTTGTTTTTTTTTTATACTGTGCAGCTATAGATTACATTTGTTTTATTTTACATGAGCCTTGTAGGGGACATTTGTTTTTCTTCTACAGTTACAGTCTGCTATATTTTGTATAATTGTATTTTGTAGCTTATTAATTTTTTTACTATTAGAACTTATTATTTTTTGATAAAGGTTAGGCATAGTAGAGTAAGAGACTTTAATTGTGTTCTTATTGAAAATTTTATTATATCTATGGGGGGGCTTTAATGTTCCTATCTAATATTTTAAAAAATTATCTGGCTATGTTTGTCTCTAGGTTTTTGGAATATGTAGGGTTGAACCACGGGGTCTCCTTATGTCTATTCTTACGTTTCCAGTTTTGGTTTGTTGTTTATTTGTATTATTATCTAATATTTGTGGTTTGGTTTTATCTTTTTTTTGTCTCTTGGTCATTTTTCTTAACTCGTATACGGGAAGACATTGTCATATTATATGTAAACTGCATTTAAAATAAACCTATTAAAAGCGTAATAACATATAATATGAAACTGTCTTCCCGTATACATACACAAAAGATCAAACCAGAATATGTAACGTTGCTGTTACGTAGAAACAGATGTAAATAAACAAATAAAAACCCGGGTCGGTATTATTTTCTTTTTTGACACAAGTTTTAATTATCTATTATTATTTTCCCGTCTCTACACTACTTTACAGTGTCTCGCAACCGTCCACCTTTCCCTGTGTACACTTATCTTTTTTCTTCAACCGCATGCCGGCAACAGCCGGATCTTTTTACACGTCTAATTTCTTCGCGGCGTACTTTCCTTCTGCCGCTCACGTGGTGAATTTTTTCATATTTTCTTCCATTTCTCTTCTCGCGCACACTTTCACTTCCTAATTTACATATGCACGTTTATCGAACACTGCTGCTGGTTCTAATCTCTTCGCAAACCTGCGATCCTTACTCGCTGCTGATATATTCCAACACGCTCATAAGCACTATGTTACAGATATAAGTATTTCAGCTTATACCCGACTCGGTGTTACGAAGAGCTATCCCTTCTCATGTAAGTAAGAAGACATACTGGATAAGTGAAAATGATATTAGGATAAGGCTAGAATCGAACGTGTAGGCAAGTCTTAAAGATAATGGAAAACTGGAATGTTAGAAATTCAGTCTATCATTAATTCTATTATAAATAGTTAAATATTGTTTATATCGGAAAAAAATCCGATGTCCATACTTTTAGAAATCTAGATATGAAATATGTTAGTTCAAGAATGGGCAATGCAAACTAAAATTTATTATTTAAAAATAGGTTAGAATTATCACTGAGGATTATTTTTTTTTTTTTTTGCCAAAAGTGTGTTTGGACAAATATATGTAAAACCACGTGAAAATTAGTCACGTTTGAAAAACACAATTCTTACGTCAAAAACAAATGTATGTAGGAATCTGAGGTTTCCTGGATGAAAAAATAATTTTATAAAATTAACGGTAGGTTCTCTACGATGCAATGTAAAATACAATGTATTGTAAACTAAGTCACTGTGAATAGACCACTGGGCTTAGGCTCGTATTTGGGTAAGTGATAAATCGATTTAGCGAAAATATGCGATTTTATCTATTTAAATAGCAATACAAGTATGGTGTGACAGAATAGATGAATATCATTCAATCAAGCCCAATCTCGTGCCTCTGCACTTATATATATATATATATATATATATATATATATATATATTTAATTTAAATACCAAAAAACAAGAAATGGGCAGGTGAAATTAAAATTTCCTTAAGGCCTTATCGTCTGACCCTCTAAGAGGAAACGTCAGAATGATAAATTAAAAACTAAGAAAACGAATGAGGGAAGAGGGGAATTTTGGTTTCAGTTGGAAGAACAGTGGAGAAAGAAAAAATTCTCACTGTTCAGGTGGTTTTAAATCAATGAATATCTCCAACTGATGTTTCAGAATCTTTTGTCTACAAAGGCTAGGTCGAGAGTTGTTAATAACTAACGCCTCAATGATATTGAGATGATAGTTCGACCTAGCACTGTATAAAACAGAAAACCACCCATCGGAATATTGATCGGCACACCTATTTATACTCAACAGGTGATTGCCAATGGCGGACTCATGAGCTTGGGAATGCCCGGATGTTCTCGAAACCTGGTGTAGTCGAATATCCCGAGGGATATGTTGGGATATTCTCATTTCTAATCTTTGGGATGTTTTGCCAACGTAGTCAGCTCCACACTGACAAACGAATTTATAAAAAACAGAGTTCTTTTGAATGGTTGGCAAAACATCTTTACGAAAAGAAGAGAAAAAGGTTCGAGTTGTGTAAACTACTCTAAGTATAGTAGCTGGAAAACAACGTTGAGTAGCAGAAGAAATCCTTTTAACAATATGAAGGCCATCAGGACCCAACCATGGTAATTTTAGATAAATGGGACAACGTGATGGACCAATATGCTTACCACTATTAAATGTAGTAATTTTACGTTCAATAGTAGATTTTATTATATTAATGGGAAATCCATTATTAAGAAAAATATTTGTGATTTCACCAAGTTCCGTATCAAGACGGTTTGGTGAACAAATCATAAGTGCACGATGCGTAAGAGCGCTAATGAGGTTTATTTTTCTAGACTGAGGGGCAAAAGAAAACCAATTAAGATAGAGCCCTGTAAATGTAGGTTTTCTATAAACAGAGGTCTCAAACGTAGTACCAACTTTAGAAACACGAACGTCGAGGAATGGGAGAGAGCTACAGTCTTCAACCTCCATAGTAAATTGTAAAGATGGATGCAGGTTGCAAAGAAGACGAAGCAACTGTTCAGCTTCGCTCCGAGAGGGAAAGTATGCAAAAAGTATCATCAACGTAGCGTGTGTAGAATGCTGGCTTAGTAATTTTGGAAAATAATTCGTTTTCCAAAAATCCAACGAAAATGTTGGCTAACGAAGGACCAAGAGGGCTACCCATAGATATCCCATCAATTTGACGGTACATAATGTTGTTGAAACTAAAGGAGACTGATTTAGTAGCAAGTTCCATTAGTTCAACGAAAATTCGTTCAGGAAATTGTGGAGATTTTAAGGGACCACGGTATAGATAGTCAGCACAAATACCAATGGTTTCATCCAAAGGTATATTAGTAAAAAGACTATTAATGTCAAAGGAAGCCAAGAACTCGGTATTTTTAGATAAAGGTAATTTTTGTATCTGAGATACGAATTGAAAAGAATCAGAGATACAATGGACCGAATAAAAAGAAAGCACAGGTTTAAGAAGATCAACCAGCCATTTACCAAGTTCGTGTTGTGCAGAACCCAACATAGATAAAATGGGTCGCAAAGGAATGTTGGGCTTATGGACCTTGGGTAAACCGTACATTCTAGGCCTTTGAGAACCGATGGGTCGGATTCTATCATAAATCTCCTTAGAAATAAATCCGCTTTTATGAAGTTGAAGAAATCTTTTCTGGATTTTTATTTCCATACGAAAAGTATCATCATGGCTTAAATCACCCAAACGGAGAAATTTACTTTTATCGTCCAAGATTTGTAACATTTTGGAGATATAATCCGTTTTGTTAAGTATAACAACGCCCGATCCTTTATCCGGGCGAGAAAGGTAAATGTCGGGATTAGACCTAATTAATTTTGCCGCTTCAAAATGATTTTTCTGCCAAACAAAATCACTAGATTTAGTATTTATGGCAGAAAACCTCCGACCTAATTCACCCAACTGAATTTTAACATTAGTTAATTCATCAGTAGAGATAGGCGAATGGTGTTTTAATTGAGTATACAATAATGAGTCCGCCATTGGCAATCACCTGTTGAGTATAAATAGGTGTGCCGATCAATATTCCGATGGGTGGTTTTCTGTTTTATACAGTGCTAGGTCGAACTATCATCTCAATATCATTGAGGCGTTAGTTATTAACAACTCTCGACCTAGCCTGTGTAGACAAAAGATTCTGAAACATCAGTTGGAGATATTCATTGATTTAAAACCACCTGAACAGTGAGAATTTTTTTTTTCTCCACTGTTCTTCCAACTGAAACCAAAATTCCCCTCTTCCCTCATTCGTTTTCTTAGTTTTTAATTTATCATTCTGACGTTTCCTCTTAGAGGGTCAGACGATAAGACCTTAAGGAAATTTTAATTTCACCTGCCCATTTCTTGTTTTTTGGTATTTAAATTAAATTATGTTTCCTCTGAAATTTCTCCTTCCATTTTGCTGTACCAAAAATTTACTTACATATTTTCGAGGTCGGTACAACTCACAATTTATCAAAACGTTAAACAAAGTTATACGTATTAAAAATAAGTTAATCGTTTTGAAGTGTAGGATGGAATTTCTTAAATCTTGCCGCCTAAATCATGTTGCTCCCGGTTATATCTGCCATCGTATTTCTAAAATTAAATGTAGAAATACATTGGCAGTTCAACGTGTTTTCCTACAAGATGAAATCCTGTTTAATTCTGATACATATAATTCGTTACGTAGTAAACACCTTTTTCTTTGGGCCATGGTTTGGAAAGAACTATCTTTCTTTGATAAACTCCGTTTTTCTAGGTTTTTATCCATCGGCGATAATTTTACCCGTATTAAATGTACTTCTTCTTATGATAAATATTTAAAAAATTTAATTACTAAGAAGTTTGGGATTATAACAAATTTAGATAAACATATATTTAATTATTCTTCTCATGTTTTGTCCAATACAGAAGAATTTGTTTTATCTGCTGGCTTACAATTTTGCATTCCTCCCCCTTCTGTTGATAAAATCTCAGTATTTAGTGAAATTGAATTATTGTATACTCAATTAAAGCACCATTCGCCTATCTCTACTGATGAATTAACTAGTGTTAAAATTCAGTGGGGCGAATTAGGTCGGAGGTTTTCTGCCATAAATACTAAATCTAGTGATTTTGTTTGGCAGAAAAATCATTTTGAAGCGGCAAAATTAATTAGGTCTAATCCCGACATTTACCTTTCTCGCCCGGATAAAGGATCGGGCGTTGTTATACTTAACAAAACGGATTATATCTCCAAAATGTTACAAATCTTGGACGATAAAAGTAAATTTCTCCGTTTGGGTGATTTAAGCCATGATGATACTTTTCGTATGGAAATAAAAATCCAGAAAAGATTTCTTCAACTTCATAAAAGCGGATTTATTTCTAAGGAGATTTATGATAGAATCCGACCCATCGGTTCTCAAAGGCCTAGAATGTACGGTTTACCCAAGGTCCATAAGCCCAACATTCCTTTGCGACCCATTTTATCTATGTTGGGTTCTGCACAACACGAACTTGGTAAATGGCTGGTTGATCTTCTTAAACCTGTGCTTTCTTTTTATTCGGTCCATTGTATCTCTGATTCTTTTCAATTCGTATCTCAGATACAAAAATTACCTTTATCTAAAAATACCGAGTTCTTGGCTTCCTTTGACATTAATAGTCTTTTTACTAATATACCTTTGGATGAAACCATTGGTATTTGTGCTGACTATCTATACCGTGGCCCCTTAAAATCTCCACAATTTCCTGAACGGATTTTCGTTGAACTAATGGAACTTGCTACTAAATCAGTCTCCTTTAGTTTCAACAACATTATGTACCGTCAAATTTATGGGATATCTATGGGTAGCCCTCTTGGTCCTTCGTTAGCCAACATTTTCGTTGGATTTTTGGAAAACGAATTATTTTCCAAAATTACTAAGCCAGCATTCTACACACGCTACGTTGATGATACTTTTGCATGCTTTCCCTCTCGGAGCGAAGCTGAACAGTTTCTTCGTCTTCTTTGCAACCTGCATCCATCTTTACAATTTACTATGGAGGTTGAAGACTGTAGCTCTCTCCCATTCCTCGACGTTCGTGTTTCTAAAGTTGGTACTACGTTTGAGACCTCTGTTTATAGAAAACCTACATTTACAGGGCTCTATCTTAATTGGTTTTCTTTTGCCCCTCAGTCTAGAAAAATAAACCTCATTAGCGCTCTTACGCATCGTGCACTTATGATTTGTTCACCAAACCGTCTTGATACGGAACTTGGTGAAATCACAAATATTTTTCTTAATAATGGATATCCCATTAATATAATAAAATCTACTATTGAACGTAAAATTACTACATTTAATAGTGGTAAACATATTGGTCCATCACGTTGTCCCATTTATCTAAAATTACCATGGTTGGGTCCTGATGGCCTTCATATTGTTAAAAGGATTTCTTCTGCTACTCAACGTTGTTTTCCAGCTACTATGCTTAGAGTAGTTTACACAACTCGAACCTTTTTCTCTTCTTTTCGTAAAGATGTTTTGCCAACCATTCAAAAGAACTCTGTTGTTTATAAATTCGTTTGTCAGTGTGGAGCTGACTACGTTGGCAAAACATCCCAAAGATTAGAAATGAGAATATCCCAACATATCCCTCGGGATATTCGACTACACCAGGTTTCGAGAACATCCGGGCACTCCCAAGCTCATGAGTCCGCCATTGGCAATCACCTGTTGAGTATAAATAGGTGTGCCGATCAATATTCCGATGGGTGGTTTTCTGTTTTATACAGTGCTAGGTCGAACTATCATCTCAATATCATTGAGGCGTTAGTTATTAACAACTCTCGACCTAGCCTTTGTAGACAAAAGATTCTGAAACATCAGTTGGAGATATTCATTGATTTAAAACCACCTGAACAGTGCGAATTTTTTTTTCTCCACTGTTCTTCCGACTGAAACCAAAATTCCCCTCTTCCCTCATTCGTTTTCTTAGTTTTTAATTTATCATTCTGACGTTTCCTCTTAGAGGGTCAGACGATAAGGCCTTAAGGAAATTTTAATTTCACCTGCCCATTTCTTGTTTTTTTGGTATTTAAATTAAATTATGTTTCCACTGAAATTTCTCCTTCCATTTTGCTGTACCAAAAATTTACTTATATATATATATATATATATATATATATATATATATATATATATATATATATATATATATACTAGCTGCACCCTGGTACGCGTTGCTGTGGCTCGAGTTCTTATAATGGAAGAATCCCCATCCCCGCTGCATTAGCACCCCGAAATCTACCCAGCTAATATGTTGTTATATACGAACGTGAGACGGGCCTTTCCAACCCCCAAAAAAAGAAGGAAAAAAGGAAGAAGAATGATAAAAATCGGGTTCCTAGTGCCGCCTCCAAGGGAAAAGTTGAAAAAAAATGAAATAAATAAATTTAAAAAAACGACGAAAATCGGGGGAAAAATAAATAAATAATTTTAATTTCTTGATCTTAATTTCTTTAAAATTTAATCTGAAATCACTTTTTCTAATTTAGCTGATGATAATGGTTTTCATACTGGTTTTCTTTCCTTTTATTGCTCGGTCCCATTTGACTGAAGAACGACTTCTGCTTGGGCTACTGCAGTGTCCTAAAAAACAATTTTCATTATTTCAGCTATTTTGAAGGTTTCCAATCGGATTATGTGCATCGTCAGGCTGGACTTATTTTGGACTCCATTCTCTCTACAGGATTTATTTTTGCATTTTGGATCAACTTGGGAGGACTTTCATGGAAGCTGAAATATTATGCGCGATTTTTGTTTATATTTTGTTTATATATCCAACATTTTTCACTTCTTTTCTTATTTGGCAATTCATAACTACAATAAATTGCGGTTTCCCTTAATGCCTTTACTAGCAAATTCTAGCATTGCTACAAAATATCATTTGTTAATTTCCTTATGTCCTCTGATGAGAAGAATAACAATAATAGCATTCTTTGAAACTCCGCGGAATAAGGATTATGGTTATTTTTTTGGGGGGGGGGGTAGTCGAACCATAAATTTTGATTGCAAAGTTTAACTTACAGTTTAAATGTTCTTTCTCTTATATACACACACACACACACACACACACATATATATATATATATATAAATATATATATACATATGTATATAGTGCAGTGCAGCACATTCCTTGATAATCAATCTCGTATCAGCTCGTGTCTTACTGCTAGGGAACAATAATATACTATTAGTAGTGACTTATCTTTATATTATATATCTATGTGCATATTTTTAATATTAATAATCGTCGATTCAGAATTTAAAGCGCGATAAATACTTAAGTGGATTTCACAAATAAACTTTTACAAATAGACACTAAGATTATTAAACAGAAAGTTTGTATCGATAAACTTTGTAAAATTAAATTCTCGCCGACATTTTTATTTCTACACACTGAATACAGTAACATACATACGCGTCTAGATTTAATAATGAACACTTAGGTTAAGGAGTATAAGCAAAACATAGGGAGGGAATTACTAAACCTTATTCATGGAACGACACACACACATTGCCCAGAAATCACATTACTAGCTCTATCTTTAAACGAAGTAAAATTATCACCGCCTTCCATGTTTTAATAAATTTAAGCTGACAATATGAAATAGAATTTGAGCAGGAGTTTTTCTTCTTTAGTTGTAATCTCGTCATCGCCGCACGCCATTTTTCGAAGTAAATAATATGGGGATTCGGTAGTCACAGAAATGAAATATTGTACAATGTATTTATGACATTGCCAAGCTTAACATATGCGTCTTATTTTATCAGTAATCTCGAGACGCTCATATAAACAGAATTTAAAGCTAAATAGAATTTTCTGAAAAAAAAACATCACATTATATGTGACACTATGTACAGACTGAATCAATTGCTTTAAAGACTCTATATTATTTATATAATATTCTGCTTATGCAATTTTAAATTAATTCGTAACTTAAGCTTTAAAAAAAAGCCAATCACAAGTATTTGAAGAATAGACTGCTTCAAGAAACGCGGAATTTGCGAAATTAAAATGCCAACCAAGCAACCCTAAATAGAAATATGAGAATGACATTCCATTTAAGTAAGCTCTTTTGAAAGTAGCATTATAATCTAAATATTAATATATATATCTTACTGCTTGTGAACAAAAATATACTATCGGTAGAGCTGTATCTTTGTATTGAATCATCTTCATGCGTATTTTTTATATAAATAATGGTCGATTCAGAATGTAAACACCCGAAATGGATTTCACAAATTAATTATGACAAATATAGATTTAGATTTTTAAAAAGGAATTTGTATTTTTAATAAATTTAATTTTTAAACAATTTAATCGTGGTCGACATATTTCTACCCAATTCTGATTCTGAATTTAGTGACATATGTGCGCATCTAGGTTTAATTATTAACGCTAGGGCGAGGCGGGTTAGTATCAAACAGTCTCATATATTCAACACATCAATGTTTAAGTACTATATAAAAAGGCAACATCGTCTACTGTGATTAACTTAAGATCACCACCTTGTAAAATATTAACTAAATCATACACAGCACTTACGTTCTAAAAGTAAACCCGACTATGTTTATACTGTACAAAGGACATCCGCGGCTTAATTTTCAGTAATCTTGCGATACTTATATAAAGAACATTTTAAGCTGGAAAGAATTTTATTAAAGACATCGCATTATATGTGATATTATGTACAGACTGAATTCTTTTCTGTAAAGAAAATATATTATCTATATCATATTCTGCTTTGTCCATCTCCCTTTACTAGGTTGGTGCAAAATAATATCGTTTATATATATATATATATATACATATATATATATATATATATATATATATATATATATATATATATATATATATATAGTTGAACAGAAAAAAATCACATTCTTTCTTCACCAACTTAATAGTTCGTAAATATAGCTTTAAGGCCGAGTACACATTTTGCTTAAAAAACATCGACATTGCAAAAATTGAGAATTAAAAGGATAATCTAGGCCCCCTGAATGGAACTATGAGAATAACATTTGAGTGGACTAAATATCATTATTATCTAAATATGAATATACTTGTCCGACGTCCGCTGTCACAAAAACATCATCATCATCGCAAACATTAATTAATGAGAAACGAACTACATCCCTTTAGAGTCGCTCTTTCTCAGTTAAAAATATCTCCGTCCAAGTTTCTCTTCAAATTATTTCTGCTCCAAAAATTTACAAAACAACAAATTATGGCTGCCTGTTTTCGGTTCCCATTGGCTATTTTATTTTTATAACTTTTTTGGATAATTTTTAAATTAAAAAGAATTTTGACTGTGAATTGACATATGTTCTTTATTAATATATATATTAAAAATATTCATAAAAAGAAAATATGTCGGATGTTAAATGTCTATTTAAAAGAGTGTAAACCTGTTGAATTTATTATTTTTAGCTTCAAAATGTTAAAAATAGAAATTTCTAGAAATTGTTTTAAATCGTCGTTATTTGTTTTATTCATTTTATTTTATTCATAATGTGTTCTTAAATTTTTTCTACTACCGTGGAATTTCCACTTGTTTTTGTAATAGTTTAAAATGGTGCAATTTATTGTAGTAATTAAAACGTGCTGTTAAAAAGAAGTCATCGAAATGTAAGATAAAGAAGGTGAATATTCTATAGAAACAGAGAAAAAAAGAACATTGTTTACCAAGAAGCACTGTACTGAAGGAGGAAATACAATCTCTTTCAATGCGATTTCATTATTTGTATTGGACTATTGCGATTTCATTATTTGTATTGGACTATTGCGATTTCATTATTTGTATTGGACTATTGAACACAACATTACTTCCTAAGTAATTATTAGTGCGTCTTTATTCACGCATTAGGGTTAATTCTATATTTAAAATTAGCCGTGTCGGCACACGCAACGCTGAGTAAAACACAAAATCGAGTACACTCAACATCACGTACACTCAACATCACGTACACTCAACATCACGTACACTCAACATCACGTACACTCAACATTATAACAAACGGAATACAG
This sequence comes from Euprymna scolopes, assembly GCF_053919585.1. Taxonomy (NCBI): domain Eukaryota; kingdom Metazoa; phylum Mollusca; class Cephalopoda; order Sepiida; family Sepiolidae; genus Euprymna; species Euprymna scolopes. Next base: position 126,703,057 of record NC_136497.1, on the reverse strand, counting down.
TTCCACAGGCGTGCAATTCTAAGAAAGAAACCGTGTTCATTGAATCTACATTTTTATTATGGCACAGATAAAGAGCGGGGGAAAATATTGGCAGTGGTTTCAGGTAGCCGGGTGTTTTTCGTGAAAGATTAGCGAAGGGGGACTATAGATCGGAGCTAAGATTAGCACTTGCTAACGATAAAAAAACGATAAAAAAATACAGGCTCGCAAAGTCTCCTCTGTCGGAGAGAGGTTGCAGGGAACAGAAAAGGGCATCTTCACTAAGCCTCGAAGTCTATTTTGTACTCTGTCAAGGTATGACAGGCTGTTTTTAGCAGCTCCTGCCCATATGTGGCAGCAGTTCTCCAATCTTGGCCGTGAAACGTTGTGAAACTCACACTCAAGATGAGAAAAGTAGCCAGATGAATCCCAATGATAGGGAATATTATTTCCATTTGAGCTAATCGCTTGTTTATTATTTTACCTGGCATGGGATCATACTCGGTATGGGATCAACCACAGTGATGGAGTGAGTACCTCGAAACTGTCGCAAGAGAAAACTCAATTTATAATCACTAAATAACTTGACTGTTTTCACGCCTTTATAACGACCGTATTAATATGTAGATTTCTCTTTTCCCAGTTGTACATTTGTTTGTGATGTTCATTTCTCGTCTGTCAAAGTTCGCATGTGCAGAGATTTTATTCAGTATCGAGTTTCCAGTTTATTCATTGGATATGTTCATCTATTCGCAAGGGATCTATTTTCTAATAATCAGTTTTGATATCAAATTCTCTCATGATAACATTTTCCTTGGTATAATTTTTGTCCCCAGAGCATCTGAAAGAATTATCTCTAGGAATCATAAAAATGTACAGTTGTTGTAATGCATTTCTATAAGAGTTTCGTTCGTCAATCGGTCCGTTCGTCCGTCATTAAATCGCTTAAACCACTCGATTAGTTCTGATTATATATATTAATTTCACAGCTAATCAGATTATATAGCAGCGCACTATTATAACAATAATCTGAATTATCGGTTATTATCATTTACTAATAAACAATAACCCGACACCTGAGAACCATTTACTAAGAACTAGCAACACCGTGTGTTTTTTAAATGTCCTAGAGGAGAATGTGTCTGCGAAGACAACTCGTGCATCCAGATGACAAAAAGAAGTATAACTCTTTTACTTATACGTAACTTATCTTCTCCCAACAGCTCCATCTACCACCACTTTGCAGCGCATAGCACTCGCCAAAACAAATCTAGGAACATATTGATAAAAACACACTAATTTTAGCAGTCTCACATTGTAAACTTCGCCTCCCAATCATAGAAGCATTATTAATTCGCATGAAGAAACCGAGCATCAATCAGACTAAATATGAGCAGGGACAAGCTTCAGTGTTTTGAACATTATTTTAAACGATTATAATAATTTTTTCCATGAATTCACTATACGTAATTATTTAATTTATCATTCACCTGAAGACGACACATGGAAGTCAAAAATGTTCGCGACTAATTTATTTTTACATTTGAAAACAATGTTCGAACATTTTCTCGCCAAATGAAAAATAGATTTCAAGATATAAAAAAAACGAAGTATCCCTTCTGTTCAATGATACACACACAAATACACACACACACTCTCTCACACACACATACACACATACCCCCATATATATATATATATATATATATATATATATATATACACATGGTCTCTTTAACCAGTTTCGAAGTATTTTAGTACAGTCATTTGAAATTGAAAGTGTATGTTATTGCTATACATCTTATAAGATGATTAACTAATTTATATAAGTTTTAAAAGAACAGCAACAGCAGGAAGTGAAATATACTCTAATAAAGCCTGCTTGTCAAAACTGGTTAATTAAAAAAACTAAATGTCTTTGTGTGATAACATTAGAAGGACTAAATGCAATAAAATTCTGTTTTTCACTTGAGAAAATGCCACGAGTGCGAGAGATTGTGAGGGGCGTAGGGGTACGGAAATTAGAACATTAGAGTTAATTGGACAAATACAGAATTTCATGGATACGGATCGTCGTGCGTCTATAGATACAATAAGTGCATTTTTTTAAAATTTAAGTCGGGAAACTGTACACACAATTATATGCAAGGAACTTAAGAGGTGGAAAATTTGCGCGAATTGTGTTCTGACGGTGCTTCAGAGAGGATGGGTCTATTTAATAAATATTGATATTAAGACAGTTCCTCACTCTTTTTATAGTCCAGAATTTGCTTCGTGTGACTTTTCGTTATTCCCCAAGCTAAAAAAAAAAACACCTTGAGAAATCGATTTTATTAAAAATTGGCGATTTCATTGATTAAATAAAAATTAATGTACTGGAACGTAGAAATATGTAGATCAGTTTAATCGTGGATAAGGTCAGGTCAGTTGTCGCTTCCAGTATATATATATATATATATATATATATATATATATATATATATATATATATATATATATATATATATATAAATTGAACATTCCAATGAATAGTAGACACTTACACGTTTCCAACTCTTGGAAACATTTCAAATAAACTACGAAAATCTATTTTTACATCTCGAACACATTTTGAAAATAATTTCTGAAGAGGACGTTTCACAGAACGTCTGAAACGCGTAAAAAACACTTTCAATGATTTAAAAACATTATTATAATGATCTAAACATAATTCTCAATGAAAACCCAAGACACAGAATAATAAAATAATGTTAAAAGATACACCTTGTTGGTGACTACCACCTTATTTAAATATATGTATATATATATATATATATATATATATATATAAAACTATATTTACCATTCAAATGAATGCATTGACGATGATAGTACGACTTTTAAAATGCGAACCATTAAATGATACATCTGCCTTACTCATAAAAAGCTAGGTTTATTTGTGGTGTCTTTAGAAAATAAAACCCACTCAATATTTTTGCTGATGAGGAGACTTTGTTTCAAAAAACTATATGATAAAATTATTGTCCAGACTCAATTTCTATCACAATAAAAAACATCGTTTCCGAAACGATCGTACATTATTTGGATTTTGTTCGTTCTTCCGTATGGAACCGATTTTTAATTTTTTATTTTTTATTATAAATTATCACTTATCTTACTTAATATTAAAATAGCTCAAGAATATATATGACTATCGAGCTTTTTATATATCTACATTACGACAAGCACTGTTTTCTTTTCTTTTATTTTAATTGTTAATTAATGTACTAATACATTAAAATATACTCTGCTCTTTAGACTCCTGCTCTAATCTCCCAAGTATATATATATATATATATATATATATATATATATATATATATATATATATATATATATATATATATACAAAGTGGACACTTGAAGTTTCACATCGCTACAGAAATACAACTAGCTTATTCCGTCAACGTATTAATTGATCGGTGAGCACGTGCTAATCCATGGCTTTAACCAGATATAAATGTACGGCCTTGATCCAGTCTGTCTTAAGCTTCTTTTTGTCTCATAATGTCACTCCTCCTAGGTGCTTTAAATAAGGGTTCATACTTTTTTGTACAGGCATTTAAAATTGTCGTAGACTCATAAAAATTGAGTGGGTTATTGCTATGCATCTGATGAGCGGACTGACTAATCTTTTCTAGTTTCTGGTTCAAATGAACAGCTACAGTAGAAATCGGAATACACCTTAATCTCTCATTATCAGCAAATGTAAAAAGCAAAACTTATATTTTCCACTCTGATTTAATCCTAACCAATGTCTGATTTAAAAAAAAAAGATCAACTTATCGAAAATAATAATAAAAATAATTCAACAAATTTTAACTGTCTCGCTAAAAATCACTTTCTTCTTTAAAAATATAAAAGATTAGCGTTATTTACTTTTGTTACATTAAATTTCATATATTCGGTGGATGTATATGTGCTTCATAAAGTTTTCTTGTCTGATAGCGTCGTTTTTCTTTTGATTTCGATATGTTTTATTATACGTCTTCCGGCTGTTGGCCTAAATAACCGGAAGATGTCGATGGAAAATCGGTCATGGTATGTACCGCATTATTTTAAACGTCTTTGAGATACCATATATTTCGGCGTATAAGGCGACCGTCAGATAAGACGAGGTAGAAGACTGATGCAAATTTTAATACATTTATCATATACGTCGTTGTATAAGACGACTGCTAAATCATGAAACCATGTTTGTTTAGCCTATGCTAGCGATTGCAACACCCGGTATCTTATGAAATATTGGTCTTTTAACTTTAAGGATCGTCTTATACGCCGAAATATACGGTAAATTGCACAGTCGAGGTCTGGAGTCCGCGTCAGTATCAGAAACAGTTACTTTAAGACAAATGTAACCCGACGTTTACAATCTTTTAATTTTTATTTTGTATCTTACAAAGCTTCCTTTGCAAAATTTCGGACTGTGCACTTCATTTGATCCGGCCGATAAAATGGTTCCCATCTGGCGGGGTTAGATATGAGTAACGAATTATTTAGTATGTTATTTTATTGTATTCCTTAATAAGAAGTAATACTCTACCTTCTGTCATTTAACACGTATTTCCATCCACATATTAAATCGTCGCGTCACGTGTATAGGTTACCGAGATCGAACACTTAAAAAAACTGCAAATAAGAAAGTTTTAAGATTATGCGGAGCAAATTATTCGGATACAAATTATGATGCTAAAATACAAATAATACGATTTCTCAATCATCATCACAAACATTCAAAAACTTATTTAGGTAAATTAGAAGAATAAATAGCTCAAAGTCCGCAGCTAAATGTGTTTTGCTAGATTAAGCACCTGATGGAACACTTAAATTATATATGATAAAATGACTGCAGAAATTCCTCTCTGGACCGAAGTATCGTCGGTTTTCCACGAAAAGTCAATACATCTACGCAAATAGCCACTATCTGATGGAGTTTACGAACACTATTTTCGTCACATTTAGTTGTAATATACGGCTACATTTCACCATAGAGGAAACAATATCACTATCAGAAAATCTTTAGAGAGAGAAGTCCCTATTACTCTGTTAAAATATTTAGTCCTTCCACTAATACCACTTACCACCGGCACGAATTCCACATGTTCCACAGATTCTGCGCTTACACCGACCGTAACTGGCTCATAGATACATAGACATAACATAATCTGTCCAATTTCCGTTTCAGAAATAATAAAGGTTCCCTACTAAAGTCTGTCCATTCTTATTGGCTAAGCTCATAATATTCTCATATTCCGGAATCACTTTATTCGATTTATAACCGAACGCTAACTAAAATTAAGATATGACGTCACTCGAAAATCTCTTATTCCGACAGGAGCAAAGTTTATTTCAGGCATGTAAGATCGAAAATAACAAGTGAGAGCAAATGATTAAACAAACATTAAATGATCTGTAATCTTGCTTACTTTTACAAAGTTTAAAACCCGCAATCTACTCTGATTCTCCTACGTCATCGTGGACGTCTATGATCACGACGACGCTGTCCTTTTCGTTATACAGCAAACTTTTCATTTTTTTTTAACAAATCGTGATAAACTCACAAAATTAAATGGAAAGTAAATTCTTCAATATATAAATATATATGAAAAGATCACATATGTACACAAACACAAAACATATAACTATGATTACTTGTTATTAACTCTGAACTAAATTGAAAAGATTACCTCCGAAATATAATGCGTTTTTTTTATTATTATAACGAAAAAAAATCAATTGGACCAAATAACACGAACTTATTTTTGCTAACAGTTACATTCTTGCAACATGTTTCCTTTAATAAAGGTTTTGTGCTAAATCAGTGAGGTTAGCTCCTAAATCTTAGCGTTATTTTAAATTCTTATTCTGAATTAAAATGTACAGAAGTTTAATCAATGGAAACTTTTAGGGGGGCATATTTTTTTCCACAACATATTACTTTTAATAAAATTTCGTAATATGTTTTCCGCATTGTTTTAATTATAATTCCGTAATTTTTTTTCGATACAAATCGTAATAGAAAACACACGAATATTTGGAAGCGAAACTCTATATAATAAACGTTTTACGTTTCTCTATTCCTTCTGTTGTTTTTATAGTTATTTCTGTCTCTTAACTTTTTCATGTGTTCATTGCTTTTTTTTTCTTTCATATATGATTTTTTTCTTTGCTATTTATTTCTTCCTCAGATTATATCCATTACTTCATGCCGAATGACGTTCATTTAGTCTATAACCATTTGCACACAATAAAAAGAAAAATGACCCATCCAATCAATATCCAAGATTCGAATGTGAAGCCATTTCATCTAAGTGCACTAAGCTTTCATTTTTATAGACTGGGATGTAGTAGATAGCGTTCCTTCCCCAACCTCTAACCAGCCGGCAATATTATCGGTCATCTAGCACTACACTGAGTTCGCGCTGATAAGTTGCAAATTCGATTAGGTGACTAGTCCAATCGCGGTTCATCGGAAACATATTTTAACGACCATAGAAACCGCATCTAACATTTACGCATCGTTGAATGTCTCGTTTTTTGTTCTTTGATTTTACTGTCGTCTCTTTTATACTAATTAGACGTATTGCTGCGTGACTCGCACTGCCGTATTTAGTGAAAACTATCAATCTTTCTCTTGTGGTTTTTTTAAAAAACTTGTCTTCGTTTAGTGTTCGATATAATAGATGTGGAACTAGCGTCTATTGCCACCATTCTGTGTTTTCCCTCGACCGTAAATCCAGTATATTCTAAACTATTGTTGAAGGTTTTTTTCCTGTTGTCTTGAGTATATAGTCCAATGTCTGTGAAGTTTATAAGATCCACTCTTCCTTGCGTTGTCTGCTTTCATTTGAGAATATTATTAATCGACTGAGGTGCCCCTACCGGGAAACACGAGGAAACTAAACAAACTATTTCTTTCAAGTGCTCTTCTACTAGTACGCTAGGTCTTCACATACTAGCATTGTGACGATTAATCGAAATCTGGAATCGGAAAAGTCGGAGCTTTTTGTGGTATTGGAATCGGTATCGGAATCGAAAAGAAAATAGCCTATTTCCGATGCCAAAACCGATTCCTTAAATTATCGTTTTTTTTATTTGATTTTGGTTTAAGGAACATGTAGCAATAAAAAATAAATTGATATTTAACTTCCAATAAGGCTAAAATCTCTAGATGACCCTCTCAAAAGTGTGTGTTTTACGTTTAATATAGGTTCATTTAAGATGTGTTTTACGGTATTCGGGAAAAATAACACTTTTATATTTAAATATTTAGAGATTTAATAAAGAATCAGAATCGGAATCGATAACTGTATCGGAATCGGGAATTTAGTACGGAATCGGTAATTGTTTCGGAGTATGTAATTGTATCGGAATCGGAAAAATATTGGAATCGTCCCATTACTAGTATATAATTTTTGTCAACAATACTTGTAATTTTCATTTCATTAGATCCCAAATGGCTTACATTTTGCCTGGTCTATTTCAAGTCTGGAACATACTTTTAGATATGTTTTAAGCTTGAAGTTAATCAGCTTCAATTCCCGTAACATTTTACGATTAGCTCATAAGTTCAAATGGTTTTATGCGCTGTCATGAGCAAGGCCAATAAAAACAAAAATATGACTTTTTTTATTCTTCCATAAAGCTACGAGTTAATTCTTCTAGCGATATTGTTGACTTCACACACATCTCTTTAGATCATGTGACGTCAACTAGGTTTAGAATAAGAAAAATGATCAATTACTTGAACTTACTAAAAATGCCTTATAAAAATATGCGTATAAGATCTGATTGAATATGATTATTGACATTTTATGTTTCATTCATCATAGTGAGTGTGAACTACGATCAAGATGAATAAATCTCTTTTGTTTTCGACAGTTTATTTTGTGTAATAGTAATTAAAATTTGATTTTTTTATATTATTTTATGAAATGATCAAGAATTAGGAACAATAGATGTTTTTAAAGATGCATTTATGTAACTCAAGTACGGCACAATCACGTTGCCACACCGGTTCTCGTCAGATCACCGAAGTTAAGCAACGTTGAGCCTGCCCACTACCAGACAGGTGACCATTCGGGAAGGCTAGGCGCTGTGTGTACCTTCTGATAAGGTTAGGCATGGGGCCAGCACCCTAATCCTATAAAAAAGAACTCCTCGCTACAAAAAAAAACTACAAAAAGTTGTAAACAGCCAAAGGCTCAAGGGCTATGGATGGATGGTTCTTTGACTGTCATGGCTCTTGTGGGCTGCGACGTTGTTTGGCTGTGGAATTTATTATATATATATATATATATATATATATATATATATATATATATTCTAAATCAGTGACGTCTAGCTTAACTTAGATTATGTAGTCATGTCGACAAGGGATTCAGCACATTCTATCTATTAGGCCCGACTTTAGCTGATATATGATTTAGTAATTTTTTTTTCTAGTTTTTAAAAACACTTATTTCTAGTCGGCGTTCTTCCGGTCGAAAATGATATAATTAAAAGCATATAAAAAAAACTAAACTCCCTGCAGCGACAAACATAGAAACAGTCACTGTTTTTTATAATTGTGAGGACAATTACATTTTTGCCAGATATCGCACAAAGTTGCAGCGCATTAGATGGGATCAATTTAGTCATTATGTGTTCTTAAACTTACATAACCTTCCTGCCTTTTATTCTGCTTCCATTGCGGTAATGGTTAATTGCGAGAAATGAATATCTGGACGAAGTTACACTAATTGGATTCATGGCAAATTCCGTCCTTGTGAGTGATTTTCAAATCGAAGATAGCTACTGCAAAATTAGTCACAAGGACGGAATTTGCGATTAACTAAACCAGTATATCTATGAAGCTAGTCGTATGATATTTACAAGATCAATAAGCCTGATCGATATATAGATCGTAAATAATCTGTTCACGGCGTCTAAAAAGCTTGATTTATTGTTGGTTGTAAAATAATCTGGTTATCCTCTTCCTTATTCTTATTGTTCTATCCGGTATAAATTGAAAATCGTTTGCTCTGATTTGCCTCCGATTCAACTTCGATAGAAGTAAAATGAAGACACTTTGCTCACTTGTTTAATGTAAAAAATACTTTCTCACTTTTAAAATAACAAAAAAATATTAGGACGACTAATGGAAGGAAATTAACAATGTCATATATAATTTAGAATCAATTATCATTTATTACTTTTCAAATAGTAGTTTTATTTATACTGTATTAATGCTGCCACTGTACAAAATAACATACCGAAACCAATGGCTGCCTACTGAGAGGAGCAGGATGGATACGTTTCTCAGAGATTGACTACTAACAAAATGATACCATCGTGAGCACCAGACAATATGTGATGAACTCCAAAAATGTATATCCAAAACAAGTACTCGAACACCATGAAACAAGAGCCTGTCTTACTACGTCCATAAAACAACTCTTCAAATATTTTAATATCTTCTTTTAATATTTTAATTGATTTTGTTTTATAAATTATATATTTATAAAAATAAAATGTTTCTATGGGTGTCTATATGTCCGTATATATATATATATATATATATATATATATATATATATATATATATATATATATATATGAATAAAAAAGTATACGAAAAGTATAAAGCTTATAACTTTTCTTTATTCGTTTTCAATTGGTGACGTGCAGGAATACAAAATAATGTTATGAAAAATTTTTGTAAAAACTTTCTTTATAAGAATCCTTTAGTCTTCATCGGTATATATATATATATATATATATATATATATATATATATATATATATATATATATATGTGTGTGTGTGTGTGTGTGTGATGTATATGAATATATACATGTATATGTATATATCTATATACACACACCTATATATATATATATATATATATATATATATATATATACATATTATCTCATAAAAACATGGCGCTCATGGAAAGCAGATGGTATTATATACACAGGCGGCAAAAAGAAAGTTCGCACTTGTATTTTTCCAAGAAACTGCAAATTTAAACTAAATTGAATGAAAATGTGTAAATTAAATGCCCCTTTTTGATTGGCCTTTTATTTTATATCATTTACTTGTTCATATTCGACTTTTAATTGATACATTTATAATGTTCACGTCAATTAAAAAAAAAACTTCAAATTGAGGAGGTAAAAAGAAAGTCCGCAGAATGGAAACTGTTATCCAAATGTAATTTAGGACATTAATACAACACAAATACAGCAGGAACACAATCAACTAGTTAATATTTAGTAGCATAACCCTTCTGCAATTTGACACCCTCTAATCCTTCGGGAATTCCTTAAATTAGACTGCAGCAATAGTCCGGGGAAAGGGCATCTCATTGTTCCTTAAGTTTTGTCCAAAGTTCTTCCAAATCTGAAAATTTTACATTGTGTAGCTGTTGCTTGATGTAGTGCCATAAGTTTTCGCTAGGATTGGGGTCTGGATATTGTGCAGGCCAATCCAAACACGGAATAGCATGCTCTTCCAGGAACCTCTTGACATTGCCAGCTGTTGGAGTGGAAGCATTACCCTGCATGACGATGGAATTATCATCCAAATTTCGATCTAAGGGTAGAAAATGCTCAGTCATCATATTAATGTACTTGGTCGAATAAATTCGACCTTGCAAGCGAACTATAGGACCTGGGTCATTGGTTTTCATAATGCCGCACACCAAAACTGAACCTCCACCACCTTGCAGAGTCGAAACTGAGCACCTCGGATTAAATTCTTCGTCTTTCCTCCGACGGACGTACTGCTTACCATCTGTTCTTTACAAAAATTATTGGCTTGCGTCTTGCAAAATATCTTCGCAAATTAAATTCTTTTATCTGTTGTTGACAGTAGAAAAAGAACAGTTTTAACAAGATTGCATTGTTGTTTGATTTGGAGAGCCGTTTCACATCTGTTTCTTATGCTGCGGATCTTGATAGCATTGTCTTCTCTCTTAGAAATACCTCTAGTACGACTTGATTTGGGGAAATCACGAACACTTCGGGTGGTTTTAGTGCTTTCGTACTGTTTTTTTATCACATTTCAATCTTCGGCCGATTTCTCGATTGGATAAACCAGAAAGGTGGATATTAATGTGCTCTTGACGATCATTGAAGAAAGTCGTGGCATAAGGACTAAATCTTACGTTGTATGACATGAAACAACAACAATTACGATTAGAGATGCTTTGTTGCCTGTTGGGTGATATTTTAAACTGATTAAGGAAAAGATAATTTAAGCTGGTTTGATGCGAATTTGTTGCTGCGGATTTCTTTTTGCCTTCACATTTTGAAGTTATTTTTTTTACTTGACGTGAACACTAGACTATTTCACTTAAAAGTCAAATATAAACCGGTAAAATTATAGAGAAATAAAAAACCAATCAAATCAGGCATAGATTGTTTAAACAGTTACATTTAATTTAGCTTAAATTTGCAGTTTTTGGAAAAAATACAACTGCGGTTTTTCTTTTTTTTTGTCGGCACTGTATAACTCACATTACGGGAGAAAGTAAAACAATATTGCCTAGAAGCTACAACCTTTCTTATATTTGTAGACAGCTTTAAAAATTAAACTATGTTTTGTAATGGTTTGGTTTCGGTTTCGATTCTTACTGACAGCACTTAAATCATGCTAATTTTACTTTGGAAATCATGACTATATATTGGGTACAAAATAATATAAAAGAGTGACTAAATCAGAATAAATATGAAATCTGCGTAAATTAAAATATCAAATTTAAGTGTATAGTATATACCAGTATATGAATAAAGTGGAATTAACTAAAAAATGAATTGTGTTTACAACGAAATAATATATCTATATATCTATAAAATGAAAGTGTCTGTCTGTCTGTATATCTGTGTATCCGTGTGTCTGTGTGTGTACATTTCCCTACGCAATAACTCTGTCAATTTTAAGTCTACAGACTCGAAATTTGATATACAGGGTATTGACATGTAGGAAAATCGAAGTGATTGGCTTAAGGCCAGAAAATTGGCGATTAAGGGTCAAAGTTCAACGGTTTGACCTTTGAGAACTCTACCAAACTCCTCCGACAATTTTCGGTCTAAACACTTGATATTTTAGATATAGGTTCATTGGGTATGGATCTTACTTAATAACTTGATTTGAGCCAAACACACTCAATCTTAAGGGGTCATAATTGACCCCTATTATGACCCCTTAAGATTGAGTGTATTTGGCTCAAATCAAGTTTTCAAAAATGAGAGCTTTTTTTTTTTTCTCAACATTCACCTCCAAATACCCGGGCAAAGCCGGGCTGAAATGCTAATTCTTAAATAAAAAAGACAAGGTAAGGGAGGCCTCATATAAAAACAGATACATGAGGTCAATTAAAGCTCAATAGTTTACACAGAATGTCACATGGCAAATATATCATAGTAGTATGCATATTGATTCTATGTATTTGGATAGTTTTATTGAGAGAAAAATGTTTCTTAGTTTTTGTTTGTGTAATTTGGCGCTTTTAATTGCTGAACAATTCAATTATTTATTGCCTGTATTGAAAGATATGTCTGCTGAAAAGTTTTATTTAATTGTCGACCGTCCACTTACCTGTAAGCGACGATAACATTTAAGTTCTGTAAAAATAGCTACATAAAACAATACTCGGTGGCTCTAAAGTTTTCGCAACAATGATTATTGCAAATCATATTTTTTTAATCTGAACTTTACTGAGTTATAGTATATACATACATTTATCTATCTATCTATCTATCTATCTATCTATCTCTCTCTCTCTCTCTCTCTCTCTCTATATATATATATATATATATATATATATATATATATATATATATATATATATATATATTGATTGTTGGAGAGCTATTGGCTACACATTAGCAAACGTGTTTCAATGACCCCCTAGCAAGGAAAATCACCTCATCAGGCCAAAAACCATCCAGGAAACTTTCAATAAAGACCATCCCTTTATATTAAAGTCAACTTTACAGGGTTTAACAGCAATTTCCTGTAAACATTTTCAAATACATTCACTGAAAAAATTATAAGAATATTAACGAATTAATCATACCATCGACTTATTCGTGTAATATGCTTTATTATTCATTTCAGGTTTTTAAACGCTAAATCTTATTTACTTATTTATTTTAAACGCCAAATCTATTTGAAACGCTAAATTTATGTAAAAAAGTGAAATTAATTTTTAACGAAGAATCTATTAATTTTATAAAAATAATTTTTAGTGAAATTTTTATCGTGAATAATATAATCAGACTTAGTTACTAATATTCTTCACCATATTATAAGAGTAATTTTGTATATATATATAAATTTTCACGATTGTTTGTATATATGTCGGTACTTTTAAAATAGTGCTAAATTTATAGTTTAGTAATATATGTATATGTTTATATCTCGATTTTAAGTGGGAATAAAAAACCTTAGTTAGATTTATTGATTGCTCTGATATTGGAGTAATAGTTCTAAAAATCTGTATTAACAAAATAAGCGAAAAACAATTATAATTATAATGGTTGTAGCTAGAAAATTTAATGCAAACTTATAATAAATCTGCTTCAGAATTATACCTTGAAAAACCTAACATTATTTGTGAATAGGTTATATTTGTTTTGATATAGGTTGTTAGTACCCCTCTTTCTTTTTAGAATGGTTCACCCCTGTAAAGTTGACTTTAATATAAAGGGATGGTATTTATTGAAAGTTTCGTGGATGGTTTTTGGCCTGATGAGGTGATTTTCCCTGCTAGGGGGTCATTGAAACACGTTTGCTAATGTGTAGCCAATAGCTCTCCAACAATCAATATATTGCTCTGTTTCATGCATTGAGCACTTTTTGGAATGACATATTGTGTTGTTGTTATGAGTTACTGAAAAAATTCTACCAACAGTATTATTATTATTATTATTATTATTATTATTATTATTATTATTATTATTATTATTATTATTGTTATTTTTATTATTATTATTATTATTATTATTATTATTATTTTTATTATTATTATTATTATTATTATTGTTATTGTTGTTGTTGTTGTAATAATATATATATATATATATATATATATATATATATATATATATATATATATATATATATATATATATATATAGTCTTTGTCCTTTTTCCCTCCGTTCTAATCCATATGTTCTAGATACAATTTCTGTGTTTTTTTTTTGGGGGGGGTCACCCTGTATATAAGTGAACGTGTCTGTGTGTCTTCATCTGTGTATGCAAATTTTCCAACGCAATAACTCTGTCAATTTTCAGTCTCCAGACTCGAAATTTAATATATAGGGTACTGAGATTTGGGAAAGTCTTTGTGATCTGTTTTCGCACAGAAATTTGGTTGTTATGGGGTCCAAGTTCAACGATTTTACCTGTGAGAACTCTGCCTAACTCATCCGACAAGTTTTAGTCTAAATACTTCCAATTTTAGATATAGGTTCCTTAGACATGGATTTAACTTTTATAATGTTATTTGCGCTCAAGACAATAAATGTTAAGGGGTAATAATAGGGGTTAAAATTTAAAAAAATTACCGATTTTTTTATTGTGCAACATATATCTCAAAACACACGGGCAACGCCAGGCTGAAATGCTGGTAATTATATATATATATATATATATATATATATATATATATATATATATATATATATATATATATTATAAATCTGAACGTCTGTATGGTTGACTATTATATAAAACTGATCACATATAATGATATAAGATGTATCGAGACACAGGAATGGGCATGTTTGATCTAGCATAATGATGATTCATTAAAATTGTGGGGTCTGCGTACGGGCCTGCTCCGCAACGTATGGAAATAAAAAAAATAAAAATTAAAAAAAAAAAAAACGTTTACAAGTGTTTTTAATATAGATGTACATAATAATACTTTGATAAGTATGTTTTAACTTTAATAGGGATGGTAATATAAAACTGTGGGATCTGCTTTCGCGCCTGGCCTCCATAAAATCGAAATAAGCACATACTTTATAAAGACTTTTCATATCTATCTGCGTAAGTATACTTTGATAATTATGTTTTAGTTCGGAGAAATATGGTATAATAAAATTATGGGGTGTTCGTTCGTGCCTGGCCTCTATAGAATGAAAATATATCACAAAGTTTTACAAGGTTTTTTGATATAGGTCCACAGAATATTGTGATAAGCGCTTCAGTGTGAACAGGAATGATATCATAAATTATGAGGTTTATCTATTTTATTTTTACTTTCATCATATTTTGCTTTAGTTTTGATACCCCCGAATTCGAAGCTATCTCTTTACAACCCTTCCTTTCATAAATCAGAGTCCTTTTTCTATAGGCTGTTTTTGAACCCAGACAACGACGGGTACTTTTCCTAGTTGATATATATATATATATATATATATATATATATATATATATATATATATATATATATATACTGGCAAAAACCAATCATAACAATAAATATTAACTTCATATTTGTATTTTTTTTCAATTATTTTGAAAATTATTTATTTTGTATGATTTCAAAAATTCTCATCTGTTATGTTTGAAAAAAAAAATACAACGTTTGGATGTAACTTGCTATATTTTCATTCCGTTAAAAATACATCGGCTGTTTATATATATATATATATATATATATATATATTCAAGCAAATATTATTAAATACAACGGATACTTTTTTTATTATAATTCTTTTTTTTAATTTTTCAATTTTTCGTATTGTCTTTTTTGTTTCAAAATCAAAAATATTAATAAAGGATCCATACATGTTGCTGTTACGAGCGCTTTCGATTCGTCCATGAATCATCATCAGGTGTTAAAAATACAGGATTGTGAAAATGAGGATTGAAAATGAAAACTAAAATATATATAGTCAGTAATGAGTTAAAATAAAAGTCGATTAAGAATAAAAGTCGATTAAAAATTCGAGTGTTAAAACCAGAAAGTTCGTAGACACCATGTATGAAGTCCGTCCAACACGGACTACGCAAGACATTTCAGAACGTTACTACTTTTTTGAAATGCAATGTCATTTATATTAGGTTGAAGAGTTCTAATGTACGACGCTTCAAGAATCTTTAATTTTTTTACATTATTTTCCCGTTGTATAATTTTTGTGTTGTCAATGAGGACCTTTCTAACATTGGAGGGGGGGACAGCTATGTTTTTTTTTTTAAATGTTTGTAAATCGCGCTTGTGTCGTTAAGGTGCATAGTTATTCGCCGGGACAACGTTGTTGTTGTATGCCCAATGTATGTATTATTTTTGGAGTTACATTCTCCAATAGAGCATTTAAATTTATACACTACATTGGTTTGCTCCAACGCTTTTATCGCCGGTGAAGAGTTGTTTTTAACCACAAGGTTTTGTGTTCGAAATTTCCTATAATAGATAATAAATTTAATTTTAAAATTACTATCAACAGGCGTCAAGTATCTTCGTATAATATTTTTTATTGCATTTTCTTCGATTCTGAAATTAGGCGTCATTTGATTTTGGTAAAATATATTAATGGGGTTTGCATTGCGGTGTTGACTAACGTTATTATTCTGGTTATCGGAAGATTGTAGCATTTTTTTTATTTGTTCATCAACAATGTAATTGGGGAAATGATTATTGATGAGTACTTGTTTAATGTTTTTTATTTCAATTAGTAGTGCTTTTTTTGTGGAGGATATCATTTTAGCGCGATTTAGTAAATTGTTTATTATGGCTATTTTGTACCTTTGTGGACACTCACTTTTAAAGTTCAGGAGGCTAGAGTTTATGCTAGTTGGTTTTTTATATACAGATGTATTACAAGTGTTATTAGACGTATCAATAAGGACATCAAGAAATGGAATTTTATTGTTATTATTTAACTCTACTGTGAATTTTAAAATTGAATTTTCTTGAAAGAGGTGCTGTAATTGGTGTATCTGTTCATTATTTTCAGCTAAAATGAGAATGTCATCCACGTAGCGTACATAAATTGGGGGTTTTATGTTGTTTTTAAATATTTTGTTCTCTAAGTCAGCCATGTAGAATTCACTTAGGGTTGGTCCGAGGACTGATCCCATTGCTACACCGTCTATTTGATAATAATAATATTTGCTTGAATATATATATATATATATATATATATATATATATATTGGTTGTTTTTGGCCTGATGAGGTGTTTGTCCCTGCTAGGGGGTCATTGAAACACGTTTGCTAATGTGTAGCCAATAGCTCTCCAACAATCAATATATTGCTCTGTTTCATGCATTGATCACTCTTTGGAATGACATATTATGTTGCTGTTATGAGTTACTGAAAAATTCTACCAACAGTATAATAATAATAATATATATATATATATATATATATATATATATATATATATATATATATATAAACGCATATATGTGTGTATGTTCAAATAAAAACTTGGAATGTAATTTAGTTAATTAAACAATGTACGACGCAAAACTAATACTAATACTAATATGTATATGGACTTTAATTCTACTATTATAATCTGAAAGTATTTTAAAATTTAAGTTTATTTTATAAATATATTGTTTTTTTTTACATGCGGATTACCACTTATCGACGCCCGTAAGCCACCCGGGGATAAGGATTATTTTGTGTACAATAATCAATGGGATAATATCGTAGTAATAGTTGGTGTTGGAGATTTGATAAAGTGTCTTACTTAAGGGGGCGATTGATCAGGAATTTGTTTATGTCGGACTTGAAGACGTCCAAGTTGCAGTCAGGTGGGCAACAGGCAAACAGAAGAGAATTTCACATGCGTGCACTTCTCAGAAGAAAGTCATGTTCATGGAATCTACGTTTTGATTTAGGACCAGATAAAGAGTGGGGGAAATAACTTACAATGGTTTTAGCAAGACGGGTGTTTATCATGAAGGATTGGCGAGGGGGGTACCGGAGATTGGAGCTCGGACGAGCACTTGCTATGGAAATAAATATAAAACAAAGACAGGCTCGCAACTTCTCTTCTGTGGGAGAGAGATTGCAGGGGACAGAAGAGAGCATCCCCCACTAAGCCACGAAGTCTATTTTGTACTCTGTCAAGGCAGGATAGGCTGTTTTTTTGAAGCTCCAGCTCAGATGTGGCAGCAGTGCTCAATCTTTGGACGTACTTGGCTTTTATAGAGATAGAGAATTGCATCAGCAATGGGATATCTTCTGGAGCGGTAGAAGGATCCTACCATTTTCCCAGCGGCCCGGGCAACAGACTTTATATACGTGTTCCATTTCTGATCAGGAATAAAAGTCACACCCAGGAGCTTGTCAAAACATGAAGCCTCCCCAAGACGAGAGCTATCCATTTCAATTGATGCTAGATGAGGAACAGAGCGTTGATGATATACAGTTAGGAGCTTGGTTTTATATGCGTTAAAAGTGACCAGCCATCTCTTCCCCCACTGAACCACGCGCTCAAGATCAGAGGAGAGGGAATCAGAGAGAAAATTGTCATTTACAGCCTTTGATGTGTTACCGTAGATGATCGTGTCATCCGCATAGATGTCAACGAATGAATTAAGTATGTGTTTTTAGAGACCATTGATGTAGATCAGGAAGAGAGTTGGGCATATCATTAATACTGTGGGCCTCTGATTTCTGCCCATCAAACACTACTGTTTTAATTATTGAGGAAACATTTCCAGTAATACCGTAGCTGGAAATCTTGTGAAGTAAGCCCTTATATCAAATCTTATCGAAGGCCTTTTATATGTCAAGAGCAATTGCCCTAGAAAGGAAGCCTTTGTCGAGAGGTTCACTAATCCTATGGGATATAACTATTAGCAGCTCAGCTGTCGGTCTAGCAGAACGGAAAACATATTGCATGTCACTAAGGACGTTATATCTGCTGAGGTGGTTGGCTACTTCTTTATTTAATATGGATTCCAGTAACCTACTCATGACACACAAGTGACTTATTGGTCTGTACTGAGAGGGGGATGATTTATCACCTGAGTTCTTAAATACAATGCATACTGGCGAGGTTTTCCAGGGTGTCGGAAAGCACTTCTCCTTAAGGCAATGCTTAAACAGTTTTGTAAGTATGGGGGCAAGATCTGGTCGAAGCTTTTTCAGCACTATAATTGGAATGCTGTCTGCGCCAGTTGCTTTACTAGAATCAAGGTTCTTGATTAGTTTGGCGACCTCGTGCACGGATATTTGTATGTTGGATAAGGTGTTGTCTGTTGTAGGAGGAAATACGGGGAGTTGATGCCCTTCGTCACAGAGGGTAGAGTTAGCTGCAAAGTTTTTGGCGAATGGCTTGGCCTTGTCTGATGCTGATGAGATGATCTCAGGTCCATTGATGATGGTTGGGATAGAACGCACGCTTCTGTTCAGGATCCTGTTTGCTATATGTCAAAACTGCTGGGAACCAAGGCGCTGTTCAGCTACTTCGGATTTGACGGATTGAGCATATAGCTCTCTTGCATTTTTTATTACTCTTTTAGAGTGGTTGCTGGCAGTCCTGAAGGCAGCCTAGTCTCAGTGCATCTATTACGTTCGTAGCTATGGAAAAAGTCATTTCTGTGCGCAACGGCAGCGGCATATTCTGGGGGGAACCATGGCTGGCTGTTAGGTTTTTGTTGGATTTTTTGGATGGTATGAATCGGTCTATGCCCACAATTAATCATTCGGTAAGGTCTGATACTATAGAGGATACATCCTTTTTAAACATCGGATGCAGAGGTAGATGCGATATAAATGTACGAAAGCTATCCCAGTCAGCCATAGAGTATCGATATAGAGTACGGTGGAGAGGTACGTCTGAAGACATATTAAATTTCATTTTTATCTTAACTGATACAACTGTGTGATTGGAGCATCCCAGGGGAGGTAGAACGTAATATGAACATAGCTCAGGGGAAGTTGTGAGAAAAGTTTCTAGACGGCTTGCATATTGACCGGGTGTATCTGGCACACGGGTGGGTTCATGAACAATCTGAGTGAGGTCATAGGCAATGGCAAAATCATAACAGAACCTCCCCTCATCTTCTGTCTTATTTGAGTGGGTTAGCTATTCCACATTATGGACATTGACTTCACCGCAAATGTGAATGGTAGCCGAAGCATGAGCAGACAGGATGAGGTCAATGTTCTCAGATATACTCTTAAGGACAGTAACCCCGCTGTTGTGGGGGCGATGGAAAGCAAATATGAATGCGGTGGTGTAAGCAAGTGCAACCCGGAAGCACATATAAAGTAAATTAGGGTCTTCTCTGGAGATATCTCTATTATACGGGAAGCTATCTTTAATGTAGGCGCATATTCCATTAAGGGTCAGATTTAGATGTTAAGTTAGAGTTCCTTTTTGATTATGAACTCATCTAGGGAAGGGGTCGGCCCTATGCCAGTTTCGTTTCGAAAGAGTAAGTCCGGTTTCGTGTCCTGTAAGTGTGTTTCAACCTCTGGAAGGTTGGAACGTAGACCCCTGATGTTGGAGAAGGAGACATGGTAGTAGGGGTCTACGTTGGAGGACGGCGTTCTAGGTTTATTCGTGTTTGTTATTTTTTTGTTGAGATATTTCATGTTGAGTTTTTGGCGTTTGTGGAACAGGTCGACAGACTTGGTTAGAGTAGGATAGAGAGGGAAAGTAAGAGAGAGAAAGAGAGAATTTGAAATAGAAACAAAAAAAATCCGACATCTCAGGCTACTGTTCACGAAGTATTACCGACCTGGAAAGCAGCCTTTTCTTCATCCTTCGTCAGAAAAATCACTCATTGGAAATGAGGACTGAGGGACAAAAAAGGAGAAGCGAGAGTTACTGGAGCTGCCGATAACACAACAACAGTGTATTATCTACTCTCCATTTAAAAAAATGAAATAAATAAATAAAAATAAAATAAAAATAAAATAAAAATGTAAGGACTTATTAATATCTACTTAATATAAGTCCGCTACTCCGTTCTCAGTTTAGGAGAATATTTGAAAGTAATTTTCCCTTACATAGTTATGCGTGAATATATATTTTTTATTCATGTATATATATATATATATATATATATATATATATATATATATATATATGATTTAATTTAAATTTACAAAAACAGACATCTCATAAAAATAATATTTTATTTACAATGTAAGTTCGCAATCTGTTACGGCGTTAGTTTTCAAAGTAGAGCGTTGTGAATGTGTCATAATCTCTTCACAAAGACAAGCTGAAGTATATTTAGGCTGGTTGAAAGAAATGACAAACTGTCCATTATTGCATGTGTATTAGAACTAATCATGCTCTGAATATTTTTTTAGAACAATGATGTATACTGTGTGTTTGGCTGATCGTATTGGAAGAAACTACTTTTAAACTTAACTCAATTATATATTACATGTATTATATAATATCGATAATGATCTCTACCGAAAAGAACTATTTAATTATTAAGCTTCTTTTTTTTGTTACTTGTAGACGGCGATTAAATTAAAGTTTTGGAAATGTGTACGCAAAGCAAATATTGGTAGTTGTTCATTTGCATTTTATGTATTTGACTTCTATTAAGACATGATATGTGCATGTATATATACATATGATATATATATACATAATACACACACACACGCACACACACCCACATAGAGAGAGATAGTGAGAGAGAGGGAGAGAGAGAGAAGGTAGACTATTGGCAATCAATAAGTTCGGTAGAGGTTTATATATATATATATATATATATATATATATATATATATATATATATATATATTAATTTAAATCAAAAAGATCAAAGAAACAAAAAAAAACGGGCATGTGGAATTGTTAAAATTTTCCTTAAGGCCTTATCGTCTGCCCCTCTAAGAGGAAACGTCAGAATGATAAATTAAAAGCTAAGAATCGAATGAAGAATTGTTGAACTGATGGAACTTGCCACTAAATCAGTTTCCTTCAGTTTCAACAACATTATGTACCGGCAAATTGATGGGATATCTATGGGTAGCCCTCTTGGTCCTTCGCTAGCCAACATTTTCGTTGGATTTTTGGAAAACGAATTATTTTCCAAAATTACTAAACCAACATTCTATACACGCTACGTTGATGACACTTTTGCATGCTTTCCCTCACGGAGTGAAGCTGAACAGTTTCTTCGTCTTCTTTGTACATCGTTACAATTTACTATGGAGGTCGAGGACTGTGGCTCTCTTTCATTCCTCGATGTTCGTGTTTCTAAAGTTGGTTCTACGTTTGAGACCTCTGTATACAGAAAACCTACATTTACAGGGCTCTACCTTAATTGGTTTTCCTTTGCCCCTCAGTCTAGAAAAATAAACCTCATTAGCGCTCTTACACATCGTGCACTCATGATTTGTTCACCAAACCGTATTGATGCGGAACTTGGTGAAATCAAAAAAAATTTTCTCAGCAATGGATATTCCATAAATATAATAAAAACTACTATTGAACGTAAAATTGCTACATTTAATAGTGTTAAACGTATTGGTGCATCACGTTGTCCTATTTATTTAAAATTACCATGGTTGGGTCCTGATGGCCTTCATATTGTTGAAAGGATTTCTTCTGCTACTCAACGTTGTTTTCCAGCTACTATGCTTAGAGTAGTTTACACAACTCGAACCCTTTTCTCTTCTTTTAGTAAAGATGTTTTGCCACCCATTCAAAAGAATTTTGTTTTTTATAAATTTGTTTGTCAGTGTGGAGCTGACTACGTTGGCAAGACATCCCAAAGATTGGAAATGAGAATATTCCCACACATCCCTCGGGATATTCGATTACACCAGGTTTCGAAAACATCCGGGCACTCCCAAGCTCATGAGTCCGCCATCGGTAATCACCTGATGAGTATAAATAGGTGTTCTGACCAATATTCCGATGGTTGGTTTTCTGTTTTATACAGTGCTAGGTCGAACTATCATCTCAATATCATTGAGGCGTTAGTCATTAATAACTCTCGACCTAGCCTGTGTAGACAAAAGATTTTGAAGCATAAGTTGGAAATATTTACTGATTTAAAACCACCTGACCAGTGAGAATTATTTTTGTTTTCTCTCACTGGTTTTCCAACTGAAACCAATTTCCCTATTTCCTCATTCGATTCTTAGCTTTTAATTTATCATTATGACGTTTCCTCTTAGATGGTCAGACGATAAGGCCTTAAGGAAAATTTTAACAATTCCACCTGCCCGTTTTTTTTTTGTTTCTTTGATCTTTTTGATTTAAATTAAATTATGTTTCCTCTGAAATTTCTCCTTCGATTTTGCTGTACCAAGAATTTACTTATATATATATATATATATATATATATATATATATATATATATATATATATATATATATATATATATATATATTCAGAGTGTGAGTTAATATATAATTATTTCACTGCCAGACAACGTCGGAGCTTACAAGAGCCACACCTAGACTCGAGTTTCATCCTGATTTGGTCTCTTCATTTAGACACATCCGAACTTGGGTTTCGAACCCCGAGCCTCTTGCAATCGAAGCGACCGTACTATCAACTGAGCAAACACGCTATACACAGTAGAAAACCTATTAAGTAACGCATATCAAGCAAACCTCAGAGAAACCCGAGAGTTGAATTCACAAACGGTCCCCAATAGCATATTAGCGAAATAAGAAGTTTAGATTTTATAGTTATTGCAAGAAGCTGTTGATGTCTTCATACATAAAGCGCCTGATAGTTTTCTGGTACTGATCAGGTTCACTATTGTTTATTTTGTTGATTTAAAGTCTTCGTGATTATGCCGTGTTGTCCTTGGACAATACAATTCATACAATTTATACACTTTTATACAGTTTACCTATCTAGTGTTACGTTGCGAGCTGAAACCGGTGTGTCAACTTTAATATAGCCTTATATTACGTTAATATATAAACATTATCGCCTAACTTGAATGTTATTTGCTTTCTAATACCAGCTCGACATTTACGTACGTTGAAAATATTTTGATGATGTGATTTTACTCATGTTTATTATTTATGTTGTTATTTAGATATTACCAGCATATCGACGTAGGTTTTCTTTTAACATTCATCTGAAAACACTTGTATCGCGATGATTTCAAACGTCGTGTAGTCAACCGTTAATTTAACTGCAATATTGTGCGTGGAACCTCCTTCACTCACCGTAGAGACAACTACATCTAAACATATTCAACGAGATATTTAGAAGTCACAATTTTTTGTAGCTATAAAAGTGAAAGTGCCTGTCTGTGAGTCGGTCTGTGTATTTTCCCTACACAATAACTCTGTCAATTTTCAGTCTACATACTCGAAATTTGATATCGAGGACACTGAGAGTTGGAAAAATCCTTGTAATCCGTTTCCGGCCAGAAATTTGGGTGGTAAAGTGTCAAAGTTCAATGATTTGACCTTTGAGAACTCTGCCAAACACCTCCGCCAATTTTGGGTCTAAACACTTTAAATTTTAGATATAGGTTCCTCGGACATGGATATAACTTAATAATATGATTTGAGACCAACACAATAAATGTAAAGGGGTCAAAATAGGGGTCAAATTTAAAAAAAAAACTTGACGTATGCGGACTCTATCAACTTTTCTCTATGGTAGTTAAAGAAAGCTAATTAAGGTCTATAGAAAGGCATTACCGTACATATTCACACTTTTTAATATATACATATGCACATAAAGTTATGAAGAGTACAAAAGGCTCGAGCTAAGCCGGGTTGAACAGCTAGTTAATACTATTAAGGAGCCACTAAAATTGTCACGTGCATTCAAATATAATTATTCTCTCTAAAGTTAATAATAATGCAGAAATAAAGCAAGCAAGCAAAAATGATAAATGTATTTAACTTCAAAAGATTGTATGTAACTTGGAAATGTGTCTCAAATTTAACTGGGTTGGTCTCCCCAATCATCCATATCAACTCCAAAGTACACATATACGCTTTCTCTTTGGGATTATTACAACTAATTTTTACATAGTTTCTATCTCAATCCTTTATGACCATAATTATGCTGTAGATGATTAAACATATTTATTGTTTATTTTAGTTTGTTTAATGGGTTACGGCACTATGATTGTTTTCCAACAAGAAAAAAAGTGGATTTTAATAATAATAACAATACTGCAGTAATACGTACAAGGCGTGCTTTAATCGACATTTACTTTATTTGCGTCGTTATATTCATTTATTTACAACATCCAGTTTCTACATATTTGTTAAAGAGGCTTGCCTTTTTTTCTGTTGTTCTTGGCCTTCGGACCGGGATTAAATTGTAGTATCTGTTCTGCAGATGCTGCACTTAAGAAAATTTGTGCCAGTCAATAAAGGGGAAACCCTCTATACTGGGACAATTATTAGTTTTGGTAACCAGAGTGCCCCCTATTTGCCTACGTTTAGGGGAGCTGGTTTGTACGCCACATTAAAAACGGCCTTGTGCCTAATTTGCTTTGGTGGGGAAGCAAATAAATACATTATGCTTACTACCACACCGGTGGATAATTCATGAAATGAGAATTATATTTAATCAACAAAGAATTTTGATAACATTTATATTTTTTTGAATAGTGCAAAAAAAAAAAAAAAATAAAACATGTTTTTCGACAGATAGAAAAAATAGCACACAGTAAATGTAAGTTTATAATATCTTTATTAAAATAGTGTCTGTTTTATTTTTAATATAAGAGTGACACAGATAAAATAAATTAATTAATACTAACAAATGCCTAGAATTTAATACTTTGCTTTTTATTTCAATGCAAGCAATAAAATTCCATGGTAAGAAGCAACACTTAATTTACTCAATCTGTCTAACACCTCTGGAAAAAATAATGTTTTCAATTTTACTTTATTTACTTCTAATGTTCTCTATTAATGTAGCGCTTCATTGACTTCTTTCTCGATAAACAACCGCTGACGTCATTATTTCTACGAGTTCCTTTCTCACATCATTATTTCAATAATCATATATTATTATAACGATATTCGAAAACCATGATGCATCAAAGGGAAGACACTCTCATGTTCGTGTACAGGGTTGCTAGATTAATCTTTGTAAAGCCAAATATTACAAATATTGTTTTTATTTTATTTTAGGCAGATTATCCTTATAACTTTTATTTTGTTTTATTCTTAAGGACAAAATATAGAAGGAAAAAGCAAAAGTTTATTATAAATTTTAGTACTGCCTGTCTGTGTGTGTGACGCGTTTTATCTCAGCCTAAATGCAACCCACCCAGGCAAGTAAGGTATCAGAAGGAAGCTTATGGCAAAGTGTAGTATCTGTTCCGGTAGATGCTGAAAGCAAAGACGATCAAAGTGTAGTATCTGTTCCGGCAGATGCTGCAAGCAAAGACCATTGCCCTTGTGGCAATCTTCTGGTCCATGTAGGGGACACCCTATTTGGGCCAGCTGGCAAATCACTATCCAGCTCCCATTTCCCACCTCTCAGGAGCTGGTCCCCTTTTCCCTTCCCCCTCCCCTTCACTCATCACATTAAAAATCGGCTTTGTGCCTAATTTGCTCGGTGGGGGAGCAAATAAATACCGCCCACCTTCTTCGCAGCAGCGTTGTGAGCGTTAACCCAAGGAGTTTGAACAATGCACTTTCAGGTCATGTATCTTCAGCCATAGCTATTCGTGGTTGAGATTTTTTTTTAGTGATATTTATATCCATGTTTGGTCTATGGAAATGAAAAAAAACTGCAAGGAATGCAAAAAATAATGATTCACTAAACAACGTTTTATTTACTGGATATTTTCCGGTATTCACGGAAGTTATTATCTCCCTTAGTAAGTTCAATTTACTGTCTGCGCGCGCGTGTGCGTGTGTGTGTGTGTGTGTGTGTGTGTGTGTGACGTGTTTTATCTCAGCCTAAAGCAACCAATTATGACAAGTAAGGTAGCGAAATCAAGCTTATGACCAAGCAGATTTTTTTAGTGATCCATGTTTTTTAGTATCCATGTTTGATGAATGGAAATGCAAAAAAAAAAAAAAAATGCAAAAAATAACGTTTTATTTACTGTATATTTTTCCGGTACAAGGAGTCAAGTCCGCCCAGCTGGGCACACTTGGGTTCTTGTATTGTGTAAATAGTCGAAAACGAACCTACACCCAAGAGAGGTAACTATCATGCCATTGACCATAGTTTTTAGTTGGATGTTTTACAGCCAAATGGCATGGATATTACTTTTTCTTAAGCAGTTTCTCTTTCGAAAATGTTTACGTATGGATTAACTAAGGGAGAAGCAAGTTGATTGTATTATAGTTTGGGTACTTCTCAGCACTGGAGATACAGCCTTCCTTATACACCAACAACCTCCTTAATAACTGTTCTTTTTCATGATATACGAAAGTTTCGAAAATGCACAAATGTCTACATGAAACAATACCAAGTAAAATCTGAATCTAAAATACATTTTTACCTGGCAATTTGTTGATAGTAATACACTATAAACTGCTAAAATGTAAATAATGCACTTTAGTTCAATAGTCACCTGATGATAACCGCCATTAATAACACTGTGCAACGATTTTCGGTTTGAAAAAGTACAAGAAACAAAATAAAACTGTTTTAGTGTAAAAAAAAATATCCAGGTTCTAAATCTGACTTGTATTTCTCAAGATAAGGGACTGTTTTCATGCGCTACAAATTATTTTAATTACTATTACTTCTGAATGAAAAACAGAAGTTTCAGTTAAAACAGAATCTGTGCTATTATACCTCTTGTGTTGAATGTTATCCTCCATTTTTTTTAATATTCCAATAGTAGTCTGTGCACTTCCCTATGTTCTATTTTCCTTGAAGTCATTTCTCCATCACTAAAACAACCCGGTGGAATCTTACACCACCCAGATTTTCCGCAAATTATCGAAAGTAAAAATATAAAAAAACAAAAAACAAAACGTAACTGATTCGACAAAAGTCGGATGAGTATTGGCTGAAGAGAGCTTGATACGAATATGCATATTGACTGAAGAGTGCTTGATATGAATATGGATATTGACTGAAGAGAGCTTGGTATGGATATCTAAAACAGTCTCTAATTATCGAGTTTGAAAGCGACGGTACCAATGACTTATCTCATCTAACAACTTTCAGTACACAAAATACAAAATATAAATACGCTCTTATTTTTCGGATTTTTCTTTTAATTGTGCACCCTGCTAGATTTCTTTTTCCACAAAAAAAACTAATCATATATATATATATATATATATATATATATATATATATATATCGTGTATTAAGCATTGTTTGATAAATATGAAAAATTGATACATAAAATACATCTAAAAAATTCTAGTTGCAATTGGTTTATAATCATATTATTTTTCCGTATCACGCCATTATAGTAATATAGTGAATCAAACGCCAGATCACATTCAATGTGATCAGCTGTGTAAAAATAATACCTTACCTATGTACTGCTGTACTAACTACCTATAGCAATATGCATAATAATTTTCTAATCTTACGTTATAGGTTAGCAGCAACTTGGAAACATTTTCCTATAGAAAAATAATATTTCCCCTTGATGGGATGATTTTCATATTGTATGTGCGTTGATTCATTTAAAACAATGGATTACTATCTCTTGTGAACAGAATTATTCCAATGTCCACCTGGAAAGGGACAAGTGAACGTGAGTCATCTCAAGTAATAATGCCATTTGTTTAAATCCCCAAGTTTAGCAAACCAAAATTCAAATTAAATTGCGACAAGCGTAAAAGCGAGATAAAAAAACAAAAAAACAAAAAAACACGAAACGGATTTATGTAAGGCAGAACACTGCTGACATTGTCTACGCGTTGAGTCTTGGATATGAAATACAAAGCTGCTTTTGTCCGAGTTAATCTTGTGCCAGATCTGATTAACATAATTCAAATTAAGCAGCGTGTCAGACAAATAACTGACCGGAAGCGAATCTCTTTATAACAACAGTATTTTTTAAAGAAATTAATTTGCCTGATCGATTTCATTACTGATTTATGTAATGATCAATGTTCGTCATTATTTTGTTGATTATTTGTTTCTCTATTGAATTTGTTCATTGAACAACCCCGCTGCCTCTGTTTAGTCTCGAAAGACAAAGGGTACCCCTGTAAAGGCAGCTGTGTGTGTAACTGTGAGGCAAGGGATTGGAATTCTAACTATATTTCTCCTGAATCGGCACTGCTTTAGTCCAGTGGCAAGGATAAGTCTAGGAAGACTGGAAACAATGATACAAAGATAAGCGGTGATAGTGCCTGGGAGTCCCAAATAGTCACCTATTTTATATTGATCAGGTTCAACGTTGCTTAACTTCGGTGATCAAATGCAAATACTTTGTGAAACGGCGTTACGTTGTTATTTTATATTATACTTTTCTTTTCGTTTTTCGTCTTTGGATTTTTACCCCAAATATGTCTTTCCACGTCTGTTAGTTTTATCCTTTTTGTGGTAAGTCTTCGAATTACGTACTGTTCTCTTTTCAAATGTCGTTTTCCTACTTTTGCTTTCCTTTTTTTCTTTTCTTTCTATTTAATATTCTCTTTATATTTTTTAATTCTTTTTTAATTTCTTTCTTTTTTTGTCTTTCCTTTAATTATTTAACTATTTTTTAATATCATTTTTTTCTTTTTAATCATTTTTTCTGTCCCAGTTCTTTTTTCTTGGGCCCTGTCGGTGGGCCATTAGAATACGCCGACTGCCCCCCCCCTGCAGAAGGTAAAAGTCCCTTAATGGGGGTCCTGGATATGACCTTAAACTATATCCAGTGGTGAGGCCCCAGCTTGTGGGCTTTGGGGGAGGGTGGAGCCACCCTTTAATTACCATTACTCCCAGGTCCGCTCTGACCCGGAGTGGTAGTACCTGTCAGGGTCCCAACTATGGGTTAAATAGAAACCGACGTGAAAACAACAAATATATTCTATTAAAAGAATATTTCTTTAAAATCTTTGGATTCGGCATTAAATAACCCGAAAAGGGTTGATATGCCGTAAAATAAAAACAACCAACCAACCTCTTTTCTTGTCATTTTTGGTCACTCGATTTATCGGAGAGGCGCTTATGTTTTCAGTGGCGTCCGTGCATTCGTCCGTGCGTCAATCCGTGCGTCCGTGTGTTCGTCATTCCGAACGATTGCTAGATGCCCCCCTCATTCGTTTTTCCTAAGATCTTGCAAAAAAGTTGTATTTCATCAAATAGATGTGCACAGTAACAAAATATTTCGAAGTTCGTTTTCCTTCTTTTATTTTCCTTTTGTTTCTTCCGTCTTTTTAGTCTTTTTAGTCCCCTACTTGATTCTTTGTATTTTTAATTCTTCTTTCTATTCCCTTTTTCTTTCCTTTGAAACATCTTTTTTTAATAACTTTGTACATCTTTTTTTAATAACTCGCGTTTTTTTTCTCTTTCTCAGTTCTCTCTTCTTGTCATTTTTTGTCACCCGATTTATCGGAGAGCGGCTTATGTTTTCGGTGGCGTCCGTCCGTCGATCCGTGCGTTCGTGCCTTCATTATTACGGATGATTGCGAGAGACCCCCCCCCCCATTTCATTAATTTTTCCTGAAATTTTGCAACAAACTGTATTTCATTAAATAGATGTGCACAGTAAAAAAACATTTTTTTGCGAAATTACCGCTTCATCCCCAGGGGGTCAAAATAGGTAAAAATAATGCCCCAAAATGGCCGAAAATGATATGTTTTGCCCAATAATTTTAATCCATCCATTAGATCTTTCTGAAACTTTGGCAAAGTGTAGAACCCATTGTTCTTAATATAAATCCAGTATGGGAGACCCAGACGATTCAGTATGGGTGACCCTGACGAGATTCTGGTTCGCGTCCTCAGGGACTTTTAGTAGTAAAACGTCCCTTTTTGTAGCTCTTTCTTTTCATATTTCTCATCAAAAGCTTGATGTCTGACTATATAGTGGTTTTTCACATGGTCAACTCAAATATACACGTGTTAAGACCTAAAACTGCACCGTTATCCATTAACACTAGGATTCAGCGTCTCCCGAGACTCGAAAAAGTCAACAATGCCCCAAAATGACCAAACATTACACATTTTGCCCCATAGAGTTTGATGCATCCATCAGATTTTCTGGAATATTAGCCAAAATATGAAGGTTATTATTCTTTAATATAAATTTTGTATGGGTGACCCTGGCAAAATGCTGATGGGAAAATATTTGCGACTTTTTGAAATGCCCTTTTGGAGATCTTTATTTCATATTACTCAAAAACTTGATATGTATTTCTATATAGGGTTTTTTCATGATGCTGAATTCTAATATACTTATCTTTACGCGTGAAACTGCATCGTTTTTTTAATTTTCACTCGAATTTGACGTTGCCGGTTGCTCCAAAGGGGTCACAAACGCACCCAAATTGCAAAAAATTACACGTTTTACATCAACAACTTTTGCCAAATCCAAAAGATTTTTTCTGAAACTTAGTAAAAATGTGAAGATAACGTAGCCCCTTCATATTTCTCACATTCATTATTTCTTCATTTATTTTTCTGGCGTCATCTTGTATGCAGTATCAGAGGGGGAGGCCACGCATGCGCGGCTTGTTCTCTCTATTTTTGTTGTCATTTTTTGTTGTTAATTCTTTTTGGTTTTTGGTCTGTTCCTCTCCTCTTCCACCCAGCTTTCCTTCTTCCTTATTGACCTTTTACCTGATTCTCTTTCATGTTTAGTTTTTATATTCTACCTTCTTCTACTTTTGCTTCTTCTTATTATTAATTTTTCGTTTCAGTTTTTATTATTTGTTTATTGACTTTAACCACGGCTATCGTGAGAGATAGCCAATTAACTTACGTAATTTAGTCTGCTGACGAATATTATACTTTTCCATGAATAAACAATAAACCGATTCTTATCTCTACTGGTTTTATTTTATTATATCATAACTTTTAGGATATAATCTTTTATATTCATGATGTTATCCCCCCCTTGCTTTGTTTTGTTTTTTTGAAACGTAGAAACGGAGTATAGCAATGCCAAAAAAATCTTGACATTATTTACCTTAAATTATAAGTTTTTCCCTGTGTTTTTTTTTACTTTACTTTTATTGTAAGGAAATATTGAAGAAAAGTTTGGCATTCGACATTTTAATTTTATACTTGTGTATGCTATCGTCACATGTATCGTTAAATATACATGTTAAATCGTTAAATCCTCTTTCAACTTAGATTAGATATTGCTTAGCTAAACAAAGTTGTTCCATCCTCTTTCCCAAATTTGAATACTGTGCACGTTTGAACTCTCATCGTCGAGTTGATGCTCGAGTTGCCTATTGGCCTTGATAAGTGCTTATATAGAGAGAAGAGAAACAGGGTGAGAGAGAGA
This sequence comes from Euprymna scolopes, assembly GCF_053919585.1. Classification (NCBI taxonomy): domain Eukaryota; kingdom Metazoa; phylum Mollusca; class Cephalopoda; order Sepiida; family Sepiolidae; genus Euprymna; species Euprymna scolopes. Next base: position 126,670,726 of record NC_136497.1, on the reverse strand, counting down.
GAGAAGATAAAGAGTGTGAGAGAGAGGCAGACGAGAAAGTTGTTCCATCCTCTTTCCCAAATTTGAATACTGTGCACGTTTGAACTCTACCCGTCGATTTGATCCTCTAGTTGCCTATTGGCCTTGATAAGTGCTAATATAGAGAGAAGAGAAACAGGGTGAGAGAGAGAGAAGATAAAGAGTGTGAGAGAGAGGCAGAAGAGAAAGTTGTTCCATCCTCTTTCCCAAATTTGAATACTGTGCACGTTTGAACTCTCACCGTCGAGTTGATCCTCGAGTTGCCTATTGGCCTTGATAAGTGCTAATATAGAGAGAAGAGAAACAGGGTGAGAGAGAGAGAAGATAAAGAGTGTGAGAGAGAGGCAGACGAGAAAGTTGTTCCATCCTCTTTCCCAAATTTGAATACTGTGCACGTTTGAACTCTCATCGTCGAGTTGATGCTCGAGTTGCCTATTGGCCTTGATAAGTGCTAATATAGAGAGAAGAGAAACAGGGTGAGAGAGAGAGAAGATAAAGAGTGTGAGAGAGAGGCAGAAGAGAAAGTTGTTTAAAATTTACACAACTCAAAAGGCAAGAACACAAAATAAAACAATGGTTCTTGAGGGCACGAACACGAAAAGGCACTGATTTTTAATTTGATACTGGTATCTGGAAACTGGACGTTCAAAATCTGGGTGCTAATGCACTTGCTGATCCGTGCTACTTTTTAAAATCGTATTTCCAAGATTAATTAAAGTTTTATGATATATTTTTTTATTCAATTGTAACGTTAAAACATAGATTAAATGCAAAACACCCTCCGCTCCCCAGGTTAAAAATGGCTTTTTAAAGAAAAACGTTATTATTTCAGCACGGATCATTAAGTGCACTAGTACCAAAATCTGAAATAACAATGAAGTTCTGATTTCTGTTTATTTGTGACAAAGATTTATTTTTTAAATGAAAGAAATTATTTTTTAGTTTAAACTCTTAAATTATATTATTCATTTGTTTACTTGTGAATAACGCGCTTTATTCCCTTTTGCTAGATACAGGGTTACAGAAGAATTCATAATAAACGATAATCATGAAGGAAGGCAGCAAGGAAGGAAGGAAGGAAGAGAAAGATATGCCCTTACTTCATTAACGCGTTTAGGTAAATATACTGTTATTTAAGACACCGAATCGTCGAACTTTCACTATGGCCGAATCGATTACGAGTTTTTTTTAATTGTTTTTCCCACATACAATTTTACTTCTGCCGTCATACGTTCGCGCCTCGCTAATGCAAGTAATTTCTTTTATTATTTTTATTTTAATTTTTCTTTTTTTTTCTTTTTGCGCTCGAACCTGTAAGATCTACTATTTACATTTCTTTATAGTGATTCACTTACTTTTTATAGAGTTTTATTTCTAGATTACTCGCACAGAGAATCACTATTATTATATGTGATCTTCTTCATTTTGCCATACAAATACGCTATAATAAAAAAATACCATTGAAGTTTAAAACTATTTGTACGTATTTTAATCTATTATCACTATTATTGAATGTTTGTTTTTCACTTTTAAACACAATAGGTCACAAAGCTAAATACTTTTTTTTATTATTACATAGCTTACATTTCGGGTTATTTTCTTGCCAACTACAGCGACACTCAGAAAATGGGCCGTCTATTACGAAAGCCGTTGTAAATATAGGTAGGTTGGAGGTGTCAAATCCGACTGCCGTTCTAAAGATGAGAAGGTTGGTGGTTGGACAACAAAAACAACAACACCAACCGTACTTTTATTTTACGTGGATGGGGGAGGTGCTGCAAACGGTTACCGCCGGTAAACGGGTCCTGCTAGTTAATATATAACATGCAAAAAAAAATGAACGTGTGTTTGTTGCGGGCCAGCATATAAATATCCTAACTCGCTACAAGAGAATATAATGAAACGAATGAAAAGAAGAAAACAAAACTCAATTGCCGGATAAAATAAACATGTTTATTTTCTGTCAAAAATAAAGAGTTTAATTGGAACACGTGTTCATTCAGACGTTGACGACTACGCGCGTGGAAAAGAAAGTAATGAAGTAGAGGGCGAGAAATGGCAGTTCTGCATGTAGAAAAGGGAAGGAGAGAGAGTGTTGGCCGCGCGTGCATGATAGCAGTCGTCCACGTGGAAAGGTCTTCAAGCCAAGAGCTGTGGACGTGAACTTGTCTGGTTGACGAACCAAGGCAAAAGGGAAGAAATAGGAAGTTGAATGTTGTTGTTGACTTTTATACTGGGACCAGTGTTCTGACTGCGCATATCTTGATTTCCTTTCAGGAGAAGTTACGTTTCCCATGTGTGCGTACATGTGCGCGTATGTGTGCGTACATGTGTGTACGTTAGCGTGTGTGTGTACGCACATGAATGTGAGTGTATATACGTGAACGTGAATATATGCACGTGTCTGTGCGTATGTGCGTGCGTACATGTGGGTGTGTATATTTGAGGAAAAATACATGTTCGAACATGTTCGAGTAAATAGCCTTCCAAATACTGGTCGTGAAACAAAGATGTATTACTAATATCCTTGCAGCCGAACAAATCAGTGTCTGAATGTATCTATACAATTACTAGACTACCCGCGACCCGTTGGGTCAGTAGGTTATATTAGGTATTGAATTAATGTATGAGCCTGACACTTGTGACGTAAAAAATAGTTTTTTAGTGACATAACAGAAACATTTCTATGAAAGTACATTAAAATGAACAAAGAATATAGATAGATTTCTATGACTCGTTCTGTTTATAATTGTTTATTCTTGAAATAAAAAAATAAAACCAATTTTATTATAAGTGGTTGACCATACTTATAGGTAAATGTTCACTGAACAGATACCATAATACCTAAAGTTAAATTAAAATTTTGATTAATTTTTTTTAAATGAAATGGTTAGTTGAAAGTACAAAATAGTTAAAAACACTCTCTCCATGTTAAGAATGGCCTTTTAAATAGAAAGTGAAAATAAAATGTAATTTGCTTTTCATTTATTTTAAACAAACATTTATGACATATTGGGTCAAATATTTAGTTTATATATTAATAATAGGGCCATTACAACTAATTAAGGCAACGTTTTTTATTTACAATTTGAAGGTTTTTAAGAAGAATGTTGTTATCCTGTCTCGAAATTACGTGAGATTTCTTATCAGGTTCTAACAAGTCTCTTATATCCGGATTATTTATATTAATCCATTTCTTTTATTGAATATGTATCATTGAAAAGCACGAGTGCTTATGCACTTATTGTACAACAAATACATATTTAATTTATCTGTAAATATTAAGGTCAATAAAACTAATTAAGACAATACTTTCTATTTACAACATTTGTTGTACAATTTGAGTGTTTAAAAAAACTTTTACGTTATCCTTTCGCTTTACTCTACTAAGTGCAACATATAGTTGTCCGTGTTGAAATCCAGGTTTGTCTAGGTAAACTAAAACCTTCTGTAAAGTCTGTCCTTGAGACTTAGGAATTGAGCAAATGCTAATTGTATAGGAAACTTAAATCTGGCAAACGGAATAATGTCACCTTCAGATAAAACTATTTTCAATCTGTTATGCAATAATTTTAGCAACAATCAAATTCTTATACATCACCACTATTGTTAGTCTGGTACAACTACATGAGCGTAGTGGATCAATATTTCTCATACACATGATTAAAGTTCCTTTCTTGAGTTCATGTGTATGTGAGAACTCCATCGAATCAAGAAATTCTGTTGGGTAATGTGTAGCTTCTGTTCCTTCAAGACCAGAATTAAATGACAAATATTCTTTGATTTGTCCTGGACATTTTTCAATACAATTATGATTTATTGCTCTAACTGTATCATTAAATGGTACTAATATGCAATTTTCAGCAAACGTTTCAAGATTGTCAAATGAAGGATGAATGTATTCAATGCATTGGTCAACATTGTCTGCACGGATTATCAAATCCTCAGGCAGTTCAATCTCACCATTTTCATTTTTGTTCAATTTTGCCTTCACCAATCTTCATAAGAAATTTAGAGTATTCATCATTATCTTGAACTCTCACGTTTCGTTTTAAATAAAATGTCTTAAGTTTACGCCACAAAAAAACGATTCTTTGATACAAGCATTGTAAATGTCAGCATCATTTCCTCTCTTTATGACTGGTAGTAGTAGCCTAAAGTCACCACTGCACATCGTCAATATCCCTCCGAATGTTTCATTGTTTCCACATATATCTCTGAGAGTCCTGTCGAACGTCTCTAAACTCTCCCTTCTTATTATTGCAGATTCGTCCCAAATAATAATTTTTGCTGCCTTTATAAATTTGGCTGTTTCTGAATGTTTATCAAAATTTCAAACATCATTTTTTCATTCATTGAGAGGAAGCTTCAATCTTGAATGAGCAATTTGACCACCAGGCATTAATGTTGCGGCAATACCAGATGATGCTACAGCCAGTGCAATTCGTCCCAAGTACCTTACTTTTGAGAGAAGTTTTATTAAGAAGGTATTTCCTGTGCCTCCTTGAGCATCGATGAAAATTGATGAAAAAGAGACTGTGTTTAAGCAACTGCATATAAAGTTGTAGACGATCGATTGGTCCTCATTTAATAAATGTTGCTGTGTCTTTTCATATGTCATTTGCTCTGCTATATTGTAGTTTTGCTCATCCATTATGGCTCTATTCATGTGAATCATATTAGATACACTCTAAGGTCAAGGTAATACAAAGTCTCGCAGTGATTTTTCAGCAGCACAAAGTTTATCATATATGTACCTCAACGTATTGTCGATGGCTTTTTATTGACCATGTTCTGATTGTTGACTTGGGTTTGTATTGCATTGTAGTAATCCATTGCCATAGAGTTGGAAAAAAAACTTTCTACAACTCAAAAGGATTTTATAATCTTGTGTTTAAAAGTATCACAATGAACAAATCCCTTATCGCTCATGGCATGTCCGCGCTCTCTCTCTCTCTCTTTCTCTCTCTCTCTCTCTCTCTCTCTCTCTCCTCGATTGTTCGTATCCAGTAGTTGTCATGAAGCAGTAATCGTCTTTCTTTGCGAACACTTTTAAATAATGGACATATATGGCCTGCCACCGTTCGCAATGATTCAAAATAATTAGGTCCTTTTATATGGTGAAGTAGTTGCTGCAGAAAGTACTATGCAAAATTATTTGGTCTGTCTGTGTACATACGACCAATGATATTCGCTTCAAAAACTCCTGGGTGATCAACTATTCTTCTCCTCACTCGTTTTCGTTGCCATTTCTTATTTTGCCACAATAGTATTTTGGCACATCCGAGTAATAGAGTGTTCTGGCAATTTTATAATTCTGGCAAGTATTGGACAGCTCTGTTAGAGTTATGCAAGAAACATTTTCATTAAGGTGTTTGTTGCTTGTCCTTTGAATATAGATCATATGTTGATCAGGGAGATGTATCTGAAGGGAAACAACTTCAGGTTCTCTAACATAAATTGGAAATCCAGATATAATCTAAACTGCTTCGGATCCTCCAATATATCTTCCTGTCAAGTATTGCTTAATTTCATCTTTGCGTACACTGTAAACTGCCTGATCGCTTCCCTTTTATGTTTAATTACATATTTAATAGATTTTACAGAAGCGCATAGTTCTACATTCAGGTGACAATTAAATAAGGTCAATAGGGTAATGTTGTAAGGTACATCCAATTTTGAAGTTATAACTTTATTTCAACCATATTTATAGCCTTGGTGACCTCCCATTGCTGGTGATCCTCGCCTATAAATATGGTATCAATCATGTCCACATCTATTTGTTTTTGGCTAATTCTTTTAACAGCTCCCATTTTTCCACTACAGAGATGTACAATTACAGTTTGCTCCATGTATCATATGCGTTAATACCAATGCATGTCTTTTGGATCTTCGACTTTACTTGGTATTTTAGCTTGAACAAAATCATTATAATTTAGGGGTATGGGTTTAGATTCTTCTTCCATCCATAGCAGGAAATGTAGTTGTGGTAAACCTCTTTTCTGGTATTCAGCATTTAGAAGGTATGCATACAATTACCAAAAAAAACCCTTTGTTCCTGATAAATATTTAAATGCCCACAGCCAAATCGGGAATGCTGATAACTCTGCGATAATAGTAGAAATCACCCTAAATTCTCGCCCTAAACTGAACACCCACTACTCAAAACAACGAGGTCTTACAAAAAGGCCGACTGGGAACCCATCAGGGAACTCATCAGAGATACCCCAAGACAAAATATCTTTTCTCTCCCAGCTGAACAGTGTGCAAATGAAACCACTGAATGGGTAAAAACTGAAATTGAGGCAGATGTCCCCACATGGAAATTCTATAGCAAACGACACTGTCGTCAATGGTTTACCCCTGCTTGTGCAGATGATATTGCTCAAAGGCAGCATGCGTTCCGCAGATTCAACCGACATAAGTCCAGTTCAAACAGACAGAAGTATATAGAAGCCAGAAATAATTGTAAGAGAGTAATAGCGACAGCTAAGACAGATTACACTGGAACCAACAGGAAACTCATTGAAGCACAGAAATTAGGAACCCGTGATTTTTGAAAAATCTACAACAGTGTAGTAAATAATGGGCAGTCAACGATTCCCCCACTATCAAACAATCATGAGGTTTCATGCATGGCAACAGACAAGGCAAATCTGTTTGTCAGTCGGTTTGCCTCAAACTCCACACTGGACCCGGCAAACAACTCCCTCACCCACTTTCCCTTGCGGACAGACGCCACACAAAACGATTTGAAAATCACCCCTTCTCAGGTGCATGGAATCATAAACACTCTAGACACCTCAAAATCATGTGGACCAGCTCTCATCCCGGCTGTGCTAATAAAAAAATGTTCTGCTGAGATTGCCTCAGTTCTCTCTAAACTTTACAATAAATCTTGCTTTCCCGACTGCTGAAAAACCGCGTCTGTGGTACCAGTCTTCAAGAATTCTGGTGAAAGAACTAACCAAATAAATTATCGCCCCATTAACATCCTCCCAATTTTCGCCAAAATATTTGAGTCCTGAGTAAAGCAAGCCCTAGTCAAACACCTAACAGCTGACTGGCAAACAATATGGATTCAGGCAAGCCTGTTTAACAGCAGATATATTAACTGTAGTCTCTGAACGTATATACCGTTCACTGGACAAAAAAGGGTAGGGTAGAGCGGTATCCCTTGATATATCTAAGGCTTTTGACAGGGTATGGCACGATGGTCTTCTAAAGAAAAATAAGATCATACGATATCACTGTAAGAATACACAATGTAATTAAATCCTTTTTAAATAAGAGAAAAACCCAAGTTGTCATCCACGGTCGTACATCTAAACGATATGATATAAATGCGGGAGTACCCCAGGGGTCTATCCTTGAACCCTTATTGCTCCTGATATTCATAAATGACCTCCCTGATAAAATTGTTTCGGAGATGGGTATATTTGCCGATGACACGACCCTCTATAACAGGCATGAGGGGAAAACAAATGAACACATATCTAAGGAAATGGCAGAAACACTAGAATATGACCTCCAATCTGTAGTGGAATGGGGACAAAAATGGATGGGCACATTCAATGCTGCCAAGACTAAGCTTGTTTCATTCAATAACTACAAGAAACCTTTTCTACCACCAATAGCAATGGCTAAGAATACACTGCCTGAAATTACTTCCTTAACACCCCTCGGCCTAACATAAACTGGAATATATACATTGAGAGCATTGCCAAGGCTGCTGCAAAGTAGGTGGGCTTTATCAACTTTGCCAGAGAATTACTTACGCCTGAAAGTATCCTGTACCTCTATAAGGCCACCATTCGCTCATGTATAGAGTATTGCTGCCACGTTTAGGCTGGTGCATCTGCTGCTTTTTTCTCACTCCTAGACAGGGTTCAAAAGAAGGTCACCAACCTGATAGGTCCTGGACTGTCATCTAAGCTTCAGCCCCTGTCTCATCGACGAAATGTTGCATCCCTCTGTCTGTTCTACAAATACTTTAATGGTGGCTGCTCTGACGAACTGCAAGCACTTGTACCCCCTCGACGTGAAAACCTCCGACAAACCCGACAAGCAACTAAGTCCCACCCCTTTACAGTAGAGATCCCTAGGTGTAAGCAAGCCTTTTACTCCAATAGTTTTTTCCCCCAGAGCTGCAAGCCTTTAGAACTCCCTTCCGGGATACTGCTTTCGCAACTGTACTGATATGCAGAATTTCAAGTGTAATGTGAACAAATATCTTCTTACTCATCTCACTTCACAATGCCCCCGCAAATTGTCCCCGAATAGTAGCCCCCTACTTCAAAGTGACACTTGCCTTGCTTGGGGTGAAGACTAAATATATATATATATTTATATGTATATTTTTTGTACAGAAAGTTGTTAGTTGAGACAGGTCATTGGTACCGTCGGTTTCATATATATATATATATATATATTTATATATATATAACGCTGAACGTCTGTGTGTGTATTGTAGACTAGTATAGAAAACTGATCCTATATAATGATAGAAGATGTATCGAGACACAGAAAGCGGTATGTTTGATCTGGCATAATGATGATTCATTAAAATTGTGGGGTCTGTGTACGCGCCCGGTCAACAAAGTATGAAATTAAAAAAATTAAAGAATTAAAAACAAAGTTTACAAGTGTTTTTTATATAGATGTACATAAGAATACTTTGATAAGTATGTTTTAACTTAAATAGGGACGGTATAATAAAATTGTGGGGTCTGCGTTCACGCCTGGCCTCCATAGAATGGAAATAGGCACAAACTTTAATAAAGACTTTTCATATCTATCTGCGATACTTTGATAATTATGTTTCAGTTTGAAGGAATATGGTATAATAAATTATGAGGTGTTCATTCTCACCTGACCTCTATAGAATGGAAATATGTCACAAAGTTTAACAAGGTTTATTTTTTTAATATACAGGGTGTTTCAAAAGTCTTGGGAACATAAAGATTTTTAATAACTCAAAAACTATTAGGAGTTAAAAAATGAAATTGGTACCGTTGGAAAGGTTAAAGTTTCAAGTTTTGTGGGGAATCTTCAAACTTGCTCAATATGAGCACCATTCGTCACACGGCAGACATCTAGTCGATAGTCCATTTCCTGCCAAACGCGTTCCAGCATCTTGACGTCAATGGTTCCCACAACTGCCGTTATTCGAGCCTTTAGTTCGTCAATATCTCTTGGAAGGGGCGGCACATACACTTGTTGCTTGACAAAGCCCCAAAGGAAAAAGTCACACTCAGTACCCCATATGCGTGTGTTATGCTTGTTAACTTTGCCATTCAGATGGAAGGTCGCCTCATCGCTAAAAACAAGCCGGTCATCAAAACCGTTATCTTCCAACTTCTCTTGCATTGCAATGCAAAAGTCACGGTGAAGTGGCTTATCAGTGTCCTTCAACTTTTGGACCAACTTGAGCTTGTAAGGTACCATTTGCAGTCGTTTCCTTAAGACACGCCAGACAGTTGCTGGAGCAAGCTGAAGTTCCCTGCTGGCTCTTCTCACTGATTTACGGGGGCTCTGCTGAAAGGCTTCCGGACTTGCTCAACTGCATCTTCTGAAGTTAAAGTGCGACCTGTTCGCTTACTTGGGTACAAACACCCATCTTTCACAAATTTAGCATGCCATCTGACAATGGGTTTCCTTTCAGGGACTTCTTTTTTAAATTTCCTGCGAAATGCACGCTGAACACATGTCCACGATTCAGTCTTTGCAAATTGGAGGACGCAAAACGCCTTGTCTTGTTTAGAGAACGCTATTACTGCACATGGAAAGATAAGACGAAAATCATTAGTATGACCAAAAACTTGATTAAGCAAGCTTTAAAATGACACCAGTTTCATTTTTCTACCTGGAATAGTTCATGAGATATACGCATTTGTAATGTTCCCAAGACTTTTGAAACACCCTGTAGATCCACATAATATTGTGATAAGTGTTTCAGGATCATTCTATGGAGGCCAGGTGCGAATTTTATCGTACCATATTTCTTCAAACTGAACATAATTATCAAAGCATACTTACGCAGATAGATATGAAAAGCCTTTATTAAAGTTTGTGCCTATTTACATTCTATGGAGGCCAGGCGCGAAAGAAGACCCTACAATTTTCATTATACCCCACAATTGTATTATACCATCCCTATTTAAGTTAAAACATACTTATCAACGTATTCTTATGTACATCTATATCAAAACCACTTGTAAACGTTTATTTTTTAAATTTTTATTTCCATACTGTGTAGACCATGCGCGAACGCAACCCCACAATTTTTATGAACCACCGTTTTGCCAGATGAAACATGCCCCATGTCTCGATACATCTTCTATCATTATATGTAATCAGTTTTTTTTAAATAATCAACCATATAGGAGCCTTTTCGTGACCAGACACACACACATACACACCCACATTCAGCTAGCGTTGCCCTGGTGTTTAAAGGCACGTAACCATCAAAAAGAACCGTAGTAGGCAGGCAGGCTCGAACCCATACCGCGAATGAGGAAAAGAAAATGAAAAAAATGTTACGTCTTTGCCATTGCGTCCATCGCCAAATTATAAATAGCAAAAATTTAAATCAAGGCTAGTCAATCGAAAAGAGGGGATTACTTTTGAAAATATAGGCGAAAAACAGCGATCTCTTCTTGTATAAAAGAGCCCTGTTGAGGGTGTAAGGATTTCTGTTTTTAGCCAATTGTTCGACATTTGTCGTACGAATGTTCGAGTTTTAAAACGATACCGATCCCGTATTTCTTATCTGCTCTTACATCTATTCCCATATTTTTTACTTTCTCCTTTTCCGGCAATTCCTTTTTCTCTTGTTTTCTTTCTTTTTTGATTTTCACATGAATTTGTATCGATTCTCATTTTCAATTTTTATTTCGGTTTCGCTTCTAGGTGATGTCACTGAAATCATATCTATATTTTTTACTTTTCTAAACATGAATAAATATTGGGCCGATTATCGATAGAGAATTTACACTATAATATATAATACGAATTCTGAATGAATTAAAGTATTGTATTTAAGCATGCATTACGACCACCATAGGTTATATTCTTTAAATGTATAACGTTTTTAATATTTTTAAAATGTGTATAACATTAAATTACTCTGTCATCATACGTTAGTTGTTAAGTATATAAAGTATCGATGGAACGCTATTTTTTATGTTTGGACGATAAGATGTTTTTTATTTGTTTATTTGTTATACAGGAGACACAGGAATTGGGAATATATATATATATATATATATATATATATATATATATATTATAAAACTTTGACGTTCCATGCCTCACTGATATTAGCAAATAGGGTGCATACCTTATAAATATTTGCTAATATTTTCTCTCCTCTGATGAGATAGTAGACATCGAAACCCTATAGGTGTAGCAGATTAACTTTCTAAATCATTCTTTGTCTTGCTGAGAATAATACAAATTCTTTGATATGAAATTCATTTCAATGAGAGTTTTTTGAAATTCATTGAATTACAATTTAATTTATTTGCTCTATTTTGCATATCGAGCAATTCTTGTTTAGATGGGATAACTTATAGAATATTACTACCAGTAATATTTTTAAACCTTAGAATCTCACGTTTCCATAACAACTGATTGCTACATAAAAACTATTCTGAAGTATATATATATATATATATATATATATATATATATATATATATATATATATATATATATATATAATATTCCTTATGAGAACTATTAGGCATTTCGGATCAACTTGCATCTAAAACCAAACTCCTATTTTTACATCATCAATGTCTGATCCCCATCTGGCATCAATTCAAATCGATGGCTCTCGTCTAGGAGAATCCCAATGTTTTGACAAGCTTCTGAGCTTGAGCTTCACTCCTGATCTGAAATGGAACACGTACATCACGTCTTTTGCAAGTCGCTGGAAAGATGGTGGGATCCTTCTACCGCTCAATAAGATATCTCACTACTGATGTAATTCTCTATCTATATAAAAGCCAAGAACGTCCAAGGGTGGAATACTGCTGCCATATCTGGACAGGAACTGCTAAAAACAGCCTATCATGTCTTGACAGAGTACAAAATAGACTTCGTGGCTTAGTGGGGGATGCCTTTTTCTCTTCCCTGCAACCACTCCCCCAAAGAAGAGACGCTGCTAGCCTATTTTTGTTTTATCGTTATTTCCATGGCAATCTTTTACGAAAAACACCCGTCTAGCTAAATCCACTGTCAAAACCTTTCCTCACTCTTTATCTATGCCTAAATCAAGACGTAGATTCCACGAACAAAGCTTCTTTCTTAGAACTGCACCCCTGTAGAAATCTGTTCCGGCTGCCTGCTTCCCTACTGACTACAACTTGGATGTCTTCAAGTCCAACGTAAACAAATTCCTGAAAACCGCCCCCTTAAGTAGACACTTTAAATATCCACACTAACGTACTGCACTTACAATAATCCTTATCCCTGAGTGGCTTCCGGGTTTTGATATGTGGTGACTACCTTGTAAAAAAAAACCAAAAAAAATTGAGAGGATTTTTATGCAAGCTGAAATATTATGCGCGGTTTGTTTATATATATATATATATATATATATATATATATATATATATATATATATATATATATATTACAAATCCAACATTTTAGTACTTCTTTTTATTTGACAATTTATAACTACAATAAAGTGCGGTTTCACTTAATACCTTTACTAGCAATTCTTGCATTGCTACAAATATAATGTGCTGATTTCCTTATTTCCTTTGATGAGAAAAATAACAAGAATATCATTTTTTTTTTTACACAGTGATCACCACTTATCAAGGCCCGGAAGCCACTCAGGGATAAGGGTTATTGCAAGTACATTACGTTAGTGAGGAGATTTGCTGATATGTTTACTTAAGGGGGCGGTTCATTAGGAATTTGTTAACATTGGACTTGAAGACAACAAAGTTGTAGTTCGGAGGGAAGCAGGCAGACGTACAGAGTTCCACAGGCGTGCAGTTCTAAGAAAGAAGTTTTGTTCATGGAATCTGCGTTTTGATTTAGGCACAGATATAGAGTGGGGGAAATTTTTCACAGTGGATTCAGCTAGACAGGTGTTTTTCGTGAAAGATTGGCGAGGGGGAACCAGAGATTGGAGTTCAGATGAGAATCTGCCATGGAAATAACGATAAAACAAGGACAAGCTCGCAACGTCTCTTCTGTGGGAGAGAGCTTCCAGGGTAGAGAAAAGGGTATCCCCCACTAAGCCACGAAGTCTATTTTGTACTCTGTCAAGGCAGGATAGGCTGTTTTTAGCAGCGCCTGCCCAGATATGGCAACAGTATTCCATCCTTGGACGTACTTGGCTTTTATATAGATAGAGAATTGCATCCGTAGTGAGATATCTTCTGGAGCGGTAGAAGGATCCCACCATCTTTCCAGCGACCTTGGCAACAGACTTGATGTACGTGTTCCATTTCAGATCAGGAGTAAAGGTCAAAACCAGAAGCTTATCAAAACACGGGGCCTCACCCAGACGAGAGCCATCCATCACAATTGATGCCAGATGGGGATCAGAGCATTGATGATGTAAGGATAGGAGTTTGGTTTTGGATGCATAAAAGGTAACCAGCCACATCTTCCCCCACTGAACCACGCGCTCGAAATCAGAGGAGAGAGAATCAGAGAGAACTTTGTCATTTACAGCCTTTGATGTGTTGCCGTAGATGGTAGTGTCATCAGCATAGATGTCAACGAATGATGTAAGTATGTGTTTAGGGAGGTCATTGATGTAGATCAGGAAGAGAGGTGGGCCCAGGATTGACCCCTGAGGGACTCCAGCATTTATATTGCAGGCCTCCGATTTTTGTCCATCTACCACTACTCTTATGAGCCTATCGGAGAGAAATGATTTAATGATTGAGAAAACATTTCCAGTTATACCGTAGCTGGAAATCTTGTGAAGTAGACCCTTATGCCATACCTTGTTTATTTAAACTCCGAGGAATAAGGACTTTGTAAATTGTTTTTTTGGAGTATTCAGTCGAACAACAAATTTTGATTGTAAAATTATACTTACAATTGGAATTTTCTTTATCTTATAATAATATAATAATCTCTATTATGTATTGAGCTTTTATATTTCGGTTGGAATTACATTTTCTCTATATAAATACTGTTATTTTGCAGTTTGAAATATGTATACATATATATGTGTGTGCGTGTGTGTGTGTCTCTGTGTGTGTGTGTGTGTGTGTAGAGACATATACTCGGTCAACGTCCTACACTTTTATTTTTTCATTAATCAAGTCCCAACAATTACGAAATGGCAAAAGTTGAAATGTAACATATTTCTAACAAATCTCATTACTTTTATCCTAAATTATCAGATTATAAGGAAAAGATTGTGACATATTTATCACTTTGATTATATTATATATCTTGAAAAAGGCGATGCCTTACTATAGTGCTATTTCTTGTAATTATATATCTCAAGCAGTTATTCATATTTGTCTTCAAAATATTTATTTTTTAATTAACGGTCTAATCGGAACTAATATCACACTTCTATTGCTTGGTTGTGTAATGATGTTTTTTAACTACCGTTGAATGTCCACGGGTCCTGCTAGTATATATTATAATGCAACTGACACTATAAGGATCGATTACGTTTCAAGGCCTCATAAAAACCGATTTTTCCTTTATTAAAAACCGACCTTTGGCAACCAAAACATAAACTCATGTTTTTTTTTTTTTTACCTGTTTATCTATTAGGACCACGTGCATCAAACGTTAACTGATGCAGGTCCGATTTCGTCTCGTTCATTTTGCTTATTTTCTGGGGGCCTTCAAACCTTAATGATCCGAATAAAAGGCGAATAAATAGTGTAAATAATGATGTAGATGACGTTCGGGGATCACATTATAGATGTGGGTTACGTCACTCTCGTAAGGAAAAGTCACGTTTTGTGGGAAGATGAGCAAATAAATTTCGTAGTGGAACAAAAGCGAGTTGAGATTCTTTCTTATTCTTTGTCTACTTTGTGACCGAGGTTACAACTGGTGTGGCAACTTTCCATCTACACGTATAAAAAAGTTTGCAAAATATAAGAAAACAAGTTTGGTTTGCTAGTGTAGGCATTGATATTTATATAAACCCTCCCATTTAGGTTAATAACTTTTTTTACTCCATATATAAATTATTATTATTTCAGATGACTATATAAATCATTTCCGATGACTAAATAAATCATTTCAGATGACCAAATAAATCATTTCCGATGACTAAATAAATCATTTCAGATGACTAAATAAATCATTTCACATGACTAAATAAATGCTATCCAGCGTTAACTTTTTTAAAATCGGGTAATTTTTCCCAAATCCATTTAGGGTAGAAGTGCCAAGTCTAACGTAGAGTTTGCTACTACCATTCTCTATCGACACTGTAAATATTTTTATACATATACATACAGAGACTAACATCCAGATGCACGCATACACATCCATGCGCACATGGACATAGCTATACACATATATATTCACTATATTCACACACACACACACACATATATATATATATATATATATATACAGTACTGTTTCGTTGTATTACAACTCATTAGTGCCGCTACACTAGCACCTCTCTCAAGTCGAGTATTGAACCTATAACCGTCGTGCTGAAAGTCGACAATCCTGCCCATCGACCCTCCCCTCCACAAATGTGTATTTTTAACAAACATTCGTCCACAACTTTGATAGTGTTCAAACGGCTTGTTTAAACAAAAAACAGCGAGCCTCGCATTTTTCAGCCAATTAAATACGGGTGCTCTACCCAAAGAGGGGGGGCTTAAATATATTTGTGGTAATCCACCACAAAACTGAGTACCATTTCTGGGACAACACTGACAAAATAACCCTTTGATCTTATGAAAAGTAATGCCTGCAGCTTGTATAACAGCGTTAATTCATTCCCCCCTTCAAAATAACTCAAAATGTAACCATTAAAATCTGGCCACAAAATTAAAACTACACCCTTAAATGTTAAAATTGAGTACCGCTTGTCATTTTCCCACGAAAATGCTATGGGGCTCATTACGGTTACAGACCCCATGTTAGCATAGGGGGCATCTGTAATCAAATTCGTAGTGCAGCCTTCACACTCTCTCATCCTCGTCACTAAAAGTTCTAACATGGCACCACCTTGCAAGGAACTCTCTGAAAATCTTAAAAGATGCATTGTTGAACTACAAGAAGATGACCTAATCTCCAAAAAGATTACCAACACGTTGGATATTTGCTGCAGAACACTAGTTAAGATCACCCAGGGTTTAAAAGGACCAGTGTCCACTCAGAACACGCTTCGGGTAAGTCGTCAAAAGAAGTCAAACGTAGAGTTTGCTATTACCGTTCTCTATCGACACTGTAAACATTTTCAACCTGAAGTTAGAAAAAATGCAAGTTTCTTCACCCCGCATGGTTTGAGTAACGAGAATATTTATTTATCTTCAAATAAATAAACATCGTTATTTATTAGTGTGTGGAGGGTAACTAAATTGTATACCAGTTAATTAACATAGTGAATCATTGTTTCTTTACTTGGCTATTATCTGTAGTTTAAAGAAAGATCTGCAGGGATACGTGTAAGACTGTCGACGTTCCAATCCCCAAAGTGATAGTAGTAGAGAAAAAGAGAGAGGAGTATTGCATATGACAAGATGGAATATAAGAGAGAGGAGTATTGCATATGACAAGATGGAATATAAGTTATAGATCCAACAACGGATAGGAAATAGGGTTGGCAGAAATAAAATTTGTAGGAAGTTTCACAAAGGTATACAAAAGGAAGCTGCCATATAATTGTTGTTCAAAGTACAGCAGTAACAGTACCACAAGGACGGAACAATGAATGCAGTTATACTTAGAGTGCGCTGCGGGCGCTTTGTTGAATGCCTATGAGATCCCTCAAGTGAGGGACTGTTATTGACACTAAGATGTTTATTACAGTATCCTGTTTAGGATAGTTTGCAGCTTGGATATCCGGGAAAGAGATTAGAGAGATTTGATTTGAAACCCGGCGATAGTAGATTGGACCGAGAAAAACATTGCCGGATACTGAGGCGGCACGGCACCTACTAACGGACAACGTTGGGGTTCTTATTTTTACATTAAGTAACGGTATTACACACAATCTGAACTTTACGGATTTAAATCTTGTAACCGTTTTTTTTTGTTTTATTGTAACACGATCAAGAAGACGGTTAGGGGCATATTGTCACTTAAAAGCTGTACTCCATCAACTAAAACATAATGATAAACAGCTGCTGTGAGAAAGTAACGTGATTTGGAATGGTAATCGAACAAGCGGACATTACTGGTAATTTGGGGACATCTGTCTGTGAGTAATGACTAATAGTATATGATCATAATAACAACGATGATGATGATGATGATGATGATGATGATGATGATGATGATGATGATGATGCTATTTCACTGAGGTCATCCGCCCTTATATCTCCTGGACTGATATACACGTTTCAATTTCTCCTCGAGCTTGTTTTACGCCACAAAGCTACCCGACCCCTCCCCCCCCCCCAAAAAAAAAGGGGGAATGGGTTAATGAGTCGACAATTAGGAAAAAAAAATCAATTTCTTCCCTGGGAATATTCGTCCTTTTTCATGTCTCAATAAACGGGCTGGCAAACGAAATTGATTTCTATCTATTTCTTTTTTTTTTTTGTCTCTTTAATTCTGTACTATATTTTCTCGTTTATGAAACATATCGCATATGAATGGCGCGAGCTTTGCGAAGAATGAAAGCACTCATCAATTTCAAAAGGCACAAATTGATTTAACGCGCGTCCCCCATTCACATCAAACACGGTATCACGCATATGCGAAAACAACGGGCCAGATATGAAGCGACACGTATAGTGGACCGCGTTGGCTCGAGATGGAAACATATAAAATGTACGCACAGCTATCAAGAAAAAGTAGTGCTATGGTTATTCAAAGTTCTCACTTTCTCATGAACAACCCAGTAATAAACGGCTCAATTCAACCTATTCCTAAAATATAAAGAGTTGACTTACTGGGACTAACACGTGATCTCTATATGAGATACGTAGATATCCGTATGTGGTATTTCTCATTGACTTCTCATTTACTTTTCGAACGCTGGTTTGTGTTTTACTTGGAAGGTCAGCAATTATCAAGGCCCAGAGAATAAATGTTAAGTGTTTGGTAGATCGTAAGAAAAAGCCAATCAGGATGTAACTTGGATAGAATTAGATTATCTTACTGGAAAGCCAATGTGAATTTATTCACATTACACTTAAAAACCACCACGTTATAGTCCATTGGGAAGCAGACATACGGTAATGCGTTTAACAGACGGATAGGTCTAGGAAAGAAACGCTGCTCATTGAATTTACGCTTACTTTTGGGCACATATAGGGGGAGAGGAAAGTTGTTGACGGTTGTCTGAACTAGCCGAGTATTTATTGTGAAAGTTGAACGGTGAAATACCATAGATAAGAGTGTAGTCAACCACCTACCATAAAAGTCTCCATAGAGAAGAGACAGACTCGCATCGAGTCTTTGGTGACAAAGAGGGAGGTGAAAAGGTCAGCGCTCAGTAAATTTCGGAGACTGTATACCGTCAAGGCGGGAAAACGTTGCTTTTGGTGGAACTCCAACCCAGATGTGGTAGCAGTGACATACCGTAAGCCATATTTGACTCTACAGGTAGAGGATTGCGTCAGTGTAAGATAAGATGAGGTAGCACGATCCAACTCTCTTTCTTTTTTGGTAATTTATATTGAGGTTCAATTTAAGATCAGTTGTAGAAGTTTGTCGAAAACGAGTGCGTCTATTTCGGCGAGTTAGTAACAGCTGTTCATCATTATGTTTTCGTTGATGAAGTACAGACTTTAAAATGACGGACATCATTAATTTTCTTCCCCTTACTTGCGCAATTAATTATGTTATAGCGTATCTTCCTTGTGATCTATGTGTCTCTTGGTCTAACTGAAATCCAGGAACAGAATTCATATAGTCTAATAGCACTTCCATCTAAGTGTAGTTATTTAAGCCGACACTACCTTGAGAATGTGCACCATTCTTCGAACGAGAAAATATGTGGCCATCTGTATAGATATTGGTTATATTTCGAATACTGTGTTATTTTTATTTGATCAAAAATTACCCGTGTGATTAAATATTCTCGTGTCAGGTTTGTGTCTGCGACACTTTTTACAGAAAAACCGAATAGACTCGCTGATGGTATCTAGTACTGTACTTTGGGGGAATTGTACCAAATAGCTAAAATTGACTGTTTGGCATATAAAAACACTTTTTTTAGTTAGCGCAATTGCCCCCGAATTCGGCACAATTACCCCAAAGTACGGTAGGTCATTTAGATATTATTTTTCTTTGCTCGCTAGTAACTGCTAATTACGCATGATTGACCACTCTAGGATAAGGGTTAAGATGATTTAGTCAGTCGAATCGAAAACACTGTGATCTCTAATAGTGAAAATGAGTATGATGTAATTTTATAAGATGACGGCCAAATAACTTCTTTACACAACACTAAAAACGACGATATTGTAGTAAATTGGAAAGCAGTGCTTCGATATTGTGTTTCATAGACGGACAGTTCTAAGCATAAAATTCTTCTTATAAGTTCATTGAGTCGACAAGTAGGGGGAAAAAATCAATTTCTTCCCTCGGAAAATTTCTTCTTTTTCATGTCTCAATTAACGTGCTAACAAACGAAATCGATTTCAATCTATTTATTTTTTTAAATTATGTACTACATTTTCTCGTTTATAAAATATATTGCACATGAACAGCCGGAGTTGTGTGAAGAATAAAATCACTCATCAATTTCAAAAGGCACAAATTGATTTAACGCGTGTCCCCTTTCACATCCAACACGGAATCACGCACACGAGAAAACAATGAGACAGATATCAAGCAACACGAATAGTTGATTGCGTAGAGCCGAGATCGAATCATAAAATTTACGCACACCTTTCATCAAGAAATTGGATTTTTGTTACTTAATGTTCCCATTTTCTCAGGAACCAATTCATCGATAAATAGCTCAGTCTATCTATGTATCTATAAAAGTGAACGTGTCTGTGTGTCTCTGTTTCTGTGTGTGTATGCATGTCTGTCTGTCTGACTGTGTGTCTGTGTGCATTTTCCTTCGCAATAACTCTGTTAATTTTCAGTCTACAGACTCGAAATTTAATATACAGGGTACTGAGCTTTGGGGAAAAATTATGATCGGTTTTCGGCCAGATATCTGACTGTTAAGGAGTCAAAGTTCAACGATTTCACCTTTGAGAACTCTACCAGACTCCTCCGACAATTTTCGCTCTAAACACTTGAAATTTTAGATATAGGTTCTCTTGGACATTGATCTAACTTAATAACTTAGTTTAGGCCCAAAACAATAAATGTTAAGGGGTCATAATAGGGGTCAAATTAAAAAGAATGGCTGTTTTTTTTGTTTTGTTTTATTTTATTTTATTTTTATTTGCTCAGCATACACCTCCAAACATCCGGGCAACGCCGGGCACCAATGCTAGTATATCTATAAAAGCGAAATAGTCTCTGCGTGTTTGCGTCTGTGTGTGTACATTTCCATACAAAATTACTCTGTCGATTTTCAGTCTACACAAACAAGATTTGACATATGCATTATTGAGATTTGTTTATTGGGAACATCGTTTTAATCGGTTTTCGGCCAGAAATTTTACTGACAATGGGGTCAAAGTTTAACGATTTGACCATTGAAAATTTTACCTAACTCCCCCGCCAATTTTGGGTCTACACATGTGAAATGTAAGATTTAGGTTACTTAGACATGGATCCGACTTTATAATTTGATTTGAACCCAAAACAATAAATGTTAAGGTATCAGATATGGGGTTAAATTTTCAAAAAAGTCTCTACCAAATAATTAAGACAACTTTTTATCTAAACACTGGAATTGTTACATAAGGTGAACACATGCATACGGCAAGTTTTTAATTGGATTTAGCCAATAATTTGGCGGCCAAGAGGTTAAAGTTTAAAAATAGTTTACCTTTGCAGATTCTACCAAAGTCCTCCGACAATTTTGGGCCTAAACATTTGAAATTTTAGATGTAGGTTTTCTGGACATGAGTAAAATTTTTAATATCTATATGCATGCCTGTAGGTTTGTATATATATATATATATATATATATATATATATATATATATATATATATATATATACATATATATATATAACTACTTCATTTACTCACATAAAATTAATATACGAAAGTATAAATTTATGCGTAAACTTTAAGTATTTACTTCAAAGTGCACAATACGTAGGTAGGGCAAGTTAGTAAGTTATAAAATATATATGGCGATTAAGCTACACGGAATATTCCGCGTTTCCTTCACTTAAGCCTGAAGAGTCCTAGAGTGGAGGAAACGCGGAAGAGTCCTATATATATATATATATATATATATATATATATATATATATATATGCACATAATGTTATGAACAGTATATAGGGCCCGAGTACAGCCGGGTGAACTGCTAGTAGACAATATTCCTACAATATCAAACAATCACTTACTGGAGCTAACGCCTGATCTCTATATGATATACATTGTCTGTTTAGTTTATGAGTAAGTTGCCGTCAGTGTTTGCAACTAGACGATTCATCGTTGCAAAGATTTTATAGGTGATTACTGTACATTCCACTCAGACAGGCACCTGCAATAAAAGTAAGGATTGAATAGAGATAGACATGCAACGACTTATACGTAATCGTGTAAGTATGTGTATAAAATGGAAGACCTGCGTTTATGTATCATTAGTAGACTGTATATCCTAGGAATAATATTAGCTATATATATATATATATATATATATATATATATATATATATATATATATATATATATATATATATATGGTAAAACTGGTAATTAGTAAAAACCTGAAGAGAGTGCTCAATACAATTGCAGAGCAAATATGGGTTTTATTTTTTTATTATTACCGTTTTATCTGTTTGGTTACATATATTTCGGGTGTTGGACCATGTTTACGATCCAACGGCCTCGTCAGACATTACAGAAATGGTTGTTAGTATTTAATAGAAGTATTTTGAAGAAATATGAGAGAAAAAAGAGGGGTAAAAGATAATAAGAGGGGAGACGGGTATCGACAATATTTCAGATTTGAAGGTTAAATACATTAGAGTGTAGTGTGGGGGGTAGCAGATTCAGGTGGGCGTGGGTTGAGATATATGGATACAGGGAGGAAGAGGTGGAGAGAGGATGGTAAAAAGAAGAAAAGGGATAAGGAGAGGATGAGGAGGAGTTTCAATTTTTAGGTTTGAAAATGTTGACTGCTTTTTGCTTGTTTAGCAAGGTATATGAAGTAGATGAGAGAGAGGAGGAGAGAAAGATTTTTTTGTGTAGGTGTCATATGTGTTTGACAAGTAAAAGATTCCATTTAGAATTTTCGTAATCTCTATAAATCGACTTGTTCCTTTCAGTTAGAAATGAGTTGTTTTAAAGATAGTTAAGGATTAATACATACGATAACCCACGGCAGATACATACGCACACACATACATACATACATATATATATATATATATATATATATATATATAAACAATCTATATGCAGACATGCATGTATCTATATGGAGACATACACACATACACACGACTCCTATACATATATACATACTCATATACACACATAGACACATATACATATATATATACACACACACCTACATATATGAATATACTTGGAGATATAGATATCTAGAAAGAAGTAGATTACACATGCATAGATATATACACACATATACCCATACACATGTATATACAATTACATAAATATACATATTCATAAAAATATAAATATACAGACATATATAGACATATATATACACACAGAGAGATGTATATTTTATACCAAGTAAATAAATTAAAGTTAGGATAAATAAATATATAAACAAGTAAATACATGGGTGTTGTTAATAATGCGAGGTTAGGTAGACGCATTGTAAGATATCTTCAAAAAACATGTTGTTGGTTTAATATTTAGGGGTCTGTTTTGATTTGCTTTGCTTATTTGATAGGATAAAGTTATTGTGTCTAAAAATTATAGGGATCTAGATAAAAGTAGGTATGAAGATAGGAGTAGAGATTGAATAAATTAATGGATTGAGAGATTACAAAATAGGGGGTATAAAGGTGTAAAGGTTAAAAGTTTATGAGAGTGGTGGTTAAGTTATAACGAGCCAGGGGTTCTTGTAATTTCGTTGAGTTTATATATATATAGGGGTAGGCTCCTAACATAGTGCTTTAGGCAGTGGTTATGTTTAACTTTATTTTCAGTATTAAATGTATTGTGGATACAGGCATATAGATACATACATACTGACACATACATGCATATAAACTCAGATATAGCTATACCTGTATACATAAGTTCAGCCATGACAAACCCATAGATACACACATATATACAGGCACTAACACCCAGATGTACGCTAACACATACAGGTGCACATAGATATAGATATACCAATATACATTCATGTATATACACACGACCTATGAGCACATACATTGATACACGCGAACATAGAAACATATACATAAACACACACACACATATATATATATATATATATATATATATATATATATATATATAGAGAGAGAGAGAGAGAGAGAGAGAGACCCAATCATGCCCGCACATACACACACGTATACATATTAAGATACATGTAGGGATCATCAAAGCTGTAGATGTACATATACATACATACATATGTTCATACACACACATGCACCCATATACACGTATATATAATTATATGAATATACATATTCATAAAAAATATAAATATACACATATATATACATATATATATATATACATAGAGATGTGTATATTTATACTAAGTCTGTGGGTACGTATATATGTAGGTATGTGTGCATATATATATATATGTATATGTGTCTATTTATGTATATGAGTATGTATATGTGTATAGGAGTTGTGCGTATGTGTGTATGTCTGCATATATATGCATGTGTGTTGTGTATACATTGTTTACATATACGTGTATGTGCTTATGTGTCTGAATATGGATGTGTAGAAATGTACATATGTATGTGTATGTATGTTTGCGTATTTGCGCGTGTGTTAGTGTACGTACTAATCCTTAATTAGAATTGTCAACTGAAAGGAACACGTCGACTTATAGTTACTACGAAAATTCTAAATGGAACCTTTTACTTGTCAAACACATATGACACCTTCACAAAACATTTCTCTCTCTCCCTCTCTTTTCATCTACTTCACATACCTGGCCAAACAAGCAAAAAGTATTCAAAATTTTCAAACCTTACAATTGAAACTCCTCCCCCTCCTCCTCTTGCCCCACTGCTTTATTGAAGAGAATGAGTGTATATGTGAAGGAGTGGCTAATTACAGAGTGACATGATAAAATTTTCGTCATAAAGAGAACTACATTAAAACAATAGATTCAGGAATCTTTCATCTAATTGTGCTGACTTTTTTTCAATGTAACCGACTTCAGCCTCAATAACTGTTTCGATACTGGTCCGGAACTGAGAGCCTGCCTTTTCCACAAGCGCCGGATGGCAGCGATCAATCTAACCGTTGGTGTGGAAGATCATATTTCGTATATTGTCGACGAATGACCAAACAAAGTAGTCCAGCGAGTTCAGGTCGCCGGAGGATTTGGGGCAGTGAGAGAATGGCACAATGTCCTTCTGGAACCAAACCTGGGTCTCTTTCAACATGTTGAGTTCTTCTGACACACACAGATCTATCAGCGACCACCTGACTGCACTCCGGGTTCACGACACACTTCAGCACATCCAAATTCAGTTTATTGTTGTCTTTCAAACCTACTTAAAAAATGTGAAGTGGCATGATGTGGCCGTCACTTAAAACAGCACAAAAGACCATAACCGTGTCCGCGAACTTTATTTTCATCACCCTGGTCACGCCCATGTTTTTCATGGCAATTCAGTGATGCATTTTAAGGGTGCTGGCAATAATAATCGTAATAACTTAGATCCGTAAAGAGCAGGAGTTGTAAAGCGGCGCATCGTGGATCTCGCTCTTTCAAACTTGTGTCACTCTCAGGCATGATAGAAGGCTACTATCACTATAGGCATCTGTAAAAGCTGGTCAACTAGCGGATGATCTGCAACAAAAAAATAACACTTTTTTGTTAAACGGAAATGGAATCGTGTCGTTTTTTCTATGGAGACAATTTTATCGTTTCATTCTGTATATATAATATGGTATATTCGTTCTTATGTTGGAAGAAATGATTGTAATTAAATTATACTAATAGGGTGAAAGTTGTACGATTTATATTTTTCGAATTAGTAAAATGCATAACATTAATTTTCCCGCTTTATTACGAATAACATTAATCCTTTCAAACTATATATGTTGTTCGAACACACACGCAATGGTGTCAATGTGAAAGCCGCTAAAAGCGTCAATAAAATCAACCATTAGCTTATCAATAATTCGAAAGTCTATTTACAGCTGACGGGCAGTTATGTTCCAGTTAATTCATGGTATTTGTTTTCCAGTTCTTAATCGTCATTCACCAGCGACACCAGTGATGTTCATTAAATGGAGACAAAAGACGCCGTGGAGCATGCGCAGCCTGTAGAGACATGCGTATTTGCTAGCGAGTAGATGTTTTTTGTCTTTTTTTTTTTTTTTTTCAAAATAGCTGCTAAAGGATTATGCTAATGATACCACTGCAAAAGATAGGAAGAACGACTTTCATAACAAAGCAGACTGGTTTTCGCAAGTGGTCAAAAACAAAGAAATACGGTAATTAAAAATGTCTACGAGATTATATTTCGGTCGACATAAGATGACGAATTTATATCCAAAGTATTGAAATATACGAATATTTTATCCCTATATAAGAGTCTATCTAATGAGTACGTTTAGAATATTAAATATTTGTCATAATTATATTTTCATATGCATTTCACAAACGCAATACAGCATTAGGATAAATGTGATAAGTTGACAATTTTCCGTGGGATTCTTCTGAAGGCTAAATATCCAATCCTTATAGGACCATTAAAAACTATGATTATAAACTAATTAATTATTTTATTACTACTGGAAATAATAAAGCTAAATTGGCGATGGATAGTCAAGAATGATGAAATGTGTAATTTACAGTCAGTGAAGTACTTTCATATTAACTAACCTATCTTTAGTACACAATATTTATATCTATTAATATGAGATCGTTTTTTTATGTGAGGACAGTTCTAAACCTATATAATAAACGAACTTTTGGTCTACAGACATGAAATATGGTATATATATGTATATATATATATATATATATATATATATAATTTAAAGGAGATTAGAACAATAGTCTAAAGAGCTGAGTGTATTTTAATGTAACAGTGAAATTACTAGTTTAATTAAAATACAGGAAATAGAAGACTAAAAACATACAAAAACCCTAAAAGAAACAAAGACACTGAAAATTTTGAAAATGACTTAATCAACCTGATTAAAAATATATCTAAAGGACATATATATATATATATATATATATATATATATATATATATATATATATATATATTCAGACACATAGAATACTTTTAAATCGGTTTTCGTCCGTGAAAACGACTGCTAAGAGGTAGCAATAAAAATGGTACGTGAGGGGGGGGTCATCGGATTTTTATCTGTTTGCAACTGAAACACTTGGAATTGTAGATGTAAGTTACCTGGCCATGAGTCGGCCTTCTAATTTTAAAATAAAAAGCACAACAAAAACGAATTGGTATTATATATATATATATATATATATATATATATATATATATATATATATATATATATATATATACATATATATATATATATACATATACATATATATACATATACATATATATATAAATATATATATATATATATATATATATATATATATATATATATATATATATATATATATATATATACGTTAAGTTATTACCAGTACATAGGGCCCAAGCATAGCCGGGCTGAACTGCTAGGTTAATATATTTTTATGGCATTATCATTATTGTGTAATTAAGAAAGAAACATCTTAAGTGTTTAAAACTATTTACATCCATATTAATATTTATGGCGTATTTTTTTCCATTGTTGTCATATATTTTTTTAAAATAATTATCAGTATGAAACATTGGCGTGATAGACCAACGTGTTATATAAAAGCCCAACGAGCCAGTCCTATATGTCGGTCTTTTGGTTTAGGTGGAGTAAAGTATACATGGGATTTTGGTTGTGGCCGGCTCCTCCACTCCCTCAAAATGGCGTCGTATTCTGGTGCTATTCTGATTGGAATCATCTTCAGGACCGCTTCGACGTGTTAAGACAGGCACAAAACCACGCACGACACACAATTGCAATTTATATGAGAAATCTTTACTATTTTATTTTACAAAATTCATACAATATCCCTATATATATATATATATATATATATATATATATATATATATAATGAACTCATTTCCTCCATATGATTTTGGCCTTAATAGGATTAAACATCAAGACATTTCATGCAAATGTAATATGCACAAACTGCAGCACAATATCTGAGGTGTGGTATAGGCGTATTACCGCTTCAGTTCCTCGATATTCGTATATCCTTATGTTTTTTCTGCTGGGAGTTTACTGCCACAATCGGTTAAAATCATTGGAAATAGGAAGATCTTTTCTGTCTAATTAATTCCTCCTTCTCCCTCCATCATTTACACCGTTTCAGGAATCGTTCACAAGGTACAGTTACGAACGACCACCGGTTTGAGTGTTCTTTACTTCGTAGTTGCTTAAAAAAAACTGGAATGGAATTTTAACGCTTCTTTTCGTTCTATGCTTTCTACTGGGTGAAACGCACCATGGACTTAACTGAACCATTTTTTTCGCTTTTCGCTGCGTTTTTTCTTTTTGTTTTTGTTTTTCCTAACACGTTCATCATTTTCTTCCCTTATTTTTGCTTTTTTTCCCGATTTGTTTTTTAAAGAAGTTTTACGTTTGTTCGCTATTTGGGGGGGTTCGCTATTTTTTTTTGGGGGGGGGGTGTTTTTTCCGATTTTTTAAAGAAGTTTAACATCGTTTTTTTATATTCAGGAGGGTTATTACTTCGCTTATTCTTTACTTTACCTCCCTTACCCACACCTCCAAACACCCGGGCAACTCCGGGTACCCCGGCTATATATATATATATATATATATATATATATATATATATATATATATATATATATATATATATATATATATATATATATACATAATGAACTAGTGCGGGGGAGGTTGCATCCTCCTCTCCTTTACGGAGATACAAAAAAAAAATACGTGCTCCTCCCCATGACTGTCCGAATGCAAAACGATCGAGGTAATCGAAATTGCATTGTGGTTCCCCTTTTTTCTGCTGTATCGTTCCCCGAGCGACCCAATCACTTCCCCGCCATGCTGGGGGAGTGGTGGGAGCTATCACAACAACTGGTGCACACGCAAATAATGTCAAAGTAGTGATAGTGTTAGTCAAATTCATTTTCATTACCGGATAATTGTGAATATTTTCTAGTCATCTGTGAAATTTGATAATGAAGCAAGCGTTGTCTAATCACTTCACTGTGTCAATATATTTATGCATTAATTTGAAAATCCTGCTGAGACATCTTCCAAAATTGACAGAGTTTTTCTTACAATTATAGTGCCGATAGTGAGGAAGGAGAGAAACGCAGTAATGTTTAAATTTATGGTGAAGCAAGGGTTGCCAACTCACTAACAAACACAATTTATTTATGTAATAATTTGAAAATCCTAATGATCCATCTTCTAAAAATAATTTCAATTTTCTTAAAATAATTGTAGCCTTGGTTGGAAGAGAAATTATGTCATATATGTTGCACAATACCTGTCGAGAGTATGTTTAATTGTTTCATATATATATATATATATATATATATATATATATATATATATATATATATATATATATATATATATATGTAAATTAGCCGTACGAACGTAGGTAAACATGTTTTAAATATGTGTTGTGAAATATCCGTCCCCAAAAGGTAAAATTATTTCATATACACTCTAAAATTACCTGCCCTAGGAAAGGTACAATTATTTTCTACATGTGTAAAAGTCGTCCTAAAGTAAACAAGGTATTCTTTTGCTCGAAATAGCAAATGATACATAGACATTAAAAATTCCTCTCTCCAAAGAAAACAATTATATTCAAAATCAACTTCAATTTTCTCATTGTTCATATGGTCCAGAGCAAATGGAACTCTGACCAATTTTTGCAGATTGACATTCATTTCATTATCAAATTATGTCTTTCGTGTTGGGGTTATATTTTATTTATCTTTTTATTTATTTTTGTTATCTAATGCTAATCTTTGTTTTTTTTAACGTCCTCGTTGTTCTTTTGTTTTGTTTCTTTAATGCGTTTTACTCCAATTCTCATATTTCTTATTGTCAATACAACGATAGATAGATAGATAGAAAGATGGATAGATAGATATAGGTAGATAGAAAGATAGACAGAAAGATAAATAGATAGAAATATAGAAAGATTGATATATAGATAGAAAGATATATAGATAGATAGAGAAAGATAGACATATAGATAGAAAGATAGACATATAGATAGAATAGATAGAAAGATAGATGGATAGATAGATAGATAGATAAATAGATAGATACACAGAAAATCATCCTCCGACTGTTAAAGTATACATTAAATAATGTAAGTTTGACATTGTATACTGCTTTAGCGATTCCCGGGAGTGACTTTATATTTCACTCCATCTCTTAAATATATATATATATATATATATATAAATATATATATATATATATATCTATATATATAGTGGAAATTGTAATTAATAAAAACTGAAGAAAGTGCTCAATACTGTTGTAGAGCAAATATGCGTTTTATTTTTTATTACCGTATCTTTCTGTTAAGTTACCTTATTGTTTCAGCTACTCCGCCGTTTTTGGGCCGTCTGTAGCTTCCTCAGACGTTTACAGAAATGTTCGCTATTTTGGGGTGAAAGAGTGAAAGAGTGAATGAATGAATGCCCCCCCCCGACCTCATTCACTCTTTCACTCTTTCATCCCAAAATAGCGAACATTTCTGTAAAAGTCTGAGTAAGCTACAGACGGCCCAAAAACGGCCGAGTAGCTGAAATAATAATGTAACCTAACAGAAAGATACGGTAATAAAAAATAAGACGTGTATATATATATATATATATATATATATATATATATATATATATATATATATATATATATATATATAGTGTTATAATGGAATAATTCCAGGAGTAAATCCGGGTATGAGAGCTCAATGTGGTAAACAGAGCAATAACATAAAAATATAACACGGAAATTACATAATTGTCGATGCAATAATTTATTTCAAGCGTATGGTATTTTCAAGCATCTAAATACATTATTATAAGGGACCGATTGTCCTACGGAATTGAGACTCCGGGATAGGATCTCTTCGAGGGGGAGTCGCTCGAGGCCCCGCTCTTTGGCGGGCACCTCCTTATTATTTACTCTCACCGGACAGTCCCCGGCGACCTCTTTAAGAAAGGATCGCCGAACGAAGGACTCGCTGGACGAAATGTCGGACGTCGGTCCGGACACGTGGACGATCTCCCCATCGCCAACATAGAGTCCCCAATGAGTGTAGATGGTTCGATCGATCTCGATCAGGTCCCCCAGTTCGACCTGGAGATCAGCAGGTCGGCAGAAACTGCGGAGACCTGTTAGTCGTCCGCTGGGGCTGCTGGGGGACGAGGACAGGGAGGATGAGAGACGGTTTATTTTGATTTCTTCCTTCATTTTTAATGATTTCGTATGACAAGAACACTAGGGTAGTCTGGGCTTTTTAATTAAAAAGAAAAGAATTGGTTTTACTCCTTGTGAAGAATGTTTAAAATTATTCCAATTTTGAATACATTTTATAGAGAGGGTGGGAGGGATTTTTTAAAAAGTGTCATAATGTTCTTGTTGTTGTTGTTGTTGTTTTTTTTAAATCCCTCCCACCCTCTCTATAAAATGTATTAAGTGGATTGCTACTACCACCCCCTCTGTTTTTTTTGACGCTCGAGGCCCGATTCTTTTTCTTTCTTTATTTCAGTATCAAAAATGTAATTGTCTAGTTTAGATGCTTGAAAATACCATGAGGTTGAAATAAATTATTGCATCGACAATTATGTAATTTCCGTGTTATATATATATATATATATATATATATATATATATATATATATATATATATATATATATATATATATACATCTTATTTTTCCTTATATATATGAAATCGATAAAATTCAGATCGTAAACTTCTTTGGACATTTCCGAGAATGACTCAATATTTCCACATGTCTTGAAAAATTCTTAAAAATAAAGTAATATTGATATCGTAAACTGCCTCAGCCTTTTCGGGGATGGACTCTATATTCAACCTAGCGTTCCTTAAAATATATATCTAATAAAGTAATTTTGAGATCGTAAACTACTTTAACCATTTCCATGACTGAATTATATACTTAAAATATACATATGAAATACAATTATTTTGAGATAGTAAATTGCTTCAGCCATTTCGGGGACAGACTCTATAGTTTACGCAACACTCTTAATATATATATATATACATATATATACATATATATATAAATATATATATATATATATATATATATATATATATATATATATATATATGAAATTTGATAATATTGACATCGTAAACTGCTTGAGTCATTTCTGGGACTGGCCCCAATTGTTTCTTTAAAATATAGTAGTGAAGTAATTTTGAGATCGTAAAGTTCTCCAGCCATTTCCGGAACTACTCAACACCCCCTCGCCCATGCTTTATAATTTATATTAAATAAAGTGATTCTGGGGTCGTAAACTACTTCGGCCATTTCCGTAACTGATTTCATACGATCCTTGACACTCTTAAACATATATATGTAATACAGCAACATTGTGATCGCAAACCACTTCAGCCATTTTCGGGATTGAACGCTTAGTGAAATTTACTCTAGATTTTAACAAAAAGCTTATTATAAAATGAAACATCTTGGGAGGTTTTCTGAATTTTATTGAGCAAAGTGTATTAAGTCGAAATGAATTATTATCTTTTAGGGGAAAAATTATTGTAATGGATAAATCAAATACTCCGAAAAGTTCTAAAAATATCGAAAGAGCGTTGATTACAAATTACATAACGCCTTTTTTTTTAATTTCATGAACTAATTCTAATTGTGATCGAGGTACTTTGAAATTATTTTTTTTAATATTTTAAAAATAGATTGTTAACACCCTATTCCATTGACTCAGTGTACATCCAGGTTCCTGGATTTATTTATTTTGTTGGAAAAATGCTCTAATTTTGTATTCCAACTCACACAATCTGAGTACATTTCTAATTAATTGTCTTAAATCATTATTAATTAAAATAAGACTATATTTATAATAAAACTTAACAATCATTTTTGTTGATGATTCTATTAGTCGTCTGCGGTGGATTCCTTGCACTGACAAAGTCTAATCCGATTAGGACCTCTGAAGCCCGAAATACTGGTAATGGAGGAATATAAAGCCAGCGGAAAACACCCCATTTAAGGAGGAAGGAATGGTGGGGGTGATCTCTACCGAGGCCAACTAAATCCATGTTGGTTGGCGTGATCATCTCATCCGAGATAAAGTGACGTAACTTCGACACATTAAAACAAACCAAACTGGTGGCCCAGAATATACCGTAATCCCAGTGGTAATATAATTCTTTTTTTTTTTGCCTGTTACAGTACTAAATCGAAGGAGAATTGAACGTTGCTGAAGTGGGCGTAATTCCACTTGTCACAAAATAACTTGAAATATATATTGGTCGGCTATTGGTCGGCCTGATCATAAGACTCGATATGAAGTCACCTAACTCCAGCTTGATTAAAATGCGTTATACTGGTACACACGAGGCGTAAATCCAGTGTTTGATATCATAACAGGACGTGTAGTAGTAAGGTACGTTATGCTAGGATGTGGTTGAAATTTCTCCGTCATGTTTTTCTCTCTCTCTCTGGATGAGGGGGGATTATTACTCTCTCTTTCTGTCTCTGGTATTTGAAGCAGTGTACCAGCCGACTATTGCTATACATTGGGTCCAATGAAAGATAATAATAATTACGAAACCTGCATTAATCAGAATATCATGTTTAAGCGTATTTTACGACCGAAAATGCAGGGAAGCTTGCTAGTATATGTAAATATAAAACTTTAAAAATAAAAGAACAACGATATAAAAATATACCCTTATGCATATAGATTTAATCGTTGATTCAATATTGATGTTGCATCAATTAAAGGTGTGGGATAAGTAATCTCTTTATACCTAGGTATTTCGAAGACAAATGCTTCTCATCAAAAGAGGAGAAAAGACGCTAGGTAACATATCAGAGATGTGATATCTAACGATAACTACATCAGAGCCGAAATAATGGTACGTGAGAGGAAAATGCTTATACATTGAAATTATTAAGGAAGGGCGACATGTGAACTACAATACTTATGAAAGAGGAAGATGTTTGGTGATATTACTGGAGACTGATGGTATGGAAGGTGGTTTCTGTGTTTTCAATGGTAGGATATGATATAAAGAATCTATTTAATTCTTTTAACTCTTCCTATATATACCTAATAACGTCTTATCCTTGAGTGGCATTCAAGACTTGATAAGTTTTGCCCCTCCGAGTAAAAAACAAAACAATAAAAACGGCAGAGTTTGTATGGTTTCGTGCAGTTTGTTTCTCTGGATCTTCATAGTGTTCTTAAAGATTCAATACATTGACAAAACATTTGAATGGAAAGCAATAATGGCCGTAAACAACAATACTTAACAACGTTAAACGATTTTAAATAAAAGGCACGCCGTTGAAAAAAAAAACTATGGCCGCCAATTAAAATTACAAACAGTAAAGAATAGAAGAAAAATTATCTGCAAATCATCTGAAAACAATCTAAGATAAAACGAGGAAAAATATTGTGGATCAGGTGTGTTTCTGTATTAATATAAACACGGGGAAATTAATAATAAACAGTTTTGTGGGATTTGCTTTTCTCCCCTGGAGCTGTGAATAAACAAAAAAACATGTGCGAACAATCGCCCACTCAGCGTTCCAGGTAATATCCTTTGTTTGCGGTTTAATGCCAGTGTTGTACGACAAGTCGGTGGCTATAACGTGTACTACGAGTAAACAGAATTTATTAGGTTGGTGAGAAAATAATGTCGTTTTTGACATGTTCAACGTAATAAAAACATAATTTTCACACTAACTTAATCGGTTCTTAGTTTTATATAGACACGAACGCCTATATATGGATATTTATAACACGATCAGCCGGTCACTTTGATGTGATCGACCCAGGTGTCAGACTAAATGTCTTAGAAACTGTCCCATCATGATGTGAAGATGGGCCAGTCATTAGGGTCTGATTATCAATAGGAAAAGCATAACTGAGATGATGGAGATGGCTGTGTGGCCCCTGTATTCTCTCAAGATTTCACTCTGGTGGTATTTGGGTTTGAATCTTCCTTTTCCTCAGGGCTGCTTCATTCTTTAATGGAGACATTTATGGCAGAGGTCGCAGTCTATATGAGAAATATAGTTAACTATTTATTTATAAAATGTATACTATATATATATATATAATATATATATATATATATATATATATATATATATATATATATATATATATATATATATATATATATATCAATATTAACACAATTTACAGATCCTGCAATGGATATTCACCATTATTTCTTTAAATGGAGACATTTATGGCAGAGGTCGCAGTCTATATGAGAAATATAGTTAACTATTTATTTATAAAATGTATACTATATATATATATATATATATATATATATATATATATATATATATATATATATATATATATCAATGTTAACATACAATTTACAGATCCTGCAATGGATCTTCACTATTATTTCTTTAAAACTAATTAACTAACCAAACTAGTGCTGAACGAGGGGATCCCCCTCCTCTCATTTTCAGAGGGACAGAAAATGCGTGCTTATTTCATGGCGGTCCTGGCATAAAGAGATTGATTAAAGGAACGGGAATCACGGAATTGCATTTTTTTCTGTATTTCCCTCTACTTACGGCCAACAACTGCCACAAACGAGGCACTAAGATATAGTGCACCGGTTGTGGTTTTTCGAATTTGGAATTAACATTAATCATAGAAAAATATCTTTATTATAAAAATATCTGGTTTATTTTGAAAATTAATTTTTAACCGTTATAATTAAATACAATATCGGTCATATGCCCAGGAAGTTCGAACGTCATTGCATATTCAAAAGGTATAATTCGTAGAGATTTTACGCGTAAGATAAGGCCTGCATTTCGTTGTCTTTTAGATAGTCTATTGTGTCTGATTCATCAACATTCTCATCGGACATTTAATATTCCTAACGAGAATAATTTAATGGAGTTTAGTCGCATAAATGCGATGGCCAGTCAATAAGTACACTTCGTGAAATTATTCGGTATCAATTGTGACTATCGATAAATTTGCAATTTCTCTCGGTATCATTTGTAATTTATAAACGCTACCCGGGTGTTCTTTTCTATATGATAAAATGTTAAACAAACTGAACTCAAAATAATTGATAGTTGCCAAACATTCTATTAAAGAAAATAGAGTTGTCAAATAAAAATTGGCCTTATTAATATATATATATATATATGTGTGTGTATGTATATATATATATATATATATATATATATATATATATGATTCAATAAAATAGACGGGTTTTTTCTATTAATTCAATTTTCCATCCTTCCCAACTTCCAAATAAGAGTCTTAACTTCTGGCGGTAAATGGCTAATGTAATAACTATATTTATCATAAGTCCGAGTACTTTGCAATCCCTTAGAGTTTATCAACAGGAAAAAATTAATCCAACTGGTTTTGAAAAGGTTATAAAGTATTGTTCTTTTTATATAAATTTATAAATTGTTAAAAGAATATATAATAATAATAATTAATCGGACTAAGTGTTCGTATTCCTGCTATCATACATGCTGAGGTACTTGTATAAATTATTAATGTTTGCATCAGAATTGATTCGTCGTTTTTTTTTTAAGTGCGTGGGGTTTCAGGAGAAATCGAGTTACATCTTTAATATAATATCAGATTACCCGGATTATGCGGTCGCTAAATATGCTTACATAAAATATAATATAATATAATAATATATATATATATAATATATATATATATATATATATATATATATATATATATGTATATACTCAGAAAAAATGATTCATAATTTATAATTAAACATCGGTTTCAAAAGAAAAACAAAACAAAATCAATAAATTATA
The DNA here is from genome assembly GCF_053919585.1 of Euprymna scolopes. NCBI lineage: Eukaryota > Metazoa > Mollusca > Cephalopoda > Sepiida > Sepiolidae > Euprymna > Euprymna scolopes. The sequence goes on along the minus strand of NC_136497.1, from coordinate 126,634,126 downwards.
CGATCGTTTCGGAAACGATGTTTTTATTGAGATAGACAAGACGTTTTGAACAATAATTTTATCATTTGATTTTATATAACAAATCTCCTCAGCAGAAAAAAGAGTCAGTAGGGGTTTAAAGACACCAAAAATAAAACTAGCATAAACTGGAAAATATTTAAAATATAAAGAAAAACAGTTACTTATTTTCATGTTGATAAATGAAGTAAAATAAAATAACATAAAATAAAATCGGGTGGAAAATTAAGATTAGGAGAGGACATCTTTAATATTTTTAATACATTATATATATATATATATATATATATATATATATATATATATATATATATATATATATATATATATACCTTTTTTTCGCCCGCCTTTAAAGCCCGAAAGTATCATAGCCAATCCATTCATAGAAATGTTGTTAAATGTAGTTTATGAATGGTTTAAATACTCATATATACAAACTTCAAAGGAAACACTAATAAAAGTAAATTACCAGTTGGAAACGCTATATTTGAATTTAAATAAAATAATTTATTTATAAAGGGAGATAACTGCCATTTTTGAAAAAAAATCATACTGAAATAGAAAAATAAAGATACTTTTTGTTCAAATGGAGGTAACCATTAATTACTTATAATAAAGTAATGATTTCAAAAGATAAACATATAAAATCGGTAATCTCATTACAGTTAGAAATCAAAACCCTCAGTGATTCAGCTTTAATCGTCATTTTGCGATTTAGCTTTCAACGGCACCGGCTTAACTATAACCGGGTGGATAAAATGGCTAAAACTTAAGAAAAAACACACTACATTTACAGATGTGCACATGCCGAAAAGATTTCTTCAATTCTTACCCCTAGTGTAACCAGCTAAATACTCGCTCCAAAGTGTTCCACAGGTCCATGAAAAATTCGGAGAGAAATTCGGTAAAGCAGGGTCGCACACACACAAACAATGCCACTTTTAATATGATGTAATACATATAAAAAATATATAAAAATTATATATAATAATATATATAATAATAGATATAATATTATATATATATATATATATATATATATATATATATATATATATATATATATATATATATAGAACAAATTTACCTCACCCTTTTTTTTAACTAAGAAAGATCTGTGACTTACTTGTGGTTTCATTAAATACTTTTACATGCAAAATCCGATTCCGCATTTTGCTAATTCCTGCACTCTGATGAGAAGGAGAATATTTCTTCGAAACTCCGCGGATTAAGGACTATCCACTTATCTTGTGCTTCTTTTTTAAAATAAATTTTTTTTAACACTTTTTCAAGATTTTTTTAACATGTTTTATTAATCATTTGTATATATATATATATATATATATATATATATATATATATATATATATATATGTAGTATAATAGGATATAATACAACATAATATATATATAACATATATAAAATGTATGTATATATATATATATAAAACAATTCAGTGTATCAGAACGTTTGCATCCTAAATTCTATGCGATGCAGAAGCAGTATTATATATATATATATATATATATATATATACATATATATATATAATATATATATGATATATATATATGTATAAATATATATATATATATATGTATATATATATATATAATTATAAACAGTTATTCATTTTTACCCATAGGCACTAGTTTTTAATGCTTACGCAATCAGCAGTGTATATATTATTCCCTCCCGTAATTTTATTAGAATATATAATTTTATCGGATTGAAGGTAAAGGAAAATATATGTAAAGAAAAAATCCAGTGCAGCCATATAGAAGTTTAAACATCGCTAAAGATTAAAGACATACAATGCAAATATAAATTTGTTTTGTATATAACTGATTATTTTATGTGTTTACCTATTACCCTTTCTGTAGACAGTTTTTATTCCTGTAAATAAAAGATAACAATTAAAATAAAATAGATTTTATCTTTCTTTTAGAGAAGTTTCCCAGAATTATTGGGTTTCGCATCAACGTTCCGAAAGATGAGAGTTTTTCCTAGCATCATGTAGTTCTAGGTGGCCCCTTTCCTATATCACACATCTACTGAGAGGAGTAATTCCATCGCTTACTGGCTGATGTGTGTACATTTTTTTCTTTGGCTAACGTGCTTCATCATTAAGGGACACTGACTTAATTCTTCTTGATATAAAGTTTCTGTTTTTCCATCGACAGAGTTGCTATTTACTTCTCTCATACCGTTAAATGCGGCAGCAGGGTCGCAGAGTGAGATTGAAATTAGCCACTAATAAAAAGGAACACTCTGACCTACAAAAAGCACATAGGCTGCCTTGTTGGATCATAGACAATTTTTAATAAAGACACCTCTTATTAAACAAAGAATGCAAAGATTGAAAGAGTGGTCCTCCTAGAACCGAACAGGACGAAAAACATCGTGAAAGTATTATAAGAATCAGCTAGACTGTTATATTGATGCGAGGTTAAAACAAAAAGATGAAATAAAAAATTAAAAAAAAAACAAAAACTACGTGGTTTCCTTACCTGAAAATAATATTTTTTTTAAACATCCTTGCGTAAAATATTCGCCATATCCTATCTCATCATATGATATACATATTTTATTGCCTTTTCTATAGTTTATTTACTCTATTTTAAAATGTATCAAGAAGACATACTCACTTCTCTAAAGTTCATGCTGAGGAGTCTCACGCACACTGCTTATGCTGAATTCTCAATCTGTTTCCACTATTTCTATATGTGCTACGGCTTTTTGCATGGCAGTAATTGCAACGGTTCCATCAGAAATTTAAATAGGTTCAATTAGGTTTGATGTTTCTAGTCCGATAATCAGATAAATTGAAATCTATTTCATTTCATTTACGGCTTCAATAAGAAAAAAAAAAAAACACTACCTAAACGGATATTTCAGACTCACCAATTATAATACTTCTTAAAGCGTGTTGTATATGTAGTTTTTTTACATAGGACACATCATTTATCAAAACCCAGTGACATACGAGGATAAGGGTTAAGAGTGTGCAGTAGTCAATTGGACAATATAGTAATCATTAGTAATGGAAATTCGGTAAATGTGTTAACTTAAGTGGAGCGGCTCATCAGGAACTTGTTTACGTTGGACTTGAAGACAACCATAACGTAGTCAGCTGGAAAGCAGGAAAACGGAAAACAGTTCCACAGGTGTGCTCTTCTAAGAAAGAAGCTTTGTTCATGGAATCAACGTTTAGGTTTAGGCAGATATAAAGGGAGGGGTCGAATTATTGATGGTATTTTCAGCTAGAGGAGTGTTTCTTGTGAAAGTTTGGCGAAATGGGGGGACCATAGATTGAAGCTCAGTCGAGCACTTGCCATGAAAATAACGATATAGCAGAGACAAACTCACAACATCTCTTCTGTTTGATAGAGGTTGCTGGGAAGAGAAAAGGACATCTCCAACGAGGCTACGAATCTATTTTGAACTCTATCAAGGCAGGAAAAGTTATTTTCTAGCAGCTACTTCCCAGATGCGGAAACAGTACTCCATTCTTGGACGTACCTGACTTATGTAGATAGAGAATTGCATCATCAGTGAGATATCTACTGGATCGATACACGGATCCTACCATTTTTCCAGTGGTCTTTAAAACAGATTAAAGTATAATTTAAAAACTATGGTAACAAAATAGAATATTATAAACCAAATTAATCTGTAATTCATCTACACAACCTTACTCAATAATTTTTGATATGCTGTAAAAATAAACAAGCACCCGATTTCATTGGCAGTAATCATAATAAAATTAACACATTAAGTAATAAAAACATTAAGTTTTCGATTAAACACCGGAGAATAGCGACGTTGATCCCGGTTAATAGCAGATGGGTTTTAAATTAGAACCGTTATACGCTGTGTGTACGCTTCCCATGACAAGGATATACATGTGACTGGAAACCACATGTGAGCCCGGACTAGTAAAAATCAAGCTAAAGACCACACCAGTAATTTTATTTTTATTATACTTTATCAGGCCGGCGTCGCAAATAAAACCGTTATTACTTGTCGAGAACGATTCCCACCCTGGAGAAGTAGGCATACATCAAATAAGCTGCCAAAATCACAAGAAATATGGTAGAATTGCTCTAACGCACCAGGAAGCACATTACTCCCGACGCAATAATTCTACCTGTACTAGAGTCAAATACGGCCAATGATAGAGTAATGTTGCCATAAATGATAAAGTACTCGTTCTGGTCAAAATAATAGAACGTATATAAATTTATTTCGTTTGGGATAATTTTCGGCTTGTAAATTGTACAGGCGAGATATCTTATATTTAAAAAACAATTGTAACTATTGTTAATCATTTAAGGAGGTGCATATGGCAGACAATGCGTACTTTATTGTCACATTAGAAAATTCATAGTTTAAATTTAATAGAACATTTTGTCGTTGAGTAATCTTAAACTCCAAAAAATTTGCAAATATTTTTTTAAAGATTTTGAAAGCGATTTAATAATACTGTATAAGTATGGGTCGCTCTAAAGACATTGCCTTGTTCTGAGAAACAACGTATCTTTGATTTGTGAGTAGAAAGAAAGACGCACATAGAAATCCAAATCAAGGTCGAATGTTCAAGATCGGTGGTGACCAAAGTGCTCCAGAAAGTACTGAAGATGTTTCCAACAGCAATCGCAAGAAATGCGGACGAAAGAAAAGCACCACCGAAAAAACAAGACCGGGCACTGGATATAGTGGCAAGGAAAAGTCGATCCACAAGTCACATCACTGCATCGTGGAAACAGGCTTCTGGTGCCAACGTTTCGAGAAACACTACTTACTAAAGGCTCCAGCAACTGAGATACCGAAATCGTATAGCTGCCACCAAACCGCTCCTTAAAAGAAGCACATGTTTAAGAGGCTATGATTTGAAACTGCTCATAAAATCTGGACTGGAGGCTGTGTAATCTTTCCAAATAAGTCTCGATTTTGTATCTCATTGGAGACCAAGGGCCACGGTTTTGGCGAAGAACTATGGAACAGTATAACAAAGAATGCGTTAAGAACTCTGTGATGTTACCGGAACCTTGCATATTTCGGGGCTATATGAGTGCTAAAGGTGTTGGAAATTGATGCTTCATCAAAGGAACTGTAAACACAAAAATGTACCAAGATTTTCTGGAAGCTAATTTACTGCCAGTGTTTGGATAATCAGTTTGACAGGCAGGCTACAGACATCATTTTTCAACATGACTTGGCACCGGCACACTCTTGCAAGACCATAACTTCCTGGCTTCGAGAACGATCGATCCCTGTTCTTGAATAGCCGGCGAATTCGTCAGATTTGAACGTTATTGTGGGGCCAGATGAAGAGGCAGCTCCGCAAAGAAAAACCTAATACCCTTGCACACATGAAGATTGCAATCCAGAACACACGAATTGAATATATTATCAACGCAAAAATGCTGCTACAAAATATTAATTAATTTTATTTGTATTTATGTTAATAAAAAATAATTTGTTTACATACCTTCCTTGTTGTATTATTTTGAAACACGAAATATTCAAAAACTGACATTGCAATTGATATGAAAAAAAAATTCTGTCCTAAAACAACTATTTCAGTTAGTTTAGCATGATAGGATATTTTAGCACCAATTACATCTCACAGATCGTCATTAATAAGAATTTAGCGCCAAAAAACACAATGTTCTATTTTATTTGGCCAGCACAAGTACTGTTGCCAAATCTGGAGCGGAGCCTTTCCAGTTTTGAGAGGGTATAAAACCGTGGCGACTTTTGTTAAGCGATGACCTTTCGCTTCCATGCTTCGTTTTTCTCATAGAAGATATGTAGCAAGACTACTACTGCTCTACTATTACTTTGATGGCAAGTGTACGACTGGGCTCTCGTCTATGGTTTCTCCCCGTAAATGAGTCGCAATAAATATTTGTCTTGCTGTAACAATCGTCAATTACATCCCTCACTCTCTATCTGAGCCTAAAAAAAGCGAAAATTCCATGAACAAAGTTCCTTTCCTAAAACTTCCGTTGTGAGCCGCAATACTGCATGTATTCTTCCCTCTTACTATCACATTGCAATCTTCAAATCTCATGTGAATAAATTCTTGTTAAACCGTCCTCTTGGATAGCCTAGCCTTACCGAAGATCCTCCAAGACTTTTTTGCTGTCTCATTATCTACCTGACACCTTACCATTGGATTAGATAAGCCTTGATGAATGATGGCCCACCTAGTAAAAAAAGTTTATAGAAGTGTCTGTATAAATAGTTCACACCTTTCTATTGTAAGCTGTTACGCTATACTAACGAGCAGTTGCGGACGTTTGATCTTTTCATTTTTAATTAGATTGCTCACACATAAACGACCGAGATGTAAGAAGCAATTAAAAGTTAGGGACCATGTTTATTTTTATGGAGCGCCTTTCCTGAAAAGTTGTCTTAGCAAGATATTTGTTCATATAACATTTAAATGCCTGCGTATTGCTGCAGCTATGGAAACAGAAAACTGGGGGGAAAAAAACCCTCCAAATCCATGCAGTTCAAAGAAAAGAATTATTAGCGGCAAAAGACCAACATCATCTGAAAACTTCCACATCCAAATAATTGGATTTGGCGAATTGGCGGGTTTAACTATTGTATTTACGTCAAAACAATAGCAGCGTCAAGTAGATCAGATATAATCCTATTAAAGTATTTGTAAAAAAAAAAAACAAGGAACTGTACAATGTGTAATAGTAAAGATTACCTTTGCTCTACATTAGGTAAAATAATTAAATTCTATTATATATATTATATATATTATAATTGGTTATTTTACTAGGAGATAATCCTTAATCAGAAACGAAACCAGTTATCGTTTGTTATCTTCGGCCAAACTAATTTGCACAGGTAAGTTATTGTATAGCTCTCTTAAATAGCAATTGTTTAGGTACTAAAACATTTTCTTACCGAAGAATATTTACGTTTATATCGAAATATATAGAATATAAACCGAGACGATTTAATATGCCATACCCATCCATTTAATGATAAACGTATGTTTAACTAGCAGACCACCCGACGTTTTCCGGCGTTGAACGATTACAAAATACGCATAAATATTACATAGTAATTTAGACAGATTTTTTACTTATCATGGTAGAGCAGTTCTCTACAAATAATTATATATTAGCGTATATATATTAGATATTCAACAATATATATATATATATATATATATATATATATATATATATATATATATGTGTGTGTAAGTTATTATGTTAGATCAATGTCCAAGGAACCTATATCTAAAATGTAAAGTGTTTAGCTTAAACATTGGCGCAGGAGTTTGGGAGAGGTCTCAAAGGTCGCATTGTTGAACTTTGATCCCTTAGCAGCAAGATTTCTGGCGGAAAGGAATTACAAAAAATTCGCCAAATCTCAGTAAACTGTATATCAAATTTCGAGTCTGTAGACTGAAAAATGACAGAGTTATTGCGTTGGAAAATGTACACACACAGACACACACAGCCAAGTTGACTTATATATATATATATATATATATATATATATATATATATATATATATATATATATATATATATATATATATATACTAGCATGTGCGGCCGGCATTGACCGGGTATTTCGAGGTGTAGCTTGAGCAAAAAAGTTAAAAAGCGGTCAACTTTTTTAACTTTATCCCTTATTCTGACCCCTTAACATTTATTGTTTGGGATGAGATCAAGTTATTAAGTGCGATCCATGTCCAATGAACCTATATCTAAAATAGTCGGAGGAGTTTGGTAGAGTTCTCAAAGGTAAACTCCTTGGACTTTGCCCTTTTAGCAACGAAATGTCTGGCAAAAAAAACGATCAGATCGATTTCCCACATCTCAGTAGCCTGTATATCAAAGTTCGAGTCTGTAGACTAAAAATTGACAGAGTTATTGCGTAAGGAGATGTACATAGACATACAGACAGATACCCAGACAGACAGATACACATACATGTTCACTTTTATAGATATAGATATAGATAGAATTACACACAGTATAGAGAATGTGTTTGAATCGTAATCTATATAGACAAAATAGTAGCGTTCCTTTGTGTCTATCGGTCTGTGTGTACAACTCTCCTACAGCCGAAATCACTGAACCGATCCTTACCAATCCAAGATATGATGCACTCCATTTTTGCATAAATAAGGTTCAAAAGTAAAGATCATAGCTTACGTATAGCTACTATCATACAACCCACAATACTGGATGGATCATGACCAAATCTTGCATCATGAGGTTCTCCACGTAGGGAAAAGCGCACACTATTTTTAAGGTCAAGAATAAATGTTAAAGTCGGGATTTGCTAGTAGTTAAATGAATCTGATCATTTAATAAGTAACACTGTTATATTGTGTGTACATACTGAGACAAAATCTATCGGAGACACAGAATGGCAATACTAAGGAAGTGGTATTTGTATACTTGCCACATTAAGACAACGACTGTAACAATTCTTAGAGACTTCATATTATTAATACGGAGCTGAGACGTTTATACAGTTCTTTTTAATACAGAGAAGGGGGCACATGACTTGAGGGGGGTTATACAATGTTCATTAGAGAGATGAGAGACAAAACACATTCACCTTTGAGTTGCGCTGACGTCACGAAGAAAAACAGTTACAAAATATAGATGGTGATTCTTTATTCATCAGCCGGCCGATTGATGACACAAAAATTCAAGCTTGTAAGGCTGCATGAACTACTATTCTCTTCCTTTGCCATTAAGAATATCAGCTCTACTAAGTCGTTGTCCGACTCTCGTCTTTAACTGACTCCATCACTGTGATTGTGATTCTCTGCCTAACTTCGAACCCTGTTTCAATATATTGAGAATCTCCTATTCTTTATGACGTCAGAGGCACGCTGTTCCACGTGAGTAAATTTCACGTGGATTTCACATATGTCTGTCACAACGCACTTTTGCAAAGAAAGAATTCCTAATTTTAATTGTTCTATACATAACAAATCGAATCATTATTTATAAACTCGTTACGTCCATTCTTTTAACTGACATATTTAATATCCAGTTATTTCTTAAAGGATGAACAACTGATGGAATTCTTTAATATACTATCAACCTCCCACACAAATAATATTTAGCAATTTGCGAGAACAATGCCGATCGATCTGAATTCCTAGGTTTTTAACACTTGCCTACTGGGTTCGATTCTTGCCTTTTCCTAATATCATTTTCAAACGTATCTAGTATTGCTTTCTTACTTACTGGCGGTTCTCCCTTTTCATAATAACACTACAAAATAATTCGTTACTATATGTACGTCTGTTTCGCAAAGTATGCGCAATTTAATTTTCTTTCATGAAGTTGCTCACATATTAAGTATGTATCAAGTACATAAAGAAGATCGTTTTTATGATTTTAATTGAAAAGTCGTGTTTATTCTAATGTAAGTCCAACATCTTTATAGGTTTATAGATGTTAAATAATGCTAAAAGTGACTTATAACTAAGTATGAAAAAATAAATTATCGTCCTGTGTGAAATATTTTAACAGGTATCAATTTTCGATTGAAATTGCAGGGTAGTCAATGGTGTTTAATGTCAATATTTCACCGATGTTTAAAAAAAAAACCCTCTAACGACTGTGTAATTAAATTCACTGGAGTGTCTTCCAGACAGTAAACACCGCACAAGTAATTAGATTATACTATCATTTTATGAATGCGCTGTTGGAAATCGCCGTTTAGAAGCATTTTTATGTTGGATTCTTGTAATATTACTTGCGGCAATTTTCAAATTTGTTCATCGGGAAAAATAGCACACACAAAACCAAAGCCTTTTTTAGCTCCATATAAACTTTAGGATCCTTCCATATATATATATATATATATATATATATATATATATATATATATATATATATATATATATATATATATATATATATATATATATATGAACAAAAAATTGTTAAAAGTTGATACCGGACTTTAACCATGTTCCCTTGGATTTTACCATTATTGGATAGTATTCTCTTAATTCGACATTCCGTACACGTGAAATCATTTTTCCATTTTCCCCATTCCCTCAGCTACACTGTTATTTTTTAACTTTTACAGAGTAAGCTCTATAGCTTACTCGTACTTTTATTAAATACTTTACACACAAAATCCGATTCCGCATTGTGGTGACTCCTACTCTTTGATAACTCCTACTCTATTTCCTATTTGGTTTTATTGAGCTTTTACATCTGGTTAGGATTACTTTATAAATATTAAGTCTTTAATATTTAAATTATATTTAAGTTTTCTATTTTGGCTTATCTTTGTACACTTTATTGTACATTTTTTATATATAAATACTGTTATTTATATTACTTTGAAGTTTACCATTACGTATATCAGGTAAACACTACATCCCTTTGTTTCATTTATATATATATATATATATATATATATATATATATGGGGGTGGGGGGTGCGCGTGTGTGTGTGTGTATTGTTGGGATGATCAATCGGAATTTTAATCGAAAGTCAGAACAATCAGAAATTTGACCTGTATCGAAATCGGTATCGCCATCGGAATATATTGTGCCTATTTCCGCGATACCAAAAACGATTCTTGATAATAATTTCAATGTTATTTTTTTAAAGTAAACTCCTCCACTTCTGGTAGTAATAATGAAACAATAAATATTTATTGAATTTTGTAAATGCCAGTAAAACTAAAATCGAGAGATAATATTTATATAAAAGGATTTTACGTTTGAAAAGATGGAAGTTTGGTGACACTCCTTACTCTTTTTTTCGCCAGTTTCAACCTTGCTTTACGTTGGTACTGCTGTACTATAAGATATAATTTCCAGAACGGCACTCTCACTCAAAGGGCTATTCATTTATCGCAGAAAGAGCTATAACGTACGGACATTATAATGCAACCAATTAGTCTAATATCGTCTTTTGGATAGTTTTTAGCAAAAGCACGCATTCCTAATCATAATCTCCATATTCTGAAAGTGTATGTTTTTATTGTATACTTTATCTTATGTTGGTTATTGCATATCCATATTTATTACTTGTTTAATTATGTATAATGGTGAAGTTGCTTCTCACAAAAATATGATTTTTTTCGAGTTCTCATTTTATTAATGTCACACAAGGTATAACGACTCTTGAACCAGGTGGGAATAAGTACTAAATATTATTAGTTAAACGATAGTCGCTTCATTTAGTTCAATAAGAAGCATCAGAAAAAGATTACTTTAGAAAATACATTATTAAAAATTACGACTTATCAAATATTTTGCCGATTAAATTGAAAGTTAGCTGGCCTTTTGGTCAAGATCAAAGTGTAGTATCTGTTCTTCAGATGCTGCACTTCTATTTCTTGTTCTCTTTCGGTGGAGGAGAAATCCTTCACGACTGAGACAATTTTTATTTTTGTACCTTTTCTCCACGTTAAAAAACGACCCTGGTGTCTAACTCTGTCGCGTGGGGAGGCATAGTAAATAGGTACAATCTATTTATCTGGGGAGCAAATATAAAATATATTCTATCAGAGACATTATATTCCATAGAAAAAGAATTTGGTAAGCTGTTGAACAGAATCTCGCTTGATTTTCGATAAAGAGAAAGAAAGAAACAATTGTTTTGTTTTTAAAGATAGATGAGTTTTGCTGTGAAAGTTTAGAAGAGAGTATCAACCTCAATTTATCCTAGCAAAACATTCCCCCCCCCAAAAAAAAAGAAAGGAAAAAGCTAGAACCAAATGAATCGGTCTGGAATAGAAGAATCAAAAAGAGATTAGAGAGTCTCATAAAAGAGATATCCCGGAGCTATCTATTTTTTGTCGGTCGAAAGTTAAGGAAAGAAAACTAAAACGGAAGGCACAAACTCTGAAATAAAAATATTCCGGAACTTTAACCAAGCTTATATTGCAGAAAATCAAGGATAACTGAAATATTTAGCTGCAAAAATCTGTGTAGACAAAACACTCGTTTGTAAATATGTGTATGTTTGTATGAAAATATTTAACCGATAAACTCATAAACCACCCGTCACAGAGCGTTCAAATTAACAGAAAATAATAATCATACATCAAAGATGCTTTATACTGAGTCGTATTTGAGTTAATATACATATCCGCTTACTTGAATACAAACAGTGTTTAGTATTCCTACATGTTCACCTATTTGATATTAGCCAGCCTCACCGTTGCTTAACTTCGATGATCTAATAATAAGCAGTGTTTTAATTTTACTATACCACATCGGACCTGTTGTATTTCAGGACACACTAATATCATTGTTGAGAAAATAAGAAGCCACAATTTAAGTTTAAATTACAGTTAAACGCAGCAACTTGAGTTAAACTAATTGTATACAATGTAAATGGGAATACATAAGATGTTTGCGAATATCTTGTATTTAAAAGAGAATGTACAAAGTAGAGACACCCCATGATCGACTGCAGAGGCCATTTCATACCTTAAGAATATAGAAAAGATGCCTCCAGCGGCATATTCACATACTAAGTCGTACTATTGTAACTGTAGAATTTGTTTGTTTATTTTGCAGTTATAAAAGAAGTCATACTAATAAAATAGGTACTAGATATGCTTATCTATCTGGTCGAGCTCCTTGCCGGAACCAATATGTCGCTGTCCATATTTCCATGTCTTCCATCAGCTCCCCCAGATATTCAGGATAACATTGGCGTCATGTGCAATTTGATGGGTGTACGATGATCTAGGTCGTCCTATGCTCGTGTGTCAATGCCATAGAGTCCATAGTAATTAATAAATTTCTCACCAGCTCTTGTTTGCTCCCCTGGCAGTGACCAGAAAATCGTAAACATCACTCATGATGGTAGTAGTTATGACAAGACGGTTGCCATAAAATTGCTGATTCGTGGGATGATCTTGTTAGGATATATTAGACACTTTTCGTACCATACGGCTGCACGTGGTAACTAGTCTTCTTTACAAATATTTTGGTAAAGGTCTAAGTTTTAGCGGCGTGAATAACGATAGACTCCACGACTGCCCTAAAGAACTGTCTTTACAGTTTGTTAGTTAACCTTAACGTTTATACTGATAGGATTTTGCCCTTATGACCCAGTGGGTTGCTCAGCTTCCAACATTGTAAAGCTTCGACATTTATTAAACCTGTAAACCAACCGAATCTTGTTAAACAAGACAGAAAATACAAACAAAAACGCGGAGAATCCATTAAGCTCATATCACCGTTTCAGTTTCCCATTATTGTTAATTTTAATAAAGCGATAATACAGTATTTATGAGTGCATAAAAGGATGCCTAATTGATTAACAAATATAAAGGGTTGTGGTATTATTGAAATCTCCCATTATATCGTGATAATCCATGTCATTTAATTGCAAATAATAATAATTTATGCCAATTGAAAACAAAATGAATGTAATAACGTGATATTCGGTGTATGCGAAATGTATTCTATACACGAAAACCTTTCATGGATGACGAATTAAACACATGCGCATGATTTTGTTAATATAATCTGGTTTATTCAGCTTTGATGTTTTTTAATACCCTGGAGACATCTGGCGACTCTACTCAGAGATCAGATGTAAAATCGCTGGTTCGTTACTCCAGTATGTTATCGGGAATTATGACTCGTCGTATTTAAATCATCATTTATTTGATAAATGCAACCTCGGTTATATGCTGTATTTCTCTATCTACCAGTAAATGGGTCAGTATGTATGCCATTTTTATTCATTTTAAAGCATGATTAATTAAATTGAAAAAAAAAAAAACACCGTGACTCACTGGGCGTGTTACATAGCTCGAATGCGTGTAGGTAAATGTACGCGATGTGATGTTACCGGAGAAAAAACAGACTATATAAAAAAAGAATAGAACGATCACGAGAGAAACATGGATAATGTTCATGATCTCATGAGAGACGTGGATATTGTTCGAGATCAGGTACAATAATCAGCGAAGATAAGATGGACTGAAAATGTATTTTTCGTAGTCGTCGCCCTAAAAAAGTAAAAATGCCAAGCCATGAGAATTCGGATATAGTAGCAGAACAAATGCCTTTCATTAACAATTACTACGACATTGTCTCATTGGCCACTGTACACTTATTAACCCTTATCCTCGATTAACTTCTGGGCCTTGATAAGTGGTAACTTCTTTGTAACAAAACATTCTGATTAAAATTGGAGGAATATAATTAAGTGATTGATATAATCAAATTCTGTTTATATGGCAAAATATAGTTTAGCAAAAAGATTCAATAAGTTACACCTTAAGAAATTAGGAATTACATCGGCTAAAACTTTATATTTTAAAGTTTCTCATTATTATAATTGGTCCTTATTTGGACCTAAACGTAATTTATCCTCATTATTATATAAAAGGAACATTGTTTGTGCGTGTACGAACTCATTCCTTATAGACACCTTAACGGCTGGGATATTATATTGAAATTCCACAAAAATGTAATTTATACGCCTGGCAATGTTCTCAGAAAGGTTTTGTATCACAAAAATTCTAAAAGTGTCGATAATCAATAATCGTAAAAATTCGGTAAAAATGAAACAGGCGATTTTAACTAGATTTAAAACTTTATACAACCTAACATCACAGGTGCATTTGAGAATTGTTATTACCGCACAAAAACAAAGACCCGGAATAAAAAATCAGCAGTAGATTTTTTGATATGACAGTAACGCCTTGGAAATAAATGTTTAGTGCATACTTGACATTTGCATTTAAAACTTTAAGTCGAGCCGTTATATGTAAACATAATTTCATAAAATATACAGTAGGTTCTCTACAGTGCAATGGAAATAAAATGTACTGTGGGATAAGTCAGTGCGGGGAGGATTGTGAAGCTTCCTTCCGGCGCACTGCGGTTGGTTCGCACATATAATAATCGATTTGATTGAAAAATTGGCGATTTCGCTGATTTGGATTACAATAAAATATTGGGCGGTGAAATTTTCGTTAATTCTCATTCACTACCGGGCAACGACGTCTCTCCCTGCTAGTGTAATACTAAACTTTATTTTCCTTGGGGGTGAAGCTAAAATACATTGTCTGTACATGGATTAAACTAAAAAATACAAAAATATTGTGAAATTATTGGGTTTAATACATTCCTCTTACCCCTCTTCCACTAGTTTGCGTCGCGTTGACCCTTTTAATGCCTAATGCAATAGTGCGAAAACCAATATCGAAATGGAACAACTACCTGGACGGTCTATGAGGCAGAATTAATAAATGACAAACGAAAATACATAGACAAACTTAGAAAAATTATATTTGAACAGAAAAAAAAACACAACAAAATAGCTACTGACAAATAAACAGAACATTGCAATCAGTAACGCTTATATATAAAATGCTATGTATGTGTCTGACTGTCTGTCTCCATATTTTTACACCTCGCCTTCGAAACTAAAAGTGGCAGATCAGCACTAGGGGCTTCAGATGATTGGATTTTCTATGGAGCGTTCTTTTATGGGTTCTTAGCCGGTTAGGCTCTGTCGGTGGGGCATTAGAATACGCCGACTGCCCCCCTGCATAGGGTAAAAGTCCCTCAATGGGGGCCCTGGATATGACCTTAAACTATATCCAGTGGTGAGGGCCCCAGCTTGTGGGCTTTGGGGAGTGTGGAGCCACCCTTTAATTACCATTGCTCCCAGGTCCACTCTGACCCGGAGTGGTAGTACCTGTTAGGGTCCCAACTATGGGTTAAATAGAAACCGACGTGAAAACAACAAATATATTCTATTAAAAAAAAATTCTTCAAAATCTTTGGATTCGGCATTAAATAACCCGAAAAAGGTTGATATGCAGTAAAACAAAAACAACCAACCAACCAACCAACCAAATCTTAGCCGGTTAAAATAGTTTTTAAGGGGTCAAATATAGGTAAAAATGAAAAGAATCTTTATAAATTGTGTACATTCATCTTAGCATTTTGATCAGTTCATATATGTGTCACGTTGTTACGGTAGTAATATCACCAGTTACGGTTTCGATGATAGCTGATGGCACCCAAATATTTCTTTTTTTACTTTTGAAATCACGACTTTATGAGAATATCTGGACAAATTAAAATATCATATTTAGGGGACTTTTACACTAGGGTTACTCCCCCTCCCCCGGCGCTAGTAATATATAGAAGCTAGAAAACCGTCGTATTCCATATCGTAACCTGAATAAAACCGTATCCTGGGATTACCTTATCTTGGATTTCTATTGTATCGAAAAAAAACTCAAGGAGAACAACAAGCTCTCTGGCAAAAAGACGAAACGGCAAACTACACAATAGTAAAGTAGTTGAATACAAAACACCGATTGCGTGAGAAGCGCACTGCATTGAAAATATTTAAACTTTTGTTATACAAACAAATATTTACAAGCAATCAAAATTATTATTTAATTTTCCTAACTTTGCGATAAAAGATTGATAACTTGCATTATTTTGATTTTCCCGATTACTGCTCATCTTTAAATAAATTTCACACTATTTTGGTAAATATAATTTCGGCCTCTAACAAGTGTTTTTTTTTCTTCTTGTTTTGTTGGGAGGGGGTTCTGGATATGACCATAAACTATATCTGATGGTGAGCCCCCAGCTTGCGGGCTTTGGGGAGTGTGGAACTACCCTTTAGTTGTCATTGCTCCCAGGTTCACTCTGACCCGGAGTGCTAGTACCTGTTAGGGTCCCAACGATAGGTTAAATAGAAACCGACTTGAAAAAAACAACAAATATATATTCTATTAAAAAAATTCTTCAAAATCACTGGATTCGGCATTAAATAATCTGAAAAGGGTTGATAGGCCGCAAAACAAACAACCAACCAAGTGTTTTTATTTATTTTTTTATTTATTTCACGAACTCGAAAATCTTTCTGTCAAACTCGGAAATCTGCACGGAATTTCAAACGATATTTTTCATTTAATACACATTACGTTCATTTCATCAGCAATGATTAGTTATGAGTAGGACTACGACAACAGCATATTCTTTTCCTTGTTTCGACTATCGAGTGTGTATCCGTTGATATACTTATATGTTTTTATATAGCGTGATGTGGTTCTCGGTTGATTAACTGTGTCTAACTGTGTCGGATATAAACTCGAGAGTCAAAACAATGAAAAGAATATTCTGTTGTCATAGCCCTAGAGATGAGTAATCTTTATTTTTATTATTCGCATCTCCAGAACTGGGGATTTTACCTTTAACCAACATAAAATGTGAAATACAACTGAATTTTATCTCGTACGTTTTTCATTGCAGCACTGGTCCCTAAGAAGATCGAAGGTTGTAAGAATAACGCCCAAGACAGGTAACGTTGTCCGAATATTCTAAGATTACACATGTTATCAGAGTTCTTACGTTTCTGACTTTTAGACATAAGCATTGGTTATTCGTATTATTTTTATAGTCATCGGATTACTGTACTCGTCTTGAGACGCATTTTCACAATATTTCGTTCGATGCGACCTTCGGTCTTCTACAGGAGTATCTTGTCAAAATCTTGAATGTTTCTGTCGAGCTCGGAAAGTCGAACGGAATTGTAATCGAATGTAATCCTTTATTTACTCTACGGGGGTATAATGTTCTTGTTCTGTCACCCATATGTGGATTGACATCCTTAGTAAAATAAAAATAAGAAAAATGCAATTATGAATTACTTAGAACGTCTATCATGTCAGGGCTGTCGAAACGAGAGCATGCTAACCCGTGAAGTAAATAATAAGGTTCCGTTCGAAATTCCGTCCAGCCTCCATAGTTCGATAGAAGGAGTCCCGAGTTCAACAATATAGAGATGAAGAGAGTCAGAGATTACATCAACAGAACAATGAGTAGAGTAATCTGAAGAATCCAGAAAATAATACGGTTTTCATTTTTCTAAATATGGTGATCTATGGTCTAACGAAAAAACACAAAATATCCATCCTCCGTCAAACTACTTCCCTACTCTCTCTATTTGAAAAAATTAAAAGAAAAACCCATAATATTTTTGGCCACGCTAAACGATCAACCAGTGGCCTGTCAAAGTTATGCTTTGCGAGTGTGTTAGAAGGCAAAAAAGACAGAGGAAATTCAAGTAGAAGGTGGAGAGAACATTTTTCGATCTCTTAACAGTTGGGTGTCCATTAACCAACTTGCCCTGGATTGAAAGGAATGGAGAAGTATAAATCGCGTGGGTTCGCAATCCGCACCAAACGAAATATACGACTCATGTGGATGGTATATCTTCACTTTTATTTTGTGTAATATTTTTGTACTTGAGTAAGTGCGTTAAAATATGAATCAACACTTTGGAAGCAAGTTGCAAATTAGATGTCCTAGGCACAAATTGGTGTGTGATTCATCTTTTTTCGTTTTTTTTTTTTTTTTTTTTTTAGTGAGATCAATGTTTAAGCAACCTAGGGCAAACGGGTTGGGGTATTGAGGACAAACACGTGAATCCATTCGGCCAGCAATAAATAATAATATAAAAAACACGGATTCGCCCAGGCGCATCTATGAGTTCAGAATGGACGATCGGTCAGCCTTATTAACAAGATGGAGATGAAGGTGCACGCCTGGTTGAGCAGCAGCTTATTAAAGCGACACGGGCGCTTGATTAATTTCAGATGTGAGTCAGGTCGGGTAGGAAAATCTAAAGGTAGAAAGAAAATGAATAAAAGATGAGAAGAAAAAAGGGTCGAAATAAAGAAAAAGAAAGAAAGGCAATAATATGAATGAAAATGTGCACAGAATAGATGAAGGAAGGAAGGAAGGATGTAGAAAAGAGAAAATGAAGGAAAGAAATGAAATAAAAAAAGATTAGACAAGAAATAAATACCAAAGCCTCAAATAACCTATAATATAAATCTCACCTGTCTGTTTAAATGTACGTATGTATGTATGTATGTATGTATGTACATTAAAGTTCTGTAAGTTTTAAAAAAATCTGTTCATCCGTTTCGGAATCTATATGGAAGGAACTCACTTACAAAGACAATCACATTGACACACCGGTTCTCGTCAGATCACCGAAGTTAAGCAACGTTGAGCCTGACCAGTACCAGATGGGTGACCATTTGGGAAGGCTAGGCGTTATATGGTGTTTCCGCTCATCTCGGCATTGTTTCCAGTCATCCTGAACCTTCAGTTGCCTCTGGTATTCAACAATGTCGGCTCAGGAGAGGTGGGGTTTGAGATTGCGCAACTCTTGCCACAAAAATTTCACGCGCAGGCACCCTTACAGTGGGTATCCATAGTCTGGTAGGACTGAAGGAAGCCTTTTTATGTATGTATGTATGTATGTATGTATGTATGTATGTATGTATGTATGTATGTATATCTGTTTAAAACTTTCGCCAGAAGTGACGGATTTTCCCGAGATCCGTCTCGTTTTGAAGCTCGCGTCTTCGGACGACAAATATAGAACAATTTGCTAAAAACGTTAATTCCTTCATTTCCTACAAATCATCGTATCAGTTGCAATGACTTTACTAATTTCAACTTTCTGAACTTCCGGTCGCGTCTAGGAGTAGGTGTAAGATATCACGTTTTCTATTACATTTTTTGCGTCAGGAGTTCGAGGCTGCCTGCCTACTACCGTTTTTTTCTTTTTTTTTTTTTGCTCAACACACATCTTCAAACATCAGGGCAACGCCGGGCACCCAGGCCAGTGAAAAAATAAGCACGAAATGAAATGACAAAATTAAAAAAAAAAAACAGAAAATAAAAAGAAACAATGGACTAAAAAAAAAATAGAAAGTTAACAAAATATAAAAGGAAGGTAAAAAGAAACAAGGAAAGATGGAAATAAATAAACAAAATCGAAATACTAAATAATACATGCACAAAAAGAAGCGTTAACGTACAAATAAAGTCACATGAATAAATATCCCTAGAAATATCTGATGGAAAAAAGAAAAAAATGGGAATGAAGGAACGTGAAAAAATGAGGTGGAATATCGGCATATGAGTTGCTGAAAAAAAACGAATGAACGTACGAGGAAATTATTAACGAAATATGACGAGATGAAACGAACAAAAAAAATAAGATAAGAGAAAATATCAATCGCAACAAATAAAAAAAAAGAAAGAGAAATGAGAAAAATGAGAGAGAAACGCGATAAAATATATATATATATAACAGCGTGCGTGTGGACATCTTTAGAGCATTAAGTTAACTCAGTACTTGTGCAGCGTTTGCAGTAAAAAGTAATTGACTTTTGCCCATGCAGATTTACGCGAAACCACGTAAAAAAGGTCAATTGAGAAAAAAAAATGAACCAGTACCAAATCTTATTGAGTTGACGTTAAAATAGAAAATAAATGAAACTTATATTAGAAAAACACTCATCGTATGTCAATTTTAAGCAAATATGAAACTATTTATATTTTGATGACAACAATAATAACACTTGTTATATATATATATATATATATATATATATATATATATATATATATATATATATATATATATATATATATATATAGATAAAATATATATATACTAAAGGGGAGACCCGACGTTACCAAGATGATGATCAACGAATATTCCACACTCCTGTATTTTTATTGTCATCAACCTCTATGAAATAGTCCGAGATGAAGCTTCACATGCCTTTATGCAGTAACTTAGTCCAAAATATATGTTATTCTACATCACACTAGAAAATCAATTGTTTCATCTATTAAATTCTTTTGTATAAACTTCTGTCGACTTAACGAAAAAAAAACAATGAATTAGATCACGTAATGATAGCATAAAATAAATAAATAAAATAAAAAATGAATAAAAAATAAATAAATAAATAACAAAAGAAAAACACGTAAATCTCCAAGTCTTATTCTTTGCAGTTAATTAAAAAAATAAAAATAAATTTACGTGCGGAGTTTGAATCTACAAACCATTTCATGCAAAAAGTAAATAAATAAATAATATAAATAAATAAAATAAAATAAAAACACGCTATCAACTTACCCACAGAAGGATTTTCCAAGCCCGTTGTTCTATTATTGCTGCTAACCGACTACATGTCAAAAGTGACTTTACCGAAGATAGATAAACTAAAATATCGGTTTCAATTATCGATTATCGGTAATTATCGGGGATATACTGAGACAAAACTTAACTTAAATCACTCCCAGACTTATACACTAAATTCCGTAATTTTTTAAAGAAAATCTGTTTATCCTATTCGGAGTCTATAAGGAACGAAATCACACACACAGACAAAGTTGTATTAAGATAAGTGTATATATATATATATGTGTGTGTGTGTGTGTGTGATTGTGTGTGTGTGTGTGTGTGGTTGTTTGTTTTTGTTTTACGGCATATCAACCCTTTTCAGATTATTTAATGCCGAATCCATTGATTTCGAAGAATAAATTTTTAATAGAATGTATAGCTTTTTTTTTTCAAATCGGTTTCTATTTAACCCATAGTTGGAACTCTAACAGGTACTACCACTCCGAGTCAGAGTGGATCTGGGAGCAATGGGAATTAAAGGTTGGTTCCACACTCTCCAAAGCCCAAAAACTTGGGCCTCACCATCGGATAGAGGTAAAGGTCATATCCAGGACCGTGTGTGTGTGTGTGTGTGTTTGTGTGCGTGTGTGTGTGTGTGTTTGTGTGCGTGTGTGTGTGTGTGTGTGTGTTTGATAAGAAAGATGAATAGAAAGGCTGTACTTGTCATGCATTTAGACTAGACAAAACAAAACAAACTGGATTCTTGACATAAACCTATATTTAGTGACTTCTACCACACTTTGTAATACATTGTTATTTACCCGTTTTTCTTCCGTTGAAAATTGAGCAGAAATATATCGGGATATAGATGGTCTCCTCTTTAGTACTAACGAAGCTCAACGTTTCAGAAACGGCGTGGCAATGTAATTATACCCAACATAAAACCATTTATTTATATTTACGAGTAAGTTATCATGTCAAATTATTCCGCGTAATCTATATATTAACACGATAGCGTGTGTGTTATTTGTGTGTGTGTGTGTGTGTGACACTTATATCCGATTCCTTATATTACTTGTCCTAAATAATCTTCATAAGTTTTGGTTTCGGTTTCGATTATAGCAGCTGGCATTGAAGTCATCTATTTCTTGTTATAAATATTTTTTTCAAGAATTACTCAGAAGGTTTGTGTTTCGGTTACGATTGTAATTGATGGCATCCCAATAATCTACTTTTTTATCCCTAATTTTATCAGGGAATCTTCATTAGATTTTGCTTTGGTTTCGATTATGGCTGAAGGAACACGAGTCATGTATATATATATATATATATATATATATATATATATATATATGTATATATATATATATCTGTGTGTGTGTGTGTATATATATATTCCTACGTTACAATTTCAGTCTCGATTAAAGATAATGCACGCAAGTCATGTGGATATATATATTTTACATCGCAACTTTATAATATATAAATATCGATAGAACATTAACTCTATAATAATATATACGAAATTTGCTAGAATTAAAATATCATATTTAAGCATACTTTACGAGCCAGCTTTGTCAATCGTGCCTGCTAGCTTAGATAAATACGTTTCCAGTTTTAACAATAAAAGCTTCAATAATATAAGAGCGTCTCCATTTACACTGAACATCTACAGAATGCCAAGATCAATATATTACATATGAATGAGTCCCCCGTGGAATTTCAACAGGTCTCGCTAGTATATAATAAACACATAGAGCATTACTTCTATAATAATACATGCGCAAAATGGATAAATTAAAATATATTGTTTAAGCGTATTGTACGACTGGATGTCGCCGGGCTGCTGGCTAGTACAAAATAAAGGAAAAATGATAGCAGGAATAAAAGGGAAAGGTCCAGAAGGCTAACACATGAAAGACAAACGGAAGAACATAATGGAGGAGGTGATAATCTGGTCCAAAATAATGACAACAAAAAATAAATAAATTAAAAATATAACAAAAATTTTAAAAGGGAACTAAAGAGAAAAAAAAACAAACTAAAAAGCAACCCCCAAAAAAGTAATAAAAAATACGAGGCCATTTATATGTAAGGCGGGGGGGGCGTGAGGAAGAAAAAAAAACGCTGATGCTAAATTAAATGCAGGGATGTTTTCTTATAAATAACCCTCTCCCCATCCCCGCCACGAAAAAAAAAACACACCGAAGAAGCGGTCGAATATTGCAATTGGCTATTCAAGTGAAGCATTTAATGTTTTGGAACGCAAATATGCCTCATAACGTTGGAAACGCGTACGCACTGGATTTGGCGAGCTCGTAGAACATGTCCAAAATAAAAATTAAAAAATACGCACGAAAACAAAAGGAAAAGAAAAAAGAAACCAATATGGAGGCAGTT
Organism: Euprymna scolopes; assembly: GCF_053919585.1. Taxonomy (NCBI): domain Eukaryota; kingdom Metazoa; phylum Mollusca; class Cephalopoda; order Sepiida; family Sepiolidae; genus Euprymna; species Euprymna scolopes. The sequence goes on along the minus strand of NC_136497.1, from coordinate 126,610,734 downwards.
TTAACGCTTTTTTTAAAAAAAAAAAAGCATTACAGAGATATCTCTCGTTTAGAATCGTTTTCAAAATATGAAATTTCAGGTGATCAAAAAACTGGCGAACAATTGTATCCAAGTGCAAGTATGAGAGTCATTGTTAAACTACTTCAATAAAAAAGAATTACAAACAGATTCTTGTTGCGAATGTGATTTTTATGTGAGAATTGTTTATTGATGCAGATATAAACATATATATATATATATATATATATATGATGATTGAACGGCTTGTCAGACGTGTGCCTTTCCCTCAGACAATTAAAGTCTATGAGCCCAAAAATGACTTCCATCGCCACAGAACCATTTTTATAGATAAATGCCCGAGGGAGTATCTATACACATATGATGTTACAGAGTCTAAGCTTTGTACGACAGCTAAGTCTCTATCTCTCTCTCTCCCTCTCTCTCTCTCTCTCTCTCTCTCTCTCTCTCTCTCGGTTCAAAATGTTGAGTTCCAGCAACAAGCAAGATAGCCAGCAACAAGTAAAAGTGAAGACCAGCTTTGTGCGGGTACTGGTCTCCCGCTTTATGGTGTTTTAAATCAGAGATTTGCTTCTCCTAGAAAGGTTGCCTTCAACACGCCTTACTGGAGCCCTATCCACCCTACAACACACATACATACACACCAACACACACGGTGCTACTTGGCCGTTGGACCCGAAAAATGGTTCATTCGCATGCCAGGTCATATCATATTCTACTGGTAACATGCAACCCAATACTACCTGCGTCATCGTCGGGTCACCGGCGACTAAACTGGTTCCCCCACCAGACTTGTTTGGTGAGAAGGATGGCTAATCTCCCTGAAGGATTAAAAACAAAACCTTCCAAAGGGCGAATGATATATATATATATATATATATATATATATATATATATATATATATGAGCAAAAAGTTAATAAAATATGTTAAAAAAAACACTTTGAAAAAGAGTTAAACACATATTAAATCTGAAAAGGAAACACTTGATAAGTGGATAGTCCGTAATCCGCGAAGTTTCGAAGAATATTTCCTTCTCATCAGAGGGTAGGAATTAGCAAGATCCATGATCGGATCTTGCATGCAAAAGTATTTGATGAAACAACAAGTAAGTCACAGATCTTACTTGATAACGAAAAGTGAAGCAGAGGGAATATGGCGAAGAAAAAGATGATTACAAGTGAATGAATAGTCTGGTGAAAGGTAAATAATCCAGTGACGGTAAAATCAAAATCTATAACTTCAAGAAAGTTAATTGAATTTCTATTTGCACAAGTAAAATCCAAGGAAGTTCCTGTAATTGGAAGATGCCCCAAAATAATCCAAAGGCAGAAATCCATAGAATAATTCACAAAAATGTGTACAAGGGAAAAAGGGGAAAAAATTTCAATAATATTAATAAAAAAGAGGTATGCTTTTCACTCTACTGTATACTCTCTCTCTCTCTTTCTTTCTCTCTCTCTCTCTCTATATATATAAATATGTATATATATATATATGTATATATATATATATATATATATATATATATATATATATATATATATATATATATATATATATATATATATATATATAGTAAAACACCGGGGTAGGACATAAAGATGAGTAAAAAAATATAGTATAGTACATAATCCACACAAACAAAACGTTAAAAATAACACCGTGAAGCGGGGCAAATACCTTAACTAGGGGACAGAAAAACCATTGTATTTCACATCGTAACCTGCAAAAAACGTATCCTAGGGCCGCTGAGACACTGGTTTCTACTGCATATATATATATATATATATATATATATATATATATATATATATATATATATATATATATATATTGATATATATTGTTTAAACCTAATGCAAATTAGAGAAAAGGCTCAATGAATATAAAAGAGATATAAGTAATAAAAATTCTCGAAATGCATGATTCTCTCATTCATTGCAGTATAATCACACTTTTGACTTAAAAAAATCCGAAAGATTTAAATTTATTTAATATGATCCGTTTATAATCCATCTTTCTCTCCCCTTTCTCTCTCTCTCTCTCTCTCTCTGTCTATCTAACTATCTATCTCTCTATCCATCCATCTATCTATTTATCTATCTATCTATCTATCTATATATATATATATATATATATTGTTATTTGTTTTTTTTTCATGCTTGCATGCACAAATGTCTTATGTAAACGAAACTATTAGCGTAAAGGTGAAAATAAATGCCGATCATTATATCCGAATCAAACCAGGAAGCAAGCTTTTGCTCTATTTCCTAAACCCCCATCTAATGTCCCCAAAAGTGTTGCAACATATATATATATATATATATATATATATATATATATATATATATATATACATATGAGCAAACAATTAATAAAATATGTTAAAAAAACACTTTGAAATGAGTTAAAAAGATATTTAATCTGAATAGGAAACACTAGATAAATGGATAGTCCTTAATCCGCGGAGTTTCGAAGAAATACTCTCCTTCTAATAAGAGGGTAGGAATTAGCAAAATGCGGGATCGGATTTTGCATGCAGAATATTTGATGAAACAACAAGTAAGTCAAAGATCTTACTTGAAAACAAAATAAGTTAAGCAGAGGGAATATGGTAAAGAAAAAGGTGATTACACATGAATCGATAGCCTGGTGGAAGATAAAAAATATAGTCACGGTAAAATCCAAATGTAAAACTTCAAGAAAGTTAAAAGAATTTCCATTTGTACAAGTAAAATCCCGTAATTGGAAGAAGATGGTCCATAATAATCCAAAGGCAGAAATCCATGGAATAATTCACAAAAATGTGTACAAGGAAAAAAATAATATTAATAAAAGAAAAATAAGATGTGCTTTTCACTCTACTTCCGAGACATAACTATAAATAAATAAAGATCAGGGAAGAGAAAGGAGAGAAAAAAACTGATTAAGTTAAATATAAAATATAAAATAAAGGGAAACACAAGCCAAAATGACCCAGACAGGAAATGTTAAAGGCGCGAAAATATATATAGGGCAAAATAATATAGGTCAACTGAAATTTACAGGTCATCACTTAAAAAATGTCAGCAAGAGTTGTAAACCGACACTAAAAGAAAAATAAGAATAAATAAATAAATATATAATAAATAAATAGAAAATAAAGAATAAATAAATAAAATATAATGAAAATAAAATATAAGATATAATATATAATATAAAATAAAATGAAATAAGAATAAAAAAAAATATTTAATATTAAATATCATTCTTTAATATCTATAATTTACTTTAATTTTACCATCTTGGATCATTTTGGTGAATTCAATTGTAATTTTCAATTTACATATATATATATATATATATATATATATATATATATTGCAACATATGTATATATATATATATCTATATTCATATATACATAAACATTGTACATATAATAGATATAAAATTTGGTTAAAGTTCGGTATACAGAAGTAAAAATCCAAAGGAATCGTGTCATTGTAAATTTGTCGATGTAATCTACAAGGCAGCATTCCGTGAAATATTTCATAAATTTGTACAAGGAAATAAAGAATGAGTTTAAATTATAAAAAGAAAGATACATTTTGTCGTAGAATGAAGAAATGGAGAGATTGTAAGACGCTTCTGTCGAGGCCGACTTTCTAATTTCGAATTAAAAAAAAAAACAGAAAAGATTAGCGGTGATTAAGTTAGTTTTAGAATCGGATAGAATATGTCACAATGACCCAGATAAAATAAGGTTGAAGTGGTGCAAAAATAAGGACAAAAAGTGGTCAAATAAAATGTACAAGCAATGCGTTAAAAACGAAATTATCAGCCGGAGTAACAAGATTGACACAAATCAATTGCCTGGAATGAGTAGTCATGAATTATGGATTGTTTCTAAGTGTAGGGCTATGAGTTTAATGTGGGATTGTCTATATTTAATAGATTGGGAAGAGCATTTAAAGTTGTGATACAAAAACTGGGAACGGTACAACAATATATATAAAGCATAAAGGAAATAAAGAATTAGAGTTAAAAGTATAAAGTTATAAAGTGCTAAGAAGGGATGTAGAAAAGATTTCTATATTCTTGGATCATATATCTGAAGGGTTTATATACGAACTATGTAATTTCAAATTTGACATATTTGAATTTGGTCCTTTGTTTGCAATAGGCGATCAGCTCTTTTTTGGAGTTTATTATATTGCTACTTTGAGGGGAAGTAATTATTGTTATATCTTCGGTTGTGCAAAGTGACATGACTTAAACCCTGGATTATAAGACTAAACCTTATTTAGGATAATCAATTTAATTGAGAACGGAGTATTATTAGACTAAAGTGTTTTAATTAAAATGGTTAGAGATGTTCCGTGGTTATTATTAGAATTCTGATTGTTAAAATATGCGTGGTTTCCTATTATTTTCCTTATTAAAACTCAAATACCGGCGATAGATGTATGTGTTTTTTATTTGCTCCACGTCTTATATTAGTTTGTTGATTGTACTGGGGAGATAGTTTAAAGTTTGTTTAATGTGATGAAAATAGGGCGGTACAATGATTGTCGGAATATTGTTTTGGAGGGGATCATGATTATTATTATTATTATTATTATTATTATTATTATTATTATTATTATTAATGCTAGTTTGGATTATTGTAAGTAGATGGGCTGCTTGATCCCTTTATTGAATCAGTATTTCTATCATATGGTTGGCTGGAAGGGAGAGAACTTAATGACAAAATATTAGTGTCTGTGATTTACTTTATGTTTGGGCCGCATTACATCTACAGTCTCCTATTCAGTGTATCCATGCGCACATGTTATTATATTCATCTAATCTTAATTATGTTTTTTGTGGACTATTTTCCTCATCATTTTAGTAGAGGATATTGGTTCGCAATAAATAAAGTCAAAAAATATCACTTA
>NC_136497.1:126558295-126603295 GCF_053919585.1 Euprymna scolopes | reverse complement strand
TAATAATATGTGAATGTTATATACTTAATTGCCTCGGGTATTATCATTGATCGAATCTGAATTCCAGACGACATACCATGCTCAAAATATCGCGCAATTACGCTCATCTAAGCATTGATATCGATCCATACGTGAATAAACTAATCGCTTTTGACGTATACTAAGATAGTGATGATAATTGGCGCCATTTTCCACCTGTAATAAAATACTAAACGACAACACAAGATTATCCTATTAAATGCATCGAGTCGAAATTGATGGATTCTTATCATAAACCGGAAGTTCTTAAATCTTACCTGTGGAGAAAAACGCGGGAAACGAGATAGTTTTTTTCATTTTGTTTTAATGGAGTATATTTAGTTCCGTTTTTTTTTTTGTGTAAAAATTTGTGTATTTTTTTATTGTTCTGTATTATTCCCTACATCAGTTGTACTTTTTAAAATTCATTATTTTTATTATTTAGTTTCTGGGGCAGATGTCGTAGCAGTTTGGATCCACGTTGAAATGCTCATCATTCTGTTGAGTTTAAGATGGTAAAACTAAAGAGAGGTACACATTCGCACACATTCTATTTCTCTTTTTCTCGCTGTTTTTCGATCCATGTCATTATCCTTGTGCGCCACATTTTTTTAAAAGTAAATTAACTTTTCAAACTCTGCAGAGTTTACGAAAAAAAACACGTGTATAAAAGAATCTGCTCGCTTTTTTTCTCTCTCTTTCTCTCTATCTACATATAAATCTCCCTATATTCTTATTTATGGGTCTGTCTTTCCTCCTTCATTCTCCTTTTCCTATTTATTTTTTTTTTCTCTTCGTATCTTATTTTTCCCCTATATTTATATATGCAGCTAAGTTGCTTTCCTTTTTGCACTATTTCATATATCCAACTACTTCCGGAGCTTTGGGCAGTCATTAAGAACTCTACAAAGTTTATGAGATAAATAAAAAAAAAATATAATGAGTAATAAATTACTCTATCTATCTATCTATCTATCTATCTAAATATATATTCATATATTTATCTAAATATCTATTTATCTATCTATCTAAATATTTATCTGTATACATAGATACACCTGCAGTGCCCTCTGAACTTCTCCTTTCTGTCCGCAATGCACTTGTTCCGTTCTAGCAACTTCTGGAAAACCCCATGGAATTTCTCCTGTTTGAACGTGTCAATGACCCTTTTCACAGCGTCTTTCATCCCCTCAAATGTCTCATAACTATAGCATCTAACGTTTTCTTGGAGCTAAGGGAATAACAAAACGACACTAGGAGCAATGTCTGGACTATAGGAAGGGTGACGAACTATCTTGCTGCGTATGTTGGTCAAATAATATGTGGCAAGGATGGAGTTATTAATTTATTCATCAGCGTAAATCTACCGAACCTTCACTTCCTAGCGTATAATTGTGTATACAGTTCTGAAACTAACATAAAACTGTACATTTATTGTCTCTATCAACTCACGACGGTCCTTATCCATAAAATTACGTGTTTTTTCTAATTAACACTGGTGTTCCTTGAGTCTAGTGTACCACGCAAAAACTGATGATCGATTCATGCAAGATGGTCCAAAATCAGTCTGAAGTAGTTCATACGTTTCTGTACGGTTTTATTACAAGTTTAAAATAGAATTATATTACATATCGGTCTTCTAAATGCCCGCTCAGCCAGATAGCATTTTTTTGAAATTCACCAGCTGTGAGAATTAGGCTTTAGTAGGGTGTATTCCACTTCCTGGGGTAGCTTGCTATTTGTAAAATCATAAAAATTAGTCAGCCATCTCATAAGATGTATAATATGCAAGAGTCTACGGCGATGTTAAACTGAAAATGTCTGGAAACTATCAATCCATATTTATGTATCACTATGTGTATGTCTATCTATCTATCTATCTATCTATCTATCTATCTATGTATCTATCTAGTTATCTATTTATCCATCTATCTATCTACCTATTTCCCAATCTATCGATCTCTATCTATCTAAATATCTATTTATCATGATCTCCATATTTTTTTTACAAAAGAGTCACCACTTATCAAGTCCCGGAGGGGAATATGTCAGTCATCGTTAGTCATGGTAGTAGTGGCAATTTTGTACATTGGATTACTTAAGGGGATGGCTCATCAAGAATGTGTTTACGTTGGACTTGAAGACAATCAGATTGTAGTCAGCTAGAAAGCAGGAAAATGGTAGAGAGTTCCACAGGCGTGCAGTTCTAAGCAAAACACTTTTTTCATAGAATCTAGGTTTAGGTTTGAGCACAGATAAAGAGTGGAGAATTATTGATAGAGGTTTCAGCTTATGCGAGTGTTTCTCGTGAAAGTCAGGCCAGGGAGAACCATAGATTGATGCTCAGATAAGCAATTGCCATGAAAATAACCATAAAGCTGAGAAAAGCTGGCGACGTCTATTTTTTGGGAAAGATGTTTCACAGAAGAGAGAAGGGTACCCCCCACAAGGCTACGTAATCTATTTTGAACTTTGTCAAAACAGGATAAGCTCCCCAGATGTGGGAACAGCACTCCATCCTTAGACGCGCTTGGCTCTTATACGTGTAGAGAATTGCATCAGCAGTGCCATACCTACTGGAACCGTAGAATGATGCCACAATTTTCCCAGCAGCCCGGGCAACGAATCTGATGTACGTGTTCCATCTAATCTCAGGAGTAAAAGTCTGCGTGAATCTAATTGTTCCTCCTCTTTTTTTTTTCTTTTACTCTTTCACGTTCTTCGTGTGTTTCTTCTCTTCTCTCTGTTTTCTCTGTGATTATTATTATTATTATTATTATTATTATTATTATTGTTGTTGTTGTTGTTGTTATTATTATTATTATTATTATTATTGTTGTTGTTGTTGTTATTATTATTATTATTATTATTATTATTATTATTGTTGTTATTATTATTATTATTATTATTATTATTATTATTGTTGTTATTATTATTATTATTATTGTTGTTGTTGTTGTTATTATTATTATTATTATTATTATTATTATTATTATTATTATTATTATTATTTTCGGGAACATTTGACATACCCATCAACGTCCAAAGGTTTCTTTAAACATCTTGAGATTTACAGAGGTATAAAAAAACGAGGCTTAAAATCACTACTACTACTACTACTACTACTACTACTACTACTCTATATATTTGCTTTTTACTACTACTACTACTACTACTACTACTCTATTTATTGATCCCTTTTATTTGTTTCTTTCTTTCTTTGTGTATCTATCCCTGTATTCTTATTTAACTTTCTATTTTCCAACCCCCTTCCATCCTTGTCTTTTCTTTACTGCTCCTATCATTTGACTTATTCATCTGCTTCTAACATTTTATTTATTTTATTTTTTTTTCTGCAGAGTGTACGAGGATATAACTCTCTCTATCTATATCAACCTCTATCACTCTATTCATCTATCTGTATTTCTCCATCGCTTTCGTATCTCTCTTTCTTGTTTATCTTTCTTTGTGTACCTATTTTCTTTTTCTTTTTTTTTCTTTCTCCGTTTCTTCTTCTGGCGCTTACCCTATTATTCCCCCTCATTCCGCATACGTTGATTAATCTATCTGCGTTCGAGGATCGCTTCATCGATTTACATTTTAACATCTGCTTAGTTTACGATCTAAAGCAAACGCGCATGAAAAACAATACTCTCCATTTCGTTCACTCTCTTTTTTTTATCTTTCCCCTATCTCACTGTAATTCTTTCATTTCTTCTCCTTTATCTTATCCTTCCCTCATTCCTCATCTTCCAGCATCTTCCCATGCATTTCGTTCATCTCGGTAACGTTTGATTTATCCATCTGCATACAAAGTTATCTTCATCAATTTGCTTTTTAATTTATGATCACCTGTTTCCCTCCGTAATAAAACAAATATCCCCTTCCCCCCCAAAAAAAAACTATTACAATAGACGTAAAATTGATTTTTAGCGAGTTTTGCATTAGAAGAACTATTTTTCCATCAGCAACTATTATTTTTGTTCAAGCCATTTCATCATTATTTTACGTACACATTATCAGCATTTTACATATATGTCTTTTTTTTTTTTTTTAAAATCTGCGTAGTTTTTTCCCGACATTTTTTTAATTCAGCAAATTTCCGACATCTTCGTCTGAGTATTTTTTTTAGCAATGTTTATTTCTTGCTCATTCGTAGCATGTTTTTAAAGACTTTTTTACGGTTTTAATTATTTTGTTTTTTTTTTCAATATTCTTTCTTTCTCAAGACTCGAGTTTATTTTTGCATTTTCGTGTGTTTTCCACTTCTTTCATCAATCACGTCACCCCAGCCTCATCCCTCTACTCTCGTATCTCATCATTTTTTTTTACTCCTTTATTCGCATTTTAGTTTATGGATTTTAACCTTCACCCATCCGAAAACAAATCAATGCCAATGAAAACTAAAGGAGCTACCTTGGAATAGGGACCAGCGTATATGAAGGAGCCTATATGTCTGTCTGTCTGTCTCCATAGTTTCAAACTATCAAACTATCTAATCGAAACTAAAACTCCGAAGAGCAGCGCCAAGGACCCATAATAATTTGATTATTTACCGACTGTTCTCTCCGAATCTTTAGCCGGTTAAAATATCCTTTAAGGGGTCCAAAATGGGTCAAAATTGAAAAAAAAAAATTATACATTCAGCTTATTTTCTTCTTTTTTTTAAATTTAATCAGGTCATATACGGGCCACGTTGATACAGTGGTAACGTCACCAGCTTTAAAAGCTACAGTTTCGATTCCAACTGATGGCACCCAAATACTGTTTTCTCACTTTTGAAATTACGATTCTATAATAATATATACAAAATCTGGACAAAATTAAAATATCATATTTAAGCGTATTTTATACCCGGGCAAAGCGGCCCCCGGTTAGTATACGTTAATAGCATATATAAATTTGTCAATGGTTTTAAAGTTGGAGAAACAGAGAGGAATTTGATATTTTTAATTACAGCGGTAGCAAAATTAATCTATTAAAATAATGGTTTCGAGTGTCTGGGATATCTACGCTGAATGGGCGAGCTAGTGCCAGTTTTCAAGTTTACTATAGATCATTTACTTTTAACGGATAAAAGTTACAGGACTAAGTTCATAGAAACATATTTCGTTAAAACGGCTTAAAAACGTACAAGAGTGACGTCATGGGACAGGGGCGGGGTGTCGGTAGACAACAGGGGACCTGAAAAAGTTAGAGGGTCTGCTTTGCATTCTGTCTAAACTGGAGAGATGAATGTCTGACGCCCCACCCTTGATGATGATATCATAATATTCTATGCATAGAAGAATGTTTATTTAAAGCATAACGGTGTACTGCAAGCGAGACTTTTTTGTACAACTGCCGCCAGTAAAACCTTGGATTAGTATGGCGCGTTAGTGAGTTCTCAATTTAGAAGCTGAGTAGTATAGTGTAAGACCTCTTACAGTTTAGATTATTGTGTTACAAGAAATACCCTTTTTTCTTGTAAGTAAGAAAAACATTAAATAAGTAAAGATGAGATTAGATAGACCGGGAAATAGGTTCAGAAATAGGTTCAGAAGTAGGGTTAGAAATGGAATGCAGAATTTCGCATTGTTCAATTTGATATAAAATAGAAGATATGTTTGAGTAAAAGGAATTTTGATTGTTCAATTCTTTTTTATGAAAACTGAATTAAAATAAGGTCAGTTAGAAGACGAACAATAGCAAATGTAAATATGTTGAAAAATAAGTTAGGTCTAAAAATACGTTTAAAGAATTCTTTGTCTGCAGAAATGGTTTGGGCATGTGCGAACCATACATGTTTAACCCACGTGAGTTCCCAACGTATATGTGACAGGTGTTTGAAGCCATACATGGCGTCATAGCAGAAAATGAATTCTCAATATAGTTTTCTAGTTTTAAGAGACAGACGAGTAGACAGAGTTGGAGACAGGAGGCAGTTGAGCAGGGTCCCTTTGGAAGCGAGGGAGGAAGTTTGAATCATGTAGTCAACTTTGACTTCCTGGATGTCAACATCATTGCGACCGGTCGAATGTAATAAAAGAACACGTCATATTTTGTAACTGTGTCTTGTGTCATCTTTCTACCAAATTGAAGGTAATGTGAACTAATCGTTATTAATGAACATTGTGTATAACTCATCTAAATAACGTGTCCCCCTCCCTATCATAAGTAATGACTTTCCCCTCCTGTGTCATGAGAACTGATAACCCTCCTCTCTAAATATATGTTATAAGAACAACAAACAGTAAAATGTATAAATTTCGTTCTTCTCCTCTTCCCTCTCCTCTCATCAATATCTATGTCGGTTTCTCTAGTAAATATTAATGCCTCAATCCCACCCTCTCTAATAATGTCAACCTATGCAACAATTGATGAGATAACTAGTTTTCAGTTGAATGATACATTATCTGTATAGTTCTATTCTGCGTGTTACATGATAAGGGCTGTCCCCTTTTCATGTAAGTATAAAAATAGAGAGATTTAGTTAAAATGAAAATGAAATAGAATAGACGAAATTCGAACCTCGTAATTTAGGTTTAGAAATAGATTACGAGAGAGAATTAGAAAATGAAATGTAAAAACAAACCATTGTTTAGCTTAGAGATGAACTAGTTTTAAGAAAAGGAATGTGCATTTGTCAATTCTGTTATGAAATTGAATTGAGGAATGCAACTATAGTATAATAAAATAAACATGTTTTTAACATATTGGAGATATAGGTTACTAGAAATATAGGTTAAAATTCCTTTTGTAAACAAAGGGAAATGTATTGGACACGCATTTTCAGAACACGTGAAAGAAGACATATGTTTTAAGATGGGTATGACGTCATGGAAAATGGGAAGTTCTCGATATAGTTAGAAACTTGAGAGTTAAGCAGAGAGAGTCTGAGGACGTCAGACGACAGTCTGGAGTCCAGAGATGGACAGTCGAACGTCTGGAAGTGAGAGCGTTACCTTTGAAACATAGAATGTAAAATTTTGAATTCCTGACTAAGAAAACCACGACCGGTCGAAGAAGAAATAAACGTATCATGTGTTTTTATAAACGTCGTCTTTGTGTTGTAATTCTACCACAAAATAAAGTGAAATTGTCATTATATGTCTTATATATATATATCCTGTGTTTTAAAATATCTTCACATATACAATGTCTCTACATCTCATATCTACAATGTGAACACTAAGTCTGTCTTAAGACTGTCTCCTCACTCTAAGAGCTTCTACTACATTTCTAAGTATGAACATTTTTATATATGAATCTCTTCCTAACACGAACACAGAACGCAACATCTCTCTTAATAAGACTCTCTAAGACTCACTTTTAATAAGACTTCCTAACAACGAACAATAACAATAATAATAATAATAATAATAATAATAATAATAATAATAATAATGAAACCACAAAATATAACATACGTAGCCGACTGCTGACAGTTTTATTTATCCTTTTTTGTTTTTGTTTTTATTTTTTTGCTGATTATTTAATACGTCATTATCCAGAGAACAGGTTGACTACCTTGCGTCTAAAATTCGAATCCTGTATTGTCCAAAAACATCAATTACTTTTTTGATGTCGGCAACCCTCACGTGGTCTTTCCTGTAATCCCTGCTACCTTTCTAAAAAAGGTGCTAACAAAAATATAAGAGAAAAGACGCATACTAGGAAATTATTAGTAACGGAGAATTAGAATGTTTTGAATTACTGCCTGACATCAAATGTTATGTGAAGATGAATCGCACTATTTATCTTGTCGCCAAATTATAAGTCAACAATGACATGTAGAATGTAAAAAAAAAGAATGAAAGAAAATCATTGATTTTATTATTAATTTCCGTAATTCAATCAATATTTCATCTATAATATAAATCTCATCTGTCTGTTTAAATGTATGTATGTATGTATGTATGTATGTATGTTTGCATGTTAGCCGAAATATTTCGACAGGACTGACGGGTTTTTATAAGATCGGCATCGTCTTAGAGGCGCGACCTTTCGGACAATTGCCTTAAAACATTAATTCCGTCACCCTCAACTGCCCACTTTTCGACAGGGAGGGGGCGCTTTTTAGCCGATATTTTCAAAAGTGATCCCCTCTTCTTGATTGACTAACCGTAATTTTAACTTTCGCCACTTCCACATTGGGGATGGACGCAACGACAAAGACGTCACTTTTTTTCACGTTCTTTTCCTCCTTCTCGGTACGAGTTCGAGCCTTGCTGCCTACTACCACTTTTTTTTTACTCAACAGGAACCTCTAAACACCCGGGCAACGCCGGGCACCAAGGCTGGTAGTAAATAAAATTTGATGTAATTTTTGGTTACTTTTGTCACGGAAAGTATATTTCTTACGTTGTTTTTATTTATCTTATCATCGGAAAAGATGTATTTGCCATACACGTACATACGTTCGCTTTTTATTTAGTTTTACTCATCTCATGAATAATGAATAAGAACTCGAATGTAAAACTTATTTTACTTAGGATGTAGACATTCAGAAACACAAACACATACACACAATCTAATATACACATATAAATGCATATGCAGGGTGTCCCAATAAAATGCATACACTCGTTAAATTATCTCCACGTTCTACATGAATACGCTATATTACGCTCCCAAGAGATGTACACCAATAAATAATTTCACTCCCAGCATGATGGATCACTTCACCACTACCATCATGATGTAAGAGCATATCTTGATAATCGCCTACGAAGCAGATAGCTAGGACGAAGAGGAAGTATCGAGTACTGTCCATGCTCACCGGATTTGACCCTCACAGTGCATGGATTTTTGTCTTTTCTGAGAACGGAGTTGAGTGTGTGTGTGTGTGTATATATATATATATATATATATATATATATATATTTATATATACACATATATATATATATGGGGGTATATGTGTGTGTGAATGTGCTTCTAATTTCATAAACCCCGAATAGAACAGAGAAGATTGCGAATTACATTTTATTATGACTGAAGTTGCGTTCATGAGCTGAAAAGTCTATCTACATGTTTCATGCGTAGTCGATGCGATACTCTAATAAAGCAAACTTGTATTGACGTGAATCACAAGCAGAGGATCGTTGTTGGTAAAAGTGCATTTTGCATGAATATAGTATAAAAATGTCTAGAAATATACTATGGACACATGTCAGATTATTTACATCTCTCAATATAATATTTTCATTAAACAAATTCCCATCGGAGGTTGGAAACAAAAGATGACACAATAAACATGTATAATGTCTAGTCTATTAAACACTATTTATCTCACTTTTTTAAGACACATTTAGTTGTAACAATAAACCCCTACATTTCATCGTAGGAGCAAAGTCATCAAAATCGCACTTGTTCTCGAAGAAGTTCCAATTATTCTACCTAAATATTAGGTCCTCTTACCACCCATTGTCATCACCGGGAAGAACTATACAGTCTACAGATAGTGTGCTCGCAGCCGTCGTAAAATCATAGACATAACATAATCTTTGAATATGAAATGGAACACGTACATCAAATGTGTTGGCAAGGTCGCTCGGAATATGGCGGGATTCTTCTACAATCTAGTAGATATCTCACTGCTGAAACAATTCTCTGCCTATATAAAAGCCAAGTGCGCCTAAGAATGTTGCTACATCTGGGTAGGAGCTGCTAGAAAGATCTTCAAAATAGACTTCGTAGCCTAGTGGGTGATGCCTTTTTTTATCTTCCCTGAAACCTCTTTTTCACATAAGAGACTTAGCGAGCCTGTACCGTCTGTATTGTTATTTTTATGCTAAAATCCCATCTGAGCTCCAATCTATTATACACCTGGCCAAACGTTCGCGAGAAACGCTCGTCTAGCTTAAAACACTATCGATAATTTCCCCACTCTTTATCTGTGCCTAAACTGAAACGTAGATTCCATGAAAATAGGATCTTTCTCAGAACTGCACGCCCGTAGAACACTCTTCAATTTGCCTGCTTATGATTGATTATAATATGGTCGTCTTACAGTCCAACGAAAACAAGTTCTTGAGGAGCCTTTCCCCTTAAGTAAACCAATTAACCAAATTTTCATTGACCACTGCACACCTATCAACACTTATGACCATTGACCACTGCACACCTATCAACACTTATGGCCTCCATAAGTGGTGAATCCTTTGTAAAAAACAAACCTTTCCCTTTTCCTGATACATAAATACTGAAAGCTCTCCAGACAAATTCCTCTCATTCTGATTGACTTAACGAACGCTAATGTACTATTCAAATATATAATAAGGTGTATAAGAATGATCCCCTTTGGACTTCCTACGTATATACAACTATGTATTCGCAGACAAATAAACAAATACATACCACAGATATGGTGGTTTTAAATACGGAGCAATGTAAATTTATAAGGATATACAATCTTCTCTTCTTCTATCTTCTTCTATTCTATTCTATCTATCCTCTTTCTTCTTCTTCTATATAAATAAAATGAACTCATTTTTTCCCGTCGGATTTTGACCTTAATAGGATTAAAAATCAATATATTTCATGCAAATATAATATGTACAAACGGCAGAACAATATCTAAGGTGTGTTATAGGCTTATTATTTCTCAAATTCCTCGATAATCTTAGATTTCTATACTTTTTCTGCTGAGAAGTCACGGCCAAAATCGGTTAAGATCAATGGAAGTGGTAAAGTATTTTCTCTCTAATAAATTTCTCCTCCCCCTGCCACCACTTAACACCGTTTGGAGATCGTTCACAAGGAACAGTTGAAAAGAGAACACCGGTTTGGCTTCGTAGTTCTTTCATGTGAAGTTATTTAAAATCACTAAACTAAGCTGCAGTGCTCTGTGGCATAGTGGTTAGCGTGCTGGACAATTCACATTATATTTTCACGTTCGCGCCGACCTACCTTAGTCGTTTTTTTTTTCCTAAACAACTGGAATGGACTTTTCTTGGTGGCCGAACTGTTAACGTTGCAGATGTTTTTTTTTTTCACACTTTATTTTCCTACTTTTACTCATGACTCCGGGTTTGATCCTTCCTACTTACCTACCATAACATTTTTTAAAACTCCCCATCCCCCGTCCCGGAAACAAACACTCGGGCAACGCCGGGTACCCCCGCTAGTTAGAAATAAATGGAGAAAATAGATGTTAGGCGCGAAATAAATAAAATGAATAAAGGAATTATTATAAAGACGAAAGCACGGCTGTCGCAGTATAGATAGTAAACACGTGTAAAACATATCCTATTGCTACTGTAGGTTAAAAAAATAGAAATCGAAAAATAAACAATGGGACCCGTGCATATTTTTTTAGATTTTTTAGGGGATAGTAGCGTGTTGATAATGTGTGCAAAGGAAGTGTGAGGTTATTAACATTCAATTTTCTGTTTATGAGTGATTATTATGTTTGTATTTGGTTTTGTTTATATCTGGTCGAGAGTGCCACCATATATGATAAGTTCTGGAGTGTTCGTGTATTTATTAAAAAGTAGATTCCGGAATAATCGAATTGTCAGCTTTCAGTCAAATGAGAGTAAGTGGATTTGAGAAGGAAGAATTTAATATTTTTATTCGGGAAATGGAAAGATTATGTTATGTCTATGCGTTTATGATCAGTTACGAAGTGTGAATGTGTATATTTCCCCTCGGTGATAAATAGCGGCGGTAGAGGAATTAATATTTAAGGGGAAACAATGAAGTAATGTTTGTAAAGATGCTGCGATTGTGATTATGTTGCATCTAGGATAAAATGCAGGATATTATTATTTCGACTAAATATGTCTAAAATGTCGTTCTAAAGTTATATACTTAGTGCCGAATAGTAGTAAATTTACATAAGGTATGACAGACAAATGTCTAGACATATTAAATGTGTATGTGGCATCTGTTGTAGCAAACCTACAGGACTTTAGTCTAGAGGAGAATTTCTGCAATTAAGATAGTATATATGAAAGTATTATGTATAAGTTATACTCTAATCTATTTTCCCCCCTTAAATTTAATTGTTCGTTTATATATCATATTTTATATTATTTTTATTAACTATGATTTAATGAGAGATACGAGAACTTTATTTTTAGGCAGATATTCTTTACTACATGCGTGCTTATTATATATTAATCATTTTAGATGTGAATATGTGATATCATGTGATATGATTCAATGGTACAGAGTTTACATCTTTTCAATTTATTTGGTTTACTTACAAATCTGTATATATATATATATATATATATATATATATACATATATATATATATGCATTTGGGCATATATATATATAAGTATACATATATATATATATATATATATATATATATATATATATATATAGAGAGAGAGAGAGAGAGAGAGAAATAAAAAAAACGTCTCCAAGGGTGTTTGTTATATATATATATATATATATATATATATATATATATATATATAAAGCTGAATGTCTGTGTGTGTGTATGTGTGTGGTCATGAATAGGCTCCTATATGGTTGACTATTTTCAAAAAAAACGATTATTTATAATGATAGAAGATGTACCGAGACACAGAAATGGGTATATTTGATCTGGCAGAACGGTGGTTCATTAAAATTTGGGGGGTTGCCTTCGGGCCTGGTCCACAAAGTATAAAAATAAAAAATTTAAAATTAAAAAAAAAGTTTAGAAGGGTTTTTGATATAGATGTACATAATAATACTTTGATAAGTATGTTTTAACTTAAATTGGGATCGTATGATTTACTTTTGGGGCCTGCGTTCGCGCCTGGCCTCCATAGAATGGAAATAGGAACAAACTTTTAAAAAGACTGTTCATATCTATATGCGTAAGTATACTTTGATAATTATGTTTCAGTTTGAACAAATATGGTATAATAAAATCAGGTGGTATTCGTTCGCGCCCGACCTCCATTGAATGGAAATATATCACAAAGTTTAACAAGGTTTTTTTTTAATATTGATATACAGAATATTTTGATAAGTGTTTCAGTGTGAACAGGTATGGTATAATAAATTATGGGGTGTATCTATTTTATTTTTACTTTCATCATATTTTGCTTGGATTTTGATACCCCTCAAATTCAAAGCTATCTGTTTACAACCCTTCCAATCATACTTTCATAAATCAGAGTCAATGTTCTGTAGGCTGTTTTTGAACCCAGTCAACGACGGGTACTTTTACTAGTATATATATATATATATATATATATATATATATATATATATATATATATATATATATACTGTGTGTGCAAAATCAAAACTTCAAGACAAGGTGTTGATGGCAAACATAAGTGTATTTCATTTTACTTTACAATTGTTTCCATGTCCAGTTCGATAATTTACAGCATTATGTCGTTTGAAAATTTTCAGACACCAGCATTTCTTCAGATTGTATGAATAAACACACTTTAGGCAATGTAGCATTTTTTTGAATAGAAAGAAAAAATGGGGGGGGGGGAGATCTCTAATGGGAAAAGCATGCGAGAAACATTTACCTTGGTTGTGGTTAGGGAAAAGCCCATTAAAATATTATTATATCGCCTAAATTTTGTATCCTTATTTAAGAACAGCGTTATGGGAAGTTTCTACGGAGAGCCCTAAGCCATTACATTTTTTTTTCATATATATTCCATTTTTTGGGGTTCCTAAATTCCTTTATTTGCCAATGATTGATTTTTGTAAAATTTACTGAATTACACTCAGTATATTACATATAAGTATATATATATATATATATATATATATATATATATATATATATATAATTATGTATGTATATATATATAATTATGTATATATATATATATATATATATATATATATATCGAAACAGAGAGAAAGAGAGAGAAGGAAAGGTAGAGTTAGAGAGAGAGAGAGTGAGATGATATTGGCGGGTTTATGGACGAGAAATAGAGTGGGGCCGAGCCTGAGAGAGAAGATGGACTCTATAAACGACATCATAAAACTTGAATAACAGGCCGGGCACCAATCGACCTGGCATGTTTTTCCTTTGATGAACGGACGATAATTTGTTCTATTCAATTGGTCGCAGTAAACCAGCAGATCCGACTGGATCAGTGATGGCGAAAGAAATAAAGAGACAGATAAAGACAGGGTGCGCAGATTTCAGCGAGAGAATAAGAGACGGGTGAACTTCCGGCGGGTAAAGAAACGCACGCATTTCCAGTTCGCCCACTTCCGTTCTAGCTTTTGTTCGACGTTGTGGCAGTACATGATTCACTAAAGCACTACACCGTCACCGAAGCAACCGGCGCACTCTTTCACATCAAGGAATGTTTTTTCATTATTCTGACTCACCGTACAATATCATCTTCACATTGTTCACACAAAGAAATCAACATACACACAAGCATTAATTCCTAAGAGAGTCTATTTAACAGTGAGTAAATTTCTCTGTTCAGTAAATATATTCATTATATTGTAAACTACGGCATATCGATATGTGTAAAGGTACGAAAAGGTTTCATAAAAGTAAAGTCTCCTATCTTTTTAACACAAATAGTTGAAGACCTACGAAAACTGAAGTGGTACCATTAAAACGAACAACCTTTTTTTCTTTAGAATTTTTTTTTCTACATAGTAACGAACATTCTACTCCGTTATTTCGCTACACAAAAAAAAGATACATAACGAAATGCATTCATTAAAATACCATTTTATCGGCTAAGGAAATATATATAACACCAATTATCAGATAGGAATTGACTCCTAAGCATTTAAAAGTGGATATTACTTTTACAGAAGCACATTTAAAACGAAAAACACAAATTCAAACAAGAACGTAAACGAAAAGTATATATATATATAATTTATTTTTATTATTTATAAAACAGCATATATATATATATATATATATATATATATATAAATATATATATATATATATATATAGTGGAAATCGTAATTAATAAAAACTGAAGAAAGTTCCCAATACTGCAAATATACGTTTTATTTTTTATTACCGTGTCTTTCTGTTAAGTTACATGATTGTTTAAGCTAACCGGCCGTCAGTAGCTTCCTCATACTTTTACCAGGTTCTGTAAAAGTCTGAGGAAGCTAATAGCTGAAACAATAATGTAACTTAACAGAAAGATACGGTAATAAAAAATAAAACGTATATATATATATATATATATATATATATATATATATATATATATATTGCTAATTTACAATATTTATTTATACTTTGTCCAGCAAATCTGCTGATATACTAGTATATTCCTTTTGAACAAATAAACTAAAACGTTCACTTTGCTATGGTGCAAGTCGGTATTTATCAAGATATATAAGGACACTTCTTATAATGATTTAGAATGGCGACTTTTATTTATTTCAGTTTATTATTCTTTTTATTTATGTAATTTCAGATAACGTATTATGTCTGAGATTGTTGTCTGACTTGCTATTTTCTTTCGTGGTTTCCCACACGCATTTACAATAGATTATTTGTATGCTTTGTATGCTAATTTTGTTTAATCAGATAAAAGTACAATTGTTTGAATTTTTTTTGGCACTTGATTAACCGGGCATATTTGCCAGATAATTTTTAAATTTTTGTTCATGACTCGTGGTGGGATCTGTTCTTACAGGAATGGTAGAAATCTTCAATTTCCAAGTAGATAGCTACTAGAATAACAAAGTCACAGTTGATGGTGTATGACTTTTTCCAGCTGTATTTTGTTTTTTGTTTTTTTGTTTTTTGTTTTCGCCTATGTTTCGAGGACTTCAATATTAAATATTTGCAGATCATCAAGTGGAGATGATTTCACACTTTATTCTATTGCATTGAATAATAGCCGTCATCTAGCAGAACTTTAAAACTGGATGGCGCATGGTTCACAATCTCTAAATCTGTGTGGCAGAACGCCCCATTGTTGTCATTGCTGAGACCAATAGTCACCAGACTTCTCGGTCATTCGTCAGTTTTGTTTCAACTGTCTTATTAGTTTGTGCAAGCTTGGGACGGCGCATCCGACCGGATGTCAGCAATTGACCCGCTCTCTCATATATTCCAAGCCAAACATCCCGTTATAATTTTAACTGCTGCTTTAAGTGCAATTGTTTAAGTCTCTCTTGCTCATGTTTGCATAGCTGAAAACACTTATTTTAAAGCATCGCTCATCAAGGCTTAATCCGCTATTATAATTCTCCCCTGTAGCGATCCTTTTTAATGAGCCTGTAGAGCATTTCATTATCAACACTGCCCCGAGTGTATTTACCCTTCAAATATTTGGTTGTCCTGTTCTCAGAAGTCTTTAGTGCATTTGGGCGACTAAGAAAAGCTATTTTCTCAGCTGTGACTTTATGTCTAATTCAGTCTCATTTGGAAGGCATTCTTGTCCTTAATGGTTGAACTAGTATCGTGCTGCTGGCTTTTTCCTTTATGTTGATCTACTATTCGGAGTCATTTCATTCCAGTCGACCGTCTCAGAAATCAAGTGAGCTCCCCTTCATTGGACTTAAACTGGATCTCTGCACGAGACGCAAAAAGGTGCCTTCAATAACACCCATACTTTTTTCATATGGCTGCATTTATTGATAATAAACACATGAAACTCTAGTCTACTTCAAAGTAATCTCCCCCGGCTACAATGCACTTATTTTTTCGTTCTAACAATTTTTGAAGGACTCATGCAATTATCTCGTGTAGACGTGCCATTAACCCTCGTCACAGCCGCTTTTATCTTCTCACTTTTCACTAACGACAGTCTCTAAGCTCTTCCCTTAACTTGGTAAATCACCAAAAGTCACAGGGAGCAATGTCTGAACTGTGGGATTTGAATTGATCGGCTCGACAATCTTCCTGCTAACATCACAACGTCGTTTTTGCTGGTTCTTTCAAACATTTCCTCGCTAATAATTGTTTGTACAGTTTCCACACTAACATAAAACTGTTAACTTATTGTCTTTATAGACACACGGCGATCCTTATTAATGGAATTATTTATTTGGTCAATCTACTCTGGTCTTATGACTTCGTTACTCCTCGAAAAAATCTAATCATCCTTATGAATCTTTTATGCCACTCACAAACCGATGCTCGATTTATGTAACATAAATCAAAACAGTGTGACGCAGCTCATATGTTTCTATGGAATTTTCTGTGTGGAAAACAGAATCTTATTGCTTACCGTTCTTTTAATGTATTCTAAACGCCAGATTGCATATTTGAAATTAACCAGCTGTGAATATCAGTAGGAAATATCAGTATTTAGTAGGAAAGAAGATGTATAGCAATAATATACTGAATTTATCAGAGTCTAAATGTGTGTAAAAAAGCAGTTTGGAAAATGTATGAAGGCACCTCGTGAATTATGCACCCCCCCACACCCACACCCATATATATATATATATATATATATATATATATATATGTGTGTGTGTGTGTGTGTGTGTTTTATACATATATATATATATATATATATATATATATATATATATATATATATATATATATACACTTCCGAGAAAAAAATGGGCCAAACAAATTTTATACATTTAATTGCACTAAAAGCTAGATTGAACAAAAAATAATTGAACAAGGAAACTTAAACGAGCCTAATAGCACAGAACAAGACATTTACTTAAATAAATGCTACGGATGGAATCGGATTTTTTGGGATTTCTTTAAAAGGCCAATCATTTTAGACATGCTCTCAACCAAAGTGGAACACCGTGAATAGGAGATGCTATTCGATTTGCTTTGCGCAGCTTCCCACAGTTTTTCATTGTTTGAAAAAGTCTTTCCATCCAATGCACGAAATATTATGGACCAAATATTATCGATTTGGTTTAAATCATTGCTTGGACCTGGCTAAAATATCACGTGAATAAAATTATCGACTTTAGCAGCGTGTGCAGGGGCATTATCGTGTTGAAAAATAATGTTCTGAGATATTCCCAGCGTCTGGATACTTAGTAACAGTTCTGTTTCTAATATTCCAATGTATTCCTTTGCATTGATTGACTTCTCACATCTAATAAGATACGAAACTCCTGCTACAGTAAAAGTTCCCGATACCATTATCTCTCCATTCTCGTATTTAACTCGTTTTTATACAACTTGTTGAAAATCTTTCTCCAGGTCTTCGATTGTCCCATTCGGGAAAATCGAGAGCATTACTAACAAGACAAACTATTAATTCATCTGACCAGAAAACATTCCTGAACCAGGCTGTATCTTTCTTGCCATAATACGAGAAAAACCTCTTTCTATCATTGATGTTCTTCTTAGATAAAAATGGGTTCTTTGCACACCTTTTAGAAGAAAATCCCTTTTCTTGCATTCGTCTAAACATTGTATATCTAGAAAGAGAATTTCTAGTCCTTGTTTTGCTATTGTCAACATAAGTTTTCTTTCAATCCTTCAAAACAGTTAATTTAAGACTGTGGTCGTCCTTCAAAGTGAATGCTCTAGAGCGACCACATATAGATTTCCCATTTTCCAGGCATTCGACTTCGAACCTTTGATCAATTTGTTTCACTACAGAAAGAGATGTTTTCACTTTTTATTTTCTTAAAATATCAAAAATCTGCGTGTAAGCTATTTTGGGCTGCCTTAATCCTGCAATATCCTCGCCAAAATGCGGTTCTACCATATTTAGTATTAATTTTCCACTAATTTTATGTGCTATAATAATAATAGTCTGCAAAACAGAAATTTTCAGTTAAAACTAATACAAATTCATGAAACATTTGAAAAATCGATTTCTTCCGTCTTTCACTCTTCGCCCATTTTTTTTTTTTTGCTCATGAGTGTATATGTTATATATATATATATATATATGTGTGTGTGTGTGTATATATATATATATGTAAATATATATGTGTGTGTGTGTGTGTGTGTGTGTAGTGTGTGTTTATTTGCTCATATGACTACAATGTTTTAATCAGATGTTTCCTCAGAAAAATAAAATAGATTACTTAAATGAGAAATTTTAAAACATTGAAATTTGAAAATTATGATAAAATTATTTTATTTACTTTCATTGTTGCTGTAAGTCCAATATTGCGTTAAAAACAAACCCCATTAGTGTATGATATATGGTAACTGTTTTCCTTTCTTTTCTTCATTTTGGGGTTAAGTAGGATGCAATGCCTCGGGGTTTTATTTAGGCTTACTCGAATTTATCAGAAGCAAAGAGATACATAGGTATTCGAATAGCTCATTCTATTTGATCTCTCATAGTAAATAAGTTAAGAACATAGTTTTTCTATCCCGTATCGATAATTTTCACATGTTATATTATTTCTTTATTTTTGGTCTTTTGGTCTTACTAGATTCCAGGATAAGAGCATCTTTTTTATGGAGTATCCAGCTTTATGTTATTACGTGACGTATGTTAGGCCGTGAATTCTGTATATTTGCGATATTTTGTTAGTGTTTACAATTTGGGAAATTATCTTGCCTGGCTGCATTTACAAGTCTCTGCAAAAAGAGATTTAAAAACTAAACGATAGCGTCTAGAAGGAAGTCAGGTTGTTTGCTAGGCATACAAGTAAGTGGTAGCACCAAAGACGTAAAATATTGCCAATGGAGTAAGTGACGCGAATATATGACTAATGAGTAATTTTTGACGTATCACTTAACCTCTTTTTGAATGTGCAAAATGACGTCATCTATATATATAAAAGGCAAAAATCGGTGTGTATGTATGTATGTATGTATGTATGTATGTATGTTTGTTTGTAACGCTAAAACTTTTGAAAGACGGAACCAGAGTTGACAAATTTGGTATCATATTGCACCTTGATCACCCGGATGACAAATATCGAAATTTCACGTCAAACGGACCAGTAGAAAGGGGTCAACTGATCGTTTTTCTCCTAGGGGGGCCCCCCAAAAAAACCTGTCATTTTAACGTTATTCAATACGTGTCACGTGACGTGACGTCAGCTCAAACTTTTGACAGACACAACCAAAGTTGACAAATTATGTATCATATTGAACCTTGATCACCCGCATGACAAATATCGAAATTCCACACCAAACGGACCATTAAAAGGGGGTGAACTGATCATTTCTCTCCTAGGGGGGGCCCCCAAAAAAACCTGTCATTTTAATGTTAATATTACATAATCCAAAAACGCTTAGTCATGTCACGTGACGTGACGTCAACATCCAGTAATGGCGAACAAATGTAAACAAACACTTTGTTTTACCGATACTTTTGTAATTTCTCTTCTGCTTTGTTCTAGAGATTATTAAACTCCATGACAATGTCTCCAACGTATTTAACTGGTTAAAAATAGTATTTATACAAGAGTTTTAACGAAAAATATCAGGAAAAAATGTACAGGAATAAAAAAAAATTCAGCTTTCAAAATATTCGTCGATAAAAAAACCGATCTTTATATTTACGCTAGCCATTTTGTATATTACCACGTGACCTGCTATCTCTTAAACTGGAGGGGGGGGATCCACTTGAATCCAACAAAACCAGTAATTTTTTTTTTTCTATTATATATACATCATTTTCTATAAAATTAAGTGTAGACTTTATAATTAAAACAAAAAATGTTATTCATACTAAAAAAAAAAAACGCTTAGTCATGTCACGTGACGTGACGTCAACATCCACTAATGGCGAACAATTGTACCTATTTACTATGCCTCCCCACGGGACAGAGTTAGACACCAGGGTCGTTTTTTAACGTGGAGAAAAGGTACAAAAATAAAAATTGTCTCAGTCGTGGAGGATTTCTCCTCCACCGAAAGAGAACAAGAAATAGAAGTGCAGCATCTGAAGAACAGATACTACACTTTGATCTTGACCAAAAGGCCAAGAATGCGAACAATTGTAAATAACAACTTTTTTCACAAAACCAACACCGTCTTTCTTTTTTTTTCTCTCTCTTTCTCTCTCTCACCCACTTACTCTTCCCTCTCTCTCACCCTCTTTCTCTTGACGTCACACCACTGTTAAACTGTGGGGGGGGGGAACACATTCCCAGGCATTATCTCCTATAGATGCACATTTTATTAGAAATTCAGCTTTCAAAATATTAGACGATAATAAAAATATAAAACCAACACCCTCTTTCTCTTTTCTCTCTCTCTCACCAACTTACTCTTCTCTCTCTCTCACCCTCTTTCTCTTGACCTCCTACTACTGTTAAACTGTGTGTGGGGGGGGGAAGAGGCAGCTTGAAAACCAACAAAAACAGTGCACAGTTTCCCAAGCATTTGGGGTGGGAAGGGGGGGAAGAAGCCGAGCGCACAGTTTCGTGTGAGAGAGAGAGAACAATTCTCAACCTATATACTCAACAAATTTTTTATCTACAGATTTGAAAGTTTGTATATAGGGTATTCAGACATATGGAAATATATTTAGCATAATCTATCTATTATATCTATAAAAGTGAAAATGTGTGTGTGTGTGAGGTAGCCAGAGAGAGAGAGAGAGAGAGAGAGAGAGAGAGAGAGACAACAATTCTCAACCTATATATTCAATACATTTTTTATCTACAGATTTGAAAATTTGTATATAGGGTATTCAGACATATGGAAATATATCTAGCATAATCTATCTATTATATCTATAAAAGTGAAAATGTGTGTGTGTGTGTGTGTGTGTGTGTGTGTGTGTGTGTGCGTAAGAGAGAGAGAACAATTCTCAACCTATATACTCAACGTATTTTTATCTACGGATTTTAAACTTTGTATATAGGGTATTCAGACATATAGAAATATATCTAGCATAATCTATACATTATATCTATAAAAGTGAGAATGTGAGTGTGTGAGAGAGAGAGAACAATTCTCAACCTATATATTCAACAATTTTTTACCTACAGATTTGAAAATTTGTATATTGGGTATTCAGACATATGGAAATATATCTAGCATAATCGATCTATTATATCTATAAAAGTCAGAATGTTTGCGTGTGGTTGTGTGTGTAAGGTTGCGAGAGAGAGAGAGAGAACAATTCTCAACCTATCTATTCAATAAATTTGTTATCTACAGATTTGACCATTTGTATATAGGGTATTCAGACATATGGAAATATATCCAGCATAATCTATCTATTATATCCATAAAAGTGAGAATGTGTGCGTGAGAGAGAGAGAGAGAGAGAGAGAGAGAGTAAGTACATCCACTAATGGCGAACAATTGTACCTATTTATTATGCCTCCCCACGGGACAGTTAGACACCAGGGTCGTTTTTTAACGTGGAGAAAAAGTACAAAATTAAAAATTGTCTCAGTCGTGGAGGATTTCTCCTCCACCGAAAGAGAACAAGAAATAGAAGTGCAGCATCTGAAGAACAGATACTACACTTTGATCTTGACCAAAAGGCCAAGAATGCGAACAATTGTAAATAACAACTTTTTTCACAAAACCAACACCGTCTTTCTTTTTTTTCTCTCTCTTTCTCTCTCTCACCCACTTACTCTTCCCTCTCTCTCACCCTCTTTCTCTTGACGTCACACCACTGTTAAACTGTGGGGGGGGTGGAACACATTCCCAGGCATTATCTCCTATAGATGCACATTTTATTAGAAATTCAGCTTTCAAAATATTAGACGATAATAAAAATATAAAACCAACACCCTCTTTCTCTTTTCTCTCTCTCTCACCAACTTACTCTTCTCTCTCTCTCACCCTCTTTCTCTTGACCTCCTACTACTGTTAAACTGTGTGTGTGTGTGGGGGGGGAAGAGGCAGCTTGAAAACCAACAAAAACAGTGCACAGTTTCCCAAGCATTTGGGGTGGGAAGGGGGGGAAGAAGCCGAGCGCACAGTTTCGTGTGAGAGAGAGAGAACAATTCTCAACCTATATACTCAACAAATTTTTTATCTACAGATTTGAAAGTTTGTATATAGGGTATTCAGACATATGGAAATATATCTAGCATAATCTATCTATTATATCTATAAAAGTGAAAATGTGTGTGTGTGTGAGGTAGCCAGAGAGAGAGAGAGAGAGAGAGAGAGAGAGAGAGAGAGAGAGAGACAACAATTCTCAACCTATATATTCAATACATTTTTTATCTACAGATTTGAAAATTTGTATATAGGGTATTCAGACATATGGAAATATATCTAGCATAATCTATCTATTATATCTATAAAAGTGAAAATGCGTGTGTGTGTGAGGTAGCCAGAGAGAGAGAGAGAGAGAGAGAGACAACAATTCTCAACCTATATATTCAATACATTTTTTATCTACAGATTTGAAAATTTGTATATAGGGTATTCAGACATATGGAAATATATCTAGCATAATCTATCTATTATATCTATAAAAGTGAAAATGTGTGTGTGTGTGTGTGTGTGTGTGTGTGTGTGCGTAAGAGAGAGAGAGAACAATTCTCAACCTATATACTCAACGTATTTTTATCTACGGATTTTAAACTTTGTATATAGGGTATTCAGACATATAGAAATATATCTAGCATAATCTATACATTATATCTATAAAAGTGAGAATGTGAGTGTGTGAGAGAGAGAGAACAATTCTCAACCTATATATTCAACAAATTTTTTACCTACAGATTTGAAAATTTGTATATTGGGTATTCAGACATATGGAAATATATCTAGCATAATCGATCTATTATATCTATAAAAGTCAGAATGTTTGCGTGTGGTTGTGTGTGTAAGGTTGCGAGAGAGAGAGAGAGAACAATTCTCAACCTATCTATTCAATAAATTTGTTATCTACAGATTTGACCATTTGTATATAGGGTATTCAGACATATGGAAATATATCCAGCATAATCTATCTATTATATCCATAAAAGTGAGAATGTGTGCGTGAGAGAGAGAGAGAGAGAGAGAGAGTAAGTACAATTCTCACCCTATATATTCAACAAATTTTTTATCTACCGATTATAAAATTTGTATATAGGGTATTCAGACATATGGAAATATATCTAGCATAATCTATCTATTATATCTAGAAAAGTGAGAATGTGTGTGAAAGAGAGAGAGAGAAGAGAGAGAGAGAGAACAATTCTCAACCTATATATTCAACTAATTTTCATGTACAGATCTGAAAATTTGTATACAGGGTATTCAGACATATGTAAATATATCTAGCATAATCTATTATATCTATAAAAGGTAGAATGTGTGTGTGTGTTTGTGAGTGAGTGAGTGAGTGAGAGAGAGAGAGAGAGAGAGAGAGAGAACAATTCTCAACCTATATACTCAACAAATTTTGTATCTACAGATTTGATAATTTGTATATAGGGTATTCAGACATAAGGAAATATATCTAGCATAATCTATCTATTATATCTATAAAAGTGAGAATGTGTGTGAAAGAGAGAGAGAGAGAACAATTCTCAACCTATATATTCAACAAATTCTATCTTTACAGATTTGAAAATTTGTATATAGGGTATTCAGACATTTGGAAATATATCTAGCATAATCTATTATATCTATAAAAGTGAGAATGTGTGTGTGAGAGAGAGAGAAGGAACAATTCTCAACCTATATACTCAACAAATTTTTTATCTACAGATTTAAAAATTTGTATATAGGGTATTCAGACATATAGAAATATATCTAGCATAACCTATCTATTATATCTATAAAATGACCATGTGTGTGTGTGTGAGAGAGAGAGAGAGAGTCAGAGAGAGAGAGAGAACAATTTTCAGCTTGTGTGTGTGTGAGAAAGAGAGAGAGAGAAAGAGAGGAAGGAAAATTCTCACCCTATATATTCAACAAATTTTTTATCTACATATTAGAAAATTTGGATATAGGGTATTCAGACGTATGGAAATATATCTAGCATAATCTATCTATTATATCTATAAAAGTGAGAATGTGTGTGTGAGAGAGAGAGAAAGAGAGAGAGAGAGAACAATTCTCAACCTATATATTCAACTAATTTTTTATCTACAGATTTGAAAATGTGTATATTGGGTATTCAGACATATGTAAATATATCTGGCATAATCTATGTATTATATCTATAAAAGTGTGAATGTGAGTGATGGAAAGAGCAAAAAATTCTCAACCTATATAACCTATAAAAGTGAGAATATGTGTGAGAGAGAGAGAGAGAGAGAACAATTCTCAACCTATATATTCCACACATTTTTGGGCACAGATTTGGAAATTTGTATATAGGGTAGGCAGACATATAGAAATATATCTAGCATAATCTATCTATTATATCTATAAAAGTGAGAACTTGTGTGTGTGTGTGTGTGTGTGAGAGAGAGAGAGAACAATTCTTAACCTACATACTCAACAAATTTTTTACCTACAGTTTAGAAAATTTGTATATAGGGTATTCAGACATATGGAAATATATCTAGCATAATCTATCTATTATAACTACAAAAGTTAGAATGTGTGTGTGAGAGAGAGAGAGAGAGAACAATTCTAAACCTATATATTCAACAAATTTTTTATCTAAAGATTTGAAACTTTGTATATAGGGTATTCAGACATATGGAAATATATCTAGCATAATCTATCTATTTTATCTATAAAAGTGAGAATGCGTGTGTGTGAGATAGCGAGAGAGAGAGAGAGAAAAAGAGAGAGATAAAAATTCTCAACCTATACATTCAACAAATTTTTTATCCACAGATTTGAACATTTGTATATAGGGTGTTCAGACATATAGAAATATATCTAGCATAATCTATCTATTATATGTATAAAAGTGAGAATGTGTGTGTGTGTGAGAGAGAGGACAATTGTCAACCTATGTATACAACAAATTTTTTATCTACAGATTTCAAAATTTGTATATTGGGCATTCAGACATATTTCAATATATCTGGCATAATCTGTCTATTATATCTATAAAAGTGAGAATGTGTGTGATAGAGAGAGAGAGAACAATTCTCAACCTATATACTCAACAAATTTTTTATCTACAGATTTGAAAATTTGTATATAGGGTATTCAGACATATGGAAATATATCTAGCATAATCTATTATATCTATAAAAGTGAGAATGTGTGTGTGTGTGTGAGAGAGAGAAAGAGAGAACAATTCTCAACCCATATACTCAACAAATTCTTTATCTACAGATTTTAAAATTTGTATATAGAGTATTCATACAAATAGAAATATATCTAGGATAATCTTTCTATTATATCTATAAAAGTGAGAATGTGTGTGTGTGTGAGCGAGAGAGAGAGAGAGAGAGAGAACAGTTCTCAACCTATACATTCAACAAATTTTTATATATAGGGTATTCAGAAATATCGAAATATATCTAGCATAATCTATTATATCATTAAAAGTTAGAATGTGTGTGTGTGAGAGATAGAGAGAACAATTCTCAACCTATGCACTCTACAAATTTTTTATCTACAAATTAGAAAATTTGTATATAGGGTATTCACACATATGGAAATATATCTAGCATAATCTATCTATTATATCTATAAAAGTTAGAATGTGTGTGTGAGGTAGCCAGAGAGAGAGAGAGAGAGAGTACGAACAATTTTCAACCTATATATTCAACAAATATTTGATCTACAGATTAGAAAATTTGTATATAGGGTATTCAGACATATGGAAATATATCTAGCATAATCTATCTATTATATCTCTAAAATTGAGAATGTGTGTGTGAGAGAGAGAGAGAGAACAATTTTCAACCTATATACTCAACAAATTTTTTTATCTACAGATTTGAAAATTTGTATATAGGGTATTCAGACATATGGAAATATATCTAGAGTAATCTATCTATTATATCTATAAAAGTGAGAATGCGTGTGTGTGTGAGAGAGAGCGACACAGAACAATTCTCAACCTATATATTCAACAAATTTTTTATGTACAGATCTGAAATATCACATTTGTATAGAAGTAGAAATCTTGATACCTACTCTGATACCTAATAAAAGAAAGGACACTCTTTAGGGCGGATTTTGATTATAACAAGTCACTAATTAGAAATTATAATAAACATTCAAATAATTTAAGAATTTTACCAAAATAAAATTGCATGGTAATCACCCAATTTCTGCCACAAAATTTTGATTGGCAGAACTCATAAACATAAAATATATATTTTCTAATTTCATCTTTTTTTTTTCTTTTTACATAATCTGGTTTGATGTTTTCCCAAATATTCAAATCACTATATTTTGCTGCTTAATATCAAATACAGCAACTGAGTTATTTTTATGCATCAAACAATTACATTTTCTCATTCATCCAAACTAATCACTGAACATCAATTTCATATTTTCTTCACTAAAATATTACTGTGCTTGATGTCATCAAGTGGAGCGGATCATTTTTTTTTCATTTGTTCACACATTTTTCCAATTTATATATATTTTAAAGATTCTTAGCCTATGTCATTGCATACCAATCTGTTTATTAAAAGTTAAGGTTCACTGTAAACACATATGTTACACCAAAATAAAAACGCTTCAGATAATGTCTTGATATTCAATTCAGTTTCTCACATGACATCTTATGAAGTTAGTAGAAATGTTACAGACTTTTGAATCTCAAACACTTTCAATACTGTGCACTGATATTTTCTGTTTATTAAAAGTTAAGGTTCACTGTAAACACATATGTTACACCAAAATAAAAACGCTTCAGATAATGTCTTGATATTCAATTCAGTTTCTCACATGACATCTTATGAAGTTAGTAGAAATGTTACAGACTTTTGAATCTCAAACACTTTCAATACTGTGCACTGATATTTTCTTTTTTGCAATATAAGCACATTCATGATTTTTTTTACAAACGTTAAAAACTTTCACATTGTGTAGCAATATACTGAAACAATTATAAAAATATTTGTTTTTATTTTGAATGATGCAGGGCATCTGAAGAGAGATTTTTCTAACAAAATGAAAGTATAATTTTTAGCAATAGGTATCTAGGAAAAGGCCACTACATATGTTATAAGTTCCAAATTTCCACAACCTGGCAAATACTGGTACATGCTAGCAAATTTAGATTTGCAATTACAAAATATGATTCTAATTTTTTCCTTTGCTCTTTATTCTAACACTACACTAAGTTTACTGTGTTATTTCGCTACAGTTGATATTGTGTAGAACAATAAGAAAATCATAGTGAACAATGCATTCAACAAAATTTCACACACATTTCTAGATACCTATATCTAATAAGTTCAAAAGAAAGGACACACTTAGGGAGGTATTTTGGTGGTCAAGTCACTAAAAAGAGATTAGCTGGTTTCCCGGCATAGCCCAGGATATAATAAAGATTGACTGAAATACATGTTCTAGCTGGTTTCTAGGCGTTGCCAGGGATGTAATATAGACACATTATGTTGTATATTACCTGTTCTCTTCTCCCTAAGGTAAAACAATTTCATATACATGCTGTAAATTACCTATGCTAGGGATAAAACATGAACAATATCAGTCCTAGGGTAGATAAAACAAATAATACATAGAGATGAAAGATTCCTCTCCCCTAAGAATCAAACATATGTTCAATATCTGCTTTTGTTTTTTCATTGTTTATACGGTCCCGAGCAACGCCGGGTAGCCCTGCTAGTCTATATATATAAAAGGCAAAAATCGGTGTGTATGTATGTATGTATGTATGTTTGTTTGTAACGCTAAAACTTTTGAAAGACGGAACCAGAGTTGACAAATTTGGTATCATATTGCACCTTGATCACCCGGATGACAAATATCGAAATTTCACGTCAAACGGACCAGTAGAAAGGGGTCAACTGATCGTTTTTCTCCTAGGGGGGCCCCCCAAAAAACCTGTCATTTTAACGTTATTCAATACGTGTCACGTGACGTGACGTCAGCTCAAACTTTTGACAGACACAACCAAAGTTGACAAATTATGTATCATATTGAACCTTGATCACCCGCATGACAAATATCGAAATTCCACACCAAACGGACCATTAAAAGGGGGTGAACTGATCATTTCTCTCCTAGGGGGGCCCCAAAAAAAACCTGTCATTTTAATGTTAATATTACATAATCCAAAAACGCTTAGTCATGTCACGTGACGTGACGTCAACATCCAGTAATGGCGAACAAATGTAAACAAACACTTTGTTTTACCGATACTTTTGTAATTTCTCTTCTGCTTTGTTCTAGAGATTATTAAACTCCATGACAATGTCTCCAACGTATTTAACTGGTTAAAAATAGTATTTATACAAGAGTTTTAACGAAAAATATCAGGAAAAAATGTACAGGAATAAAAAAAAATTCAGCTTTCAAAATATTCGTCGATAAAAAAACCGATCTTTATATTTACGCTAGCCATTTTGTATATTACCACGTGACCTGCTATCTCTTAAACTGGAGGGGGGGATCCACTTGAATCCAACAAAACCAGTAATTTTTTTTTCTATTATATATACATCATTTTCTATAAAATTAAGTGTAGACTTTATAATTAAAACAAAAAATGTTATTCATACTAAAAAAAAAAACGCTTAGTCATGTCACGTGACGTGACGTC
This sequence comes from Euprymna scolopes, assembly GCF_053919585.1. NCBI lineage: Eukaryota > Metazoa > Mollusca > Cephalopoda > Sepiida > Sepiolidae > Euprymna > Euprymna scolopes. Next base: position 126,573,850 of record NC_136497.1, on the reverse strand, counting down.
AACATCCACTAATGGCGAACAATTGTACCTATTTATTATGCCTCCCCACGGGACAGTTAGACACCAGGGTCGTTTTTTAACGTGGAGAAAAGGTACAAAAATAAAAATTGTCTCAGTCGTGGAGGATTTCTCCTCCACCGAAAGAGAACAAGAAATAGAAGTGCAGCATCTGAAGAACAGATACTACACTTTGATCTTGACCAAAAGGCCAAGAATGCGAACAATTGTAAATAACAACTTTTTTCACAAAACCAACACCGTCTTTCTTTTTTTTCTCTCTCTTTCTCTCTCTCACCCACTTACTCTTCCCTCTCTCTCACCCTCTTTCTCTTGACGTCACACCACTGTTAAACTGTGGGGGGAGGGAACACATTCCCAGGCATTATCTCCTATAGATGCACATTTTATTAGAAATTCAGCTTTCAAAATATTAGACGATAATAAAAATATAAAACCAACACCCTCTTTCTCTTTTCTCTCTCTCTCACCAACTTACTCTTCTCTCTCTCTCACCCTCTTTCTCTTGACCTCCTACTACTGTTAAACTGTGTGTGTGTGTGTGGGGGGGGGAAGAGGCAGCTTGAAAACCAACAAAAACAGTGCACAGTTTCCCAAGCATTTGGGGTGGGAAGGGGGGGAAGAAGCCGAGCGCACAGTTTCGTGTGAGAGAGAGAGAACAATTCTCAACCTATATACTCAACAAATTTTTTATCTACAGATTTGAAAGTTTGTATATAGGGTATTCAGACATATGGAAATATATCTAGCATAATCTATCTATTATATCTATAAAAGTGAAAATGTGTGTGTGTGTGAGGTAGCCAGAGAGAGAGAGAGAGAGAGAGAGAGACAACAATTCTCAACCTATATATTCAATACATTTTTTATCTACAGATTTGAAAATTTGTATATAGGGTATTCAGACATATGGAAATATATCTAGCATAATCTATCTATTATATCTATAAAAGTGAAAATGTGTGTGTGTGTGAGGTAGCCAGAGAGAGAGAGAGAGAGAGAGAGAGAGACAACAATTCTCAACCTATATATTCAATACATTTTTTATCTACAGATTTGAAAATTTGTATATAGGGTATTCAGACATATGGAAATATATCTAGCATAATCTATCTATTATATCTATAAAAGTGACAATGTGTGTGTGTGTGAGGTAGCCAGAGAGAGAGAGAGAGAGAGACAACAATTCTCAACCTATATATTCAATACATTTTTTATCTACAGATTTGAAAATTTGTATATAGGGTATTCAGACATATGGAAATATATCTAGCATAATCTATCTATTATATCTATAAAAGTGAAAATGTGTGTGTGTGTGTGTATGCGTAAGAGAGAGAGAGAACAATTCTCAACCTATATACTCAACGTATTTTTATCTACGGATTTTAAACTTTGTATATAGGGTATTCAGACATATAGAAATATATCTAGCATAATCTATACATTATATCTATAAAAGTGAGAATGTGAGTGTGTGAGAGAGAGAGAACAATTCTCAACCTATATATTCAACAAATTTTTTACCTACAGATTTGAAAATTTGTATATTGGGTATTCAGACATATGGAAATATATCTAGCATAATCGATCTATTATATCTATAAAAGTCAGAATGTTTGCGTGTGGTTGTGTGTGTAAGGTTGCGAGAGAGAGAGAGAGAACAATTCTCAACCTATCTATTCAATAAATTTGTTATCTACAGATTTGACCATTTGTATATAGGGTATTCAGACATATGGAAATATATCCAGCATAATCTATCTATTATATCCATAAAAGTGAGAATGTGTGCGTGAGAGAGAGAGAGAGAGAGAGAGAGAGAGTAAGTACAATTCTCACCCTATATATTCAACAAATTTTTTATCTACCGATTATAAAATTTGTATATAGGGTATTCAGACATATGGAAATATATCTAGCATAATCTATCTATTATATCTAGAAAAGTGAGAATGTGTGTGAAAGAGAGAGAGAGAAGAGAGAGAGAGAGAACAATTCTCAACCTATATATTCAACTAATTTTTATGTACAGATCTGAAAATTTGTATACAGGGTATTCAGACATATGGAAATATATCTAGCATAATCTATTATATCTATAAAAGGTAGAATGTGTGTGTGTGTTTGTGAGTGAGTGAGTGAGTGAGTGAGTGAGAGAGAGAGAGAGAGAGAACAATTCTCAACCTATATACTCAACAAATTTTGTATCTACAGATTTGATAATTTGTATATAGGGTATTCAGACATAAGGAAATATATCTAGCATAATCTATCTATTATATCTATAAAAGTGAGAATGTGTGTGAAAGAGAGAGAGAGAGAGAACAATTCTCAACCTATATATTCAACAAATTCTATCTTTACAGATTTGAAAATTTGTATATAGGGTATTCAGACATTTGGAAATATATCTAGCATAATCTATTATATCTATAAAAGTGAGAATGTGTGTGTGAGAGAGAGAGAAAGAACAATTCTCAACCTATATACTCAACAAATTTTTTATCTACAGATTTAAAAATTTGTATATAGGGTATTCAGTCATATAGAAATATATCTAGCATAACCTATCTATTATATCTATAAAATGACCATGTGTGTGTGTGTGAGAGAGAGAGAGAGAGAGTCAGAGAGAGAGAGAGAACAATTTTCAGCTTGTGTGTGTGTGAGAAAGAGAGAGAGAGAAAGAGAGGAAGGAAAATTCTCCCCCTATATATTTAACAAATTTTTTATCTACATATTAGAAAATTTGGATATAGGGTATTCAGACGTATGGAAATATATCTAGCATAATCTATCTATTATATCTATAAAAGTGAGAATGTGTGTGTGAGAGAGAGAGAAAGAGAGAGAGAGAGAACAATTCTCAACCTATATATTCAACTAATTTTTTATCTACAGATTTGAAAATGTGTATATTGGGTATTCAGACATATGTAAATATATCTGGCATAATCTATGTATTATATCTATAAAAGTGTGAATGTGAGTGATGGAAAGAGCAAAAAATTCTCAACCTATATAACCTATAAAAGTGAGAATATGTGAGAGAGAGAGAGAGAGAGAGAACAATTCTCAACCTATATATTCCACACATTTTTGGGCACAGATTTGGAAATTTGTATATAGGGTAGGCAGACATATAGAAATATATCTAGCATAATCTATCTATTATATCTATAAAAGTGAGAACTTGTGTGTGTGTGTGTGTGTGAGAGATAGAGAGAACAATTCTTAACCTACATACTCAACAAATTTTTTACCTACAGTTTAGAAAATTTGTATATAGGGTATTCAGACATATGGAAATATATCTAGCATAATCTATCTATTATAACTACAAAAGTTAGAATGTGTGTGTGAGAGAGAGAGAGAGAGAGAACAATTCTAAACCTATATATTCAACAAATTTTTTATCTACAGATTTGAAACTTTGTATATAGGGTATTCATACATATGGAAATATATCTAGCATAATCTATCTATTTTATCTATAAAAGTGAGAATGCGTGTGTGTGAGATAGCGAGAGAGAGAGAGAGAAAAAGAGAGAGATAAAAATTCTCAACCTATACATTCAACAAATTTTTTATCCACAGATTTGAACATTTGTATATAGGGTGTTCAGACATATAGAAATATATCTAGCATAATCTATCTATTATATGTATAAAAGTGAGAATGTGTGTGTGTGTGAGAGAGAGGACAATTGTCAACCTATGTATACAACAAATTTTTTATCTACAGATTTCAAAATTTGTATATTGGGCATTCAGACATATTTCAATATATCTGGCATAATCTGTCTATTATATCTATAAAAGTGAGAATGTGTGTGATAGAGAGAGAGAGAACAATTCTCAACCTATATACTCAACAAATTTTTTATCTACAGATTTGAAAATTTGTATATAGGGTATTCAGACATATGGAAATATATCTAGCATAATCTATTATATCTATAAAAGTGAGAATGTGTGTGTGTGTGTGAGAGAGAGAGAGAGAGAGAGAACAATTCTCAACCCATATACTCAACAAATTCTTTATCTACAGATTTTAAAATTTGTATATAGAGTATTCATACAAATAGAAATATATCTAGGATAATCTTTCTATTATATCTATAAAAGTGAGAATGTGTGTGTGTGTGAGCGAGAGAGAGAGAGAGAGAGAGAGAGAGAACAGTTCTCAACCTATACATTCAACAAATTTTTATATATAGGGTATTCAGAAATATCGAAATATATCTAGCATAATCTATTATATCATTAAAAGTTAGAATGTGTGTGTGTGAGAGATAGAGAGAACAATTCTCAACCTATGCACTCTACAAATTTTTTATCTACAAATTAGAAAATTTGTATATAGGGTATTCACACATATGGAAATATATCTAGCATAATCTATCTATTATATCTATAAAAGTTAGAATGTGTGTGTGAGGTAGCCAGAGAGAGAGAGAGAGAGAGTAAGAACAATTTTCAACCTATATATTCAACAAATATTTGATCTACAGATTAGAAAATTTGTATATAGGGTATTCAGACATATGGAAATATATCTAGCATAATCTATCTATTATATCTCTAAAATTGAGAATGTGTGTGTGAGAGAGAGAGAGAGAACAATTTTCAACCTATATACTCAACAAATTTTTTTATCTACAGATTTGAAAATTTGTATATAGGGTATTCAGACATATGGAAATATATCTAGAGTAATCTATCTATTATATCTATAAAAGTGAGAATGCGTGTGTGTGTGAGAGAGAGCGACACAGAACAATTCTCAACCTATATATTCAACAAATTTTTTATGTACAGATCTGAAATATCACATTTGTATAGAAGTAGAAATCTTGATACCTACTCTGATACCTAATAAAAGAAAGGACACTCTTTAGGGCGGATTTTGATTATAACAAGTCACTAATTAGAAATTATAATAAACATTCTAATAATTTAAGAATTTTACCAAAATAAAATTGCATGGTAATCACCCAATTTCTGCCACAAAATTTTGATTGGCAGAACTCATAAACATAAAATATATATTTTCTAATTTCATCTTTTTTTTTTCTTTTTACATAATCTGGTTTGATGTTTTCCCAAATATTCAAATCACTATATTTTGCTGCTTAATATCAAATACAGCAACTGAGTTATTTTTATGCATCAAACAATTACATTTTCTCATTCATCCAAACTAATCACTGAACATCAATTTCATATTTTCTTCACTAAAATATTACTATGCTTGATGTCATCAAGTGGAGCGGATCATTTTTTTTTCATTTGTTCACACATTTTTCCAATTTATATATATTTTAAAGATTCTTAGCCTATGTCATTGCATACCAATCTGTTTATTAAAAGTTAAGGTTCACTGTAAACACATATGTTACACCAAAATAAAAACGCTTCAGATAATGTCTTGATATTCAATTCAGTTTCTCACATGACATCTTATGAAGTTAGTAGAAATGTTACAGACTTTTGAATCTCAAACACTTTCAATACTGTGCACTGATATTTTCTTTTTTGCAATATAAGCACATTCATGATTTTTTTTACAAACGTTAAAAACTTTCACATTGTGTAGCAATATACTGAAACAATTATAAAAATATTTGTTTTTATTTTGAATGATGCAGGGCATCTGAAGAGAGATTTTTCTAACAAAATGAAAGTATAATTTTTAGCAATAGGTATCTAGGAAAAGGCCACTACATATGTTATAAGTTCCAAATTTCCACAACCTGGCAAATACTGGTACATGCTAGCAAATTTAGATTTGCAATTACAAAATATGATTCTAATTTTTTCCTTTGCTCTTTATTCTAACACTACACTAAGTTTACTGTGTTATTTCGCTACAGTTGATATTGTGTAGAACAATAAGAAAATCATAGTGAACAATGCATTCAACAAAATTTCACACACATTTCTAGATACCTATATCTAATAAGTTCAAAAGAAAGGACACACTTAGGGAGGTATTTTGGTGGTCAAGTCACTAAAAAGAGATTAGCTGGTTTCCCGGCATAGCCCAGGATATAATAAAGATTGACTGAAATACATGTTCTAGCTGGTTTCTAGGCGTTGCCAGGGATGTAATATAGACACATTATGTTGTATATTACCTGTTCTCTTCTCCCTAAGGTAAAACAATTTCATATACATGCTGTAAATTACCTATGCTAGGGATAAAACATGAACAATATCAGTCCTAGGGTAGATAAAACAAATAATACATAGAGATGAAAGATTCCTCTCCCCTAAGAATCAAACATATGTTCAATATCTGCTTTTGTTTTTTCATTGTTTATACGGTCCCGAGCAACGCCGGGTAGCCCTGCTAGTCTATATATATAAAAGCCAAACGTCTGTGTGTATGTATGTTTGTTTGTAACGCTAAAACTTTTGAAAGACGGAACCAAACTTGACAAATTTGGTATCATATCGAGGCCCCATCACCCGGATGACAAATATCGAAATTTCACGTCAAACGGACCACTAGAAGTTGGTCAACTGATCAGTTATCTTCGAGGGGGGGCCCCAAAAAACCTGTCATTAACGCTAAAACTAGAGATGAAAGATTCCTCTCCCCTAAGAATAAAACATGTTCAATATCTGCTTTTGTTTTTTCATTGTTTATACGGTCCCGAGCAACGCCGGGTAGCCCTGCTAGTCTATATATATATAAAAGCCAAACGTCTGTGTGTATGTATGTTTGTTTGTAACGCTAAAACTTTTGAAAGACGGAACTAAACTTGACAAATTTGGTATCATATCGAAGCCCCATCACCCGGATGACAAATATCGAAATTTCACGTCAAACGGACCACTAGAAGTTGGTCAACTGATCAGTTATCTTCGAGGGGGGCCCCAAAAAAACCTGTCATTATTTATATATATAAAAGACAAATGTTTGTTTGTAACGCTCAAACTTGAGATGAAAGATTTCTCTCCCCTAAGAATAAAACATATGTTCAATATCTGCTTTTGTTTTTTCATTGTTTATACGGTCCCGGGCAACGCCGGGTAGCCCTGCTAGTTGGTAATAAAATGAGAATTACACTTAACAGCAAGAAAACTGTTCTCTGCGTTCATCAACTAATTTAGGAGGAATACGATGCACTAAATAAAAATCGCAATGATGACGAAGAGACACCTATACAGAATCTAAGAATTGATTATTCGTGACGTCACATCCGGTAGCAGTCTGGAACTGAGACTCAGATGGAGTTGGTAAGGGTAACGATCAGGGTTATTTACCGTGTCTTTCCAGTGGAGTTCCACTTATTCTGTATTATCTTTTAATCTATACTTCATTTCCCTGTTTCCGAATTTTATCGTTCTTTTTTCAACATTTAAATCACAATAACTGTTTTTTTCTTAATCGCGTTAAGTTTTAGACATATGTGTTTTTTGTAAAAACATTTTGTCTACATATACGCATGTGCGAAACATTTTAGAAGAAGTTGATGGCGGATAAATGTTCTGTTTTTTTTTATTGAAAATGATTATTTTAATGATACTAATTCAGGTCAGAGGATTTTGGATAATTATGCCGAAAAGGGATCAGTTTCAAGTTCTACGACCTCAAAATCTTTCATACATGAAGAAGGACTGGCCTGTGCGGGAAAAATTATTGCGTTTCTAAGAAAGGAATCACATCAACGGCAGGAGAGAATATTCCTCTCACAGTCGCACCTAAAGGTCAGCTAAATAAAACAGTTCACCAAGGCACTGAACAAAAATGGTGACTTCACTTCCTGGAGCCATGCTCCTCAAGGATTGACTATGGATTAGTTACAAACTGGAATCTTTGACGGTCATCAACTCCGACAGCTCATCAGGGATCAATTCAGAAAACTCAATAAACAAAGTGGAACCGGAATAGTATAAATCATTGAAAGTAAATCTTTTAAACTTCTCGGCCTACCGTTCACAGGAAACATGAGTTGGAACAATTACATTGAGAGCATTGTCAGGACCGCTGCGAAGAAGGCAGGTTCTCTCTAACGTGCTAGAAAGCTACTAAAGCCCTAAAGTATCATGCACCTCTATAAGGCCACCATTCGCCCATGTATGGAGTATTGTTGCCATATTTGGGTTAGTGCATCTGCTACCAGTCTCTCACTCCTAGACAAGATTAGAAAATAGAGCCACCAACCTGATAGGTCCTGAACTGTCATCTAAGTTCTGCCTCTGCCCGATCGACGAAATTTAGCATCTCTCTGCCTGTTCTACAAGTACTTTAACGGTAAATGCTCCGACAAACTGCAGGCACTTGTACCACTCGATGTAAATACCCCCGACAAACCTGACAAGCAGCTAAATCCCACCCCTTCACAGGAGAGATCCCCGAGATGTAAGAGAGGTTTCTACTCCTGTAGTTTCTTCATTAGAACATCTATACGTTGGAATTCCCTTCCGGGTCCCTGCTTCCCCAACTGTACTGACATGCAGAAGTTCAAGTGTAACGTGAAAAGACATCTTGCTGCCCAACTTCCTACATAGTAATCCTGCGGTTTATGTTCCTGATAATAACCCCCTACATCAAAGTGGCAATGTACCTTGTTAGGGGTGAAAATGTAATTTAAAAAAAAATGTTCTACTTCTGGAAACCTTTTTTTTTCAGCAACAATAAGACCAGAAACTACACATAACTTTTACATTCTTTCAAAAACCGGAGCTGCAACATGGATCTCAAGATGCGCTACGTATTATCCCATATCGACTTTTTACCTGGGAATCTAGTTTCCATCGGTGATAACCAGAGGGGAAATTCGAACAGGACATGAAAGAGATAGCGACCAGATATCAAATTTGCTGAAACGCACTCATGATGGCTGATTACTGTTCTGAATCTGAAGGGAGATGCCCTATCGTTGAGCCTTCAAGGAGTCTGAAACAGCAGAGGCCTGAGGTTTGAACAATAATAAAGCACTATGCAATTTATGTGTTGTTACTTTTACTAATGACGACCATTCAGCTGACAGTATTCGATGTTTATATCGGCATATGTTTTTGGCAAAATATTTTATTTCCTTAAAAATATATTTACGATAAGATGTGTTAACAAAAATCAACTGATAATGCTGCAATAATCTAATGGAATATGACATAAGCTCCTAGTTTTGTTTTTTTCAAATTTACCTAGCACTAAAAACTGACCTGATGAAGAGAAACTGATGCCACGTCTTGATTGAGCAGTGCAAAAATAGCCGAAATGAATAGTTTATATAAACTTAGACTATTTTTCAAAGTGATGCCAAGTATTACTCTCTGTCTGTCTGCCTCTCTCCCTTTCTTTCTCTCTCTCTCTCTCTCTCTATATATATATATATATATATATATATATAATCTAGATAAGACACTGATTAGAAACCAGATGAAAGATACTAATAGATAATACTTAAAGCGGTTCATTTCCTGTGATGATATGAGTCTTTATTGAAAATACATGGATTAAGGAAATCAACATAACCCCGTCTATATATTCCTAATGTCAAACAATAAATTCTTAATTCGAATACGTATGCCTCTGTGTTGTTTTTTTTTTTCAGAATTTAAATATAACCACTAAACTTATATATATATATATATATATATATATATATATATTTACATATATATATATGTATATATATATAAATATATATATGTATATATATATAAATATATATATATATATGTATAATATATATATATATATATATATATATATATATATATATATATATATATATATATATGGACTACTTTAGGAAGTGTAATAATATACACACACAGGCAGATTTTCTAGTTGAATTATCATGTTATTTAATAAAAAAAAAGTGTTGCTTTTTTCTGATTAAATATATATAAAGTTGGATTAACTGCACATGAACCATAAAGACAATAACATCGCAGGCGTTCAACTATTAAGAAATTTCTATATCTTAAAAATTACATGTTTTAGTTTATTGCATTGCTTTTTTACATAGTACAAACCATACGTAAATATGTACGCGTTGACATCAGCCGATGCTTTGTCTTGAGTTAGGGAATGCAGCAGCCAGGTTCTTTCAGTGTACATTACGGTCGATCCTCGCCCGCCGAGAGCTGGCAATATAAGCTTTTGTCTGAAACAGAGATCGATGCCAAACATCACATAATCGAACTGATTGGTCTCAATATCCGGTACGAACGATTCCACGGAAAGGCAGGCGAATAGTTAGCCAGCGAGATGCTGGTGTCAAAAAGTGCAAACACAGCACAGAGGTAATCAGTACTTTGCATTTGTATTGTATCTTAAATTCCACATCGATTAGTTCTTTGTTTTTCTTTTAAAGATATAACTCGGCAAGAAACATGAATAAAGTAGAGCGAACAATTCAAATAATTTTGATAAAACTTATGGAAATGGTATAATTGATAATGTTTAAATTTATATCGAAAAGATAAGTCAAAATATCTTCCTCATATATAAAAAGTACTAAAAGATGTTTTATTGGATTTTATATATGTATAATATTTATACTGGGCTGGATACACGGCGTTGCCCAGATGGTAAAGGTGTGGGTTGAACAAAAAAATATGAGAGAAAAAAGGAGTTATAGTAGGCAGATAGGCAGGCTTTAAATCGTAGCGCAATAGAGGGAAAGAACGTTGAAAAAAAACTGGACGTCTTTACCGTTCCGTCAGTCGCAAAACCGGAAGTGGTGAATGTCAAAATTAAAAAAAAAGCGTGAATAACTTGCGAATATATCTGTGAAAAAAGCCCTTCTTGTAGAAAAGTGCCCAGTTGAGGGTAAAGGAATTCATATTTTTATCGAAAGGTTTTGCGAGGCATATATACATACATACATACATACATGCATACACACATACATACATCTATCCATCCATCCATGCGTGCATACATACATGCATTCATACATGCATACAACCATACACACATCCATCCATACATACATACATCCATACATCCATCCATACATACATACATTCATGCACACATACATACATACAAACATACATATAATAGATGAGATTTTAAATTGTTAATTAAGCCCAACAGAAAAACATAAAAAAAAATACGGTATATAACAATTTTTATGACTTTCAATCACTTTTATAGTGATATATATATATATATATATATGTGTGTGTGTATATATATATGTATGTGTGTGTACACTCACACACACACACATATATATATATATATACATATATATATATATATGTATATAGGAATAGAATTAAAGGATGACCTTTAAACCGTAATATGGTAAGATATCGCGAGTAAATTAATCTATTCCAGCCAGTTCTATTGCAAAGTATGCGTAATACACCACTGAAATAGCAGATTATTTCTTATATTCTTTTCATGTAATTCATTTAATAAATTAATTTTAGATTTAATATCTCCAATGTTTTCCATTCATTTTCATTTTCTATTCACGTTAGACATTAACAAAAATTATGCATTTCACGGCATCGATTAGCAGGAACTCTCTATGGGTTTCAACATCTTATCGCTGCCATGACAAACACAATAGGGAATCTCCATCTAAGTAAAGGTAATAAACAAGTAAATACGCATAATTTATATATAGGCAAGAATTATTGAAAATACAACAGTATATATATATATATATATATATATATATATATATATATATATATATATATATATATATATATATATATATAAACGGCACAATCACGTTGACACAGCGATTTTCACGAAATCACTGAAGTTAAGCAACGCTGAACTTGCCAGTCTCAGACTTGTTACCATTTGGGAAGGTTATGTGCTGCATGTACCGTGCCGATTCGTAGAAATTTGCAGGTTGGTATCTGCGGGCGCATTAATTCACTGGGAGAAAAAAAACTGCAAAAAAAGCGAGTTGTGTTTATTTGTTTACGTTGTTATGGGTTCATGTTTATGCGCGCACGCGCAACCGGATGTCCTGAACCGGAAGTGGGTTACATTACTTGTTACAAGGACATTTGAGTTTTATAATTATATATATATATATATATATATATACTTATATATATATATATATATATATAGAGAGAGAGAGAGAGAGAGAGAGAGAGAGAGATAGAGAGAGAGAGACAGAGAGACACAGAGAGAGAAAGAAAGAGAAAGAGAAAATGGGAGAGAAGGGAAAATCAACTTATAACTTCATCAACTTTTTGCTGTTATTGCGTTGCTTCCTCTGATGATATTTGAAAATGTATATGTTGCGTGGGGAGATAAAAATTTTCTAGTTAGTATGCTTTCTGGAGGCTCCATAAAACAATTAGGAGAAATTAACTCTCAGACTGTATTAAGATATTAATCTAGAAAAATCTCTGATGTAAAACACGAAGTCTCCTATCTGCTCTGTCTTGAGCAATCAATTGCACAGACTGAGGTTAGAAGTTATTCTAAATCGTGTGGATTATCCTATACAAAGACTTAATAACTTTTAAGAAATCAAATGTATCGTTTTCAGACAACTCAGAGCCTTAGAGAGTTTCTTATGTCGTCACACGACGTGAATATATATATATATATATATATATATATATATATATATATATATATATATATATATATATTCTAAGAAAAACACCGGATCTCCGAGGCGGAGACGTTAACCTTTATATCGTTTAAAAATCAACAACAAAAAGTACGTAAACAGATAAACGATCAAAAATAAACTGTAAATTGTCCATCGCATCATAGCGTAATGGCTTAGGGCGCTGGACTCAGATACATAAGGAAGGCGTTCGAATTCTTATAAACAGTCAAGTTACGCTGAAGAGGAGTAGGACTCCGAAACACGCGTTTTCATAGATTACTGTTTTTAAAAGTAATAAATAAATACATTAAAAAATACGTCCAAATAATAAATATTGGTGATTTTCTAAGAAAACACCGGATCTCCGAGGCGGAGACGTTAGCTTTAATATAATTTAAAAGATCAACAACAAAACATATATATATATATATATATATATATATATATATATATATATATATATACATATATATGGCACTAAGAGTGGAAAATGGAGTCACAAAACTATATATTTATAAATATAGAAGAATTCATTTATTTAATAATGGCATACATAGATGTTTACCTTACGTTATATATAGCATGTTCCTCCTTTAGGCTTTAATATAGTTTCCCATTAAAAGAGCAATAATTTTATTAACTTATTTCGTTCATGATAAATCTCAATCTAAACTCCACATCCACATCATGTAACCTAGCATTTTCACTTTTATAGATATGCTTGCATAAGTGTCCGGCGTTGCCCGGGTATTTGGAGGTATATGTTGAGCAAAAAAAAAAAGCGGTCCTTGTTTTTAATTTGTGGCTCCAATCAAGTTATTTAGTTAGATCCATGTCCAATATACGTATATCTAAAATTTCAAGTGTGTAGACCCAAAATTGTCGGAGGAGTTTGGTAGAGTTCTCAAAGGTCAAATCATTGAATTTTGACCGCTTAATCGCCAAATTTCTTGCCAAAAATCGATCACGTCGATTTTTCCGAATCTTAATACCCTGTATATCAAAGTTCGAGTCTGTAAACTAAAAATTGACAGAGTTATTGTTTAGGGAAATGTACACACACACACTTTCACTTTATATACTTCGACAGAAGTACTTCTATCATCCTCAGGCATATTGTAGAAATAAATGTAGAAATTGTTTTTTAATTTACATATATATACATTTTTTCCTAGTCACGTGGTAGCTTGTTACAAGTCAGGTGGGCGGACTTTCTTTTTACATATATTAAACACATTTATATATACAAACACATATATACATATTCCAAAATTTATACCAAACATTTCAAAACGTTCCACCCAAATTTAATTATTAGAAAAAAAGGATAAAACCAATATCTATGCATCACTTAATAACACTGAATATTTTTGTAAACTCCAATCAATTTTGTATGATCCCAGAAAATTCAGGAAAGTTAAAAAAAATCTCTGTTAATGATCTTAAAATTCAAGTTAATAAATTTATCACCGCGAATAATGCTGTAATAGATAATTTAAAACTCCCCCTAATAATTGGAGATTATAAACCTGGATATTTATATGGCAACATAAAAACACATAAAACTAATTTCCCACTTCGTCCCATAATTTCACAGGTGACAACACCAATATATAACTTAACTAAAAAAATCAATGAATTTATGACACCGTATTTACCTTGTAAATACAGTGTAAAATCTATGGAAGAATTTATGCAGATTCTACAAGTAACTAAAATCGACAATAAAATCACCGCCTCTCTAGATGTTGAAAATCTATTTACAAATACACCAGTGAATGAAACCATTGTAATTATCATAGAGAACATATCTAACAATCCGACCCTTCCTCAACTTAAAATGAGTCCAGTAATCCTAAAAAAATTATTAGTAATGTGTACAACCAAAGTCCCATTTTTTGATCATCTGGGAAATATATACACACAGGTGGATGGCGTGGCCATGTGTTCCGTATAAGGGCCAACATTTAGTAATTTTTATATGGCTGATCTAGAATACAAAGTATTAAATTTAATAGAGAACCCTTCTATTTCTGTTCATAATGTGGGCGATATAATAATTCTTGTCAATAACACAGAGATAATAGACTATTTAAAGGGTATCTTTCAGAAGAATTCAGTTCTTAACTTTACATATGAACTAAGTATTAATAATAAAATCTCGTTTTTAGACGTTCTCATTGACTCTAGTGGCGATGAATTTATCAACTCCGTTTTTTAAAAAACCTACATCTGTTAATTCCTGTATTTTCAATTTTGTAAGTGAATGTCCATTCCGTTATAAAACGTATATAAAAAGGAATCTTATACATCGTGCAAAGTTGATTTCCTCAAATAAATAATATTCTTTAATGAATTAAAAATATAAAACAAGTGTTAGTAAATAATCAATTCCCTAACTCTCTTGTAGATAAAGAAATAAAACTAGCCATTAGTAATTTGAATCGAATTAGTAATATTCAACAAAATTATCAACCTTTTAATATATATTACCGTAACCAGTTACACAAGAACTCAAAAATCGATGAAAGTATTCTTAAAAATATAATCCGTAGATACGTGGCTCCCAAAAATAATACAAAAATAAAATATATTATATATTATAAACAAATACAGACAACACGCCTTGTAATGAAAAACAACACTTCGCAAACAAACGACCTGTTGTAAAGGACCAATGCAGTTTAATAATTTAGCTGCGGAATAGGAGAGTGTATCTCCAATATTAGTAGCTACATTGGTTCAACAACTAACACATTGCCGCGAAGATTGACTCTCCCCCTCTCTGACTCTAGCTCCATATCACAACATTTAAAGGGACATGGTTGCCAACATTCGGAATACAAGAGTATTGCAGAGTGAGAGAAATGTTAATAGGCTAACAATACTCGAAGCATTGTACATTAAAACAAAGAAGCCTCAAATAAATAATATTAATTATGAGTGCAGCCGGAAGGTTTTGAAA
>NC_136497.1:126490795-126550795 GCF_053919585.1 Euprymna scolopes | reverse complement strand
GCAAATGAAAATGGGGAGACAAACAACTACATGGACGATTCTTAAGAATAACACTAGATGAGACTAACGAAAACTCTTGGACATGGTTACAAAAAGGAAACTTAAACAAAGAAACTAACTCCCTAATAACAGCCTCGCAATACAACGCATTTATAACCAACCATATAAAAGTAAGAGTCGACAGGACACAAGAAAACAGCAAATGTAGAATAAACATTAATCACATAATTAGCGAATGCAGCAAACTAGCTCAAAAAGAATATAAGAATAGATATCATTAAGTGGGGAACGCAGTATAAAGGGGATTATGCAGAAAACAACATCATGGACACCTAAAAATATGGTTGAAGCTGAAACCGACAACAGTACTTTAAAATGAAATCACAAAATCCTATAGGATATGGATATACAAACGGATATATCATTCTAAGCAAGACGGTGTCATACTAGTTAACAAGCATGAAAATACCTGCCATATTGTTGTCCCAGCAGTCAGAGAGCGAAGATCAAGAAGACAGAAAAGAGAAACAAATACGGAACTAGCCAGAGAGGCCAAAGTAATATGGAAGATGAAAAGTTTGAATAATATCAATAACATTGGCAGCATTAGGAAGAATATAAAACAACTTTGGAAATAGCACGGGAGATATTGGAATAAGAGCTGTGGCTGGTAAGATACAACGGATAGCAGTAACGAAAACTACTGAAATATTAAGGAACATCCTAGAATGCGGACATTGATATGCACAAACTGGACATGCGGAAAATCATATCGAGGTAAAACATAAAGGAGTATCACATGGAATCATAAATGTGTGAGTATACACCTACCTTCACACAAGTTTTGTGTGTGTGTGTGTCAACAAAAACTAACGCCACACTAAATAAGCGAGAAGAGTAAAATACCGAGGAGTGAATGCACTGAGTAGACCCCCCTGTATGAGTTCAAAGATGACTGGGACCCTGGGGGGGCTTTTCCACCCGAACTCCAATGAAGACCAATGGCAACCGACTGTTCTGATAACACAAATCCGTCTGCAGTGGTTGTCGAAAGAGCTGAATAGTACTGGAAATCTGGGGAGACTAAGACTACAAAGAATACCATAAGTTGTCTTAAAGTGAAATCTTTGATAATGGCTTGAGGGACTACTCCTAGTGAGTAAATAATAATAATAATAATAATAATAATAATAATAATAATAATAATAATAATAATAATAATAATAATGATGATAATAATAATAATGATAATAATAATAATAACTATGACAATATTAATGATAAAATAATATTAATAATAATAACAATAATAATAACAATAATAATAAAAATAACAATAATAATACCACTAATAATAATGACAACGATAATAATAATAATAATAATAATAATAACTATGACAATATTAATGATAAAAATAATATTAATAATAATAACAATAATAATAACAATAATAACAAAAATAACAATAACAATACCACTAATAATAATAATAATAATAATAATAATAATAATAATAATAATAATAATAATAATAATGGCAATTGTTTAATTTTTAATATGAAGTAGGTAACTTTCTTAAATTTGGATTTTAATTTTTTTGGATGATTACGTGGCAGAAAGAAAAAGGACGCTTATTTGAAAATTCCGAGGAGATCTGTCTCTACATGAGCTTTACGTAACTAGATTATTATTTCCAACCCATTCAATTTATGTGGAGATATTAACTAAATAATTTATCATAATGCTTATCTAATTTAATCGCTAAAAATAAAACACATTACTGGTAGAAACGCTCATAAATTGTAAATTAGACATTCCTATATTAGCATTTTTTTTGTAATTTTTCGATTTTCAGAGATATTCAACGAACCTTGCAAATGTTCAATATTTTCTCCTGATAGAACAGTTCGAATGTTTCCCGATCCCGATACAATTACCGATTCTGTACTAAATTCCCGATTCCGATGTGAGTACTGATACTTATTTCGATAAAGCTTTAAATATTTGCTTATAAATCTGCTGTTTTTCACGATTACAGTACAACCACATGTTTAATGTGCATAGATTTTATCGTAACGTGACAAACGTAAAACAACACATATATAAACGCATATATTTTATCAAAAGTTAATAAAAAACACATCTTGGAGGATGATCTATAGATTTTCGTTTTACATGTCGTTTATAATCGATAAATATTTGTTTTTTCATTATTACTACAAACAATGGAAGATTAAATTAAAAAGACAACGAAAGGAATCGTTTTTGGCATCGGAAAATAGACACAGATTTTTCCGATTGCGATACGGCCAAAAGTTCCGTTTTTCAGGTTCCCGATTCCGATTGCGATGAATCGTCAAAACATTAATATTTTCTGCTAACTTGGACAAAAGGTTTATTTCAATTAAAACATTTTTTTAAATAAGTTAAAACATGTTTTAAAATTAAATTTTTAAAAATAAGTTAAAATATTTTTACATTTTTAAAAATAAGTTAAAACATTTTTAAATATCGTCAAAACATTAATATTTTCTGCTAACTTGGATAAAAGGTTTACTTCAATTAAAACATTTTTAAAAATAAGTTAAACAAAAACAAAAAAGTAGTAGAGTAAGTTACCTTGAATTTAATAACATTTATTTCTTGCATATTGTTTATTTATCCTCCTTTTGTGATATGTTTATTCCAGTAACGGTTCTCATTCTTTTGTAATTGTTTTAGTGAAAGGATAATCTTAATAATACAGCCATAGCCTGTTTTTTTTTTATTCAAACAATTATTTTCTCCCACATTTTGAGATTTTTATGTATATTTTTTACGCTGTGCCAAGCGAAAAATACAATAATAAATTAATTATTCAGAACAACATTATGACTAAAAACGAAAAGTTCAACGCCATCGAACTTTTATAAATGTCCAGACCATTCTAAATCTTTTCATAATCAACTGTGAACGCCCTGCGCAATGCATATAGAGCTTTAAAACTAAATGCTAAAATAAATTTGAACATTTAAAAGAAAATTACAAATCGAATGGGGAAAATGAACACAGGAATACTTATTTTGTTTATCGTAATTTTCCAATGCAAAATAATTAATTTGGAATTGTGACTTATAACATAGGTCGTCAGCTTTCAGTCTTATAGTATAAATATACATTTTTGTAAAAATATAAACATTGCGTTTAATTCATTTGTTATTTTGATAAAGCATTCTTTCGAAGAATTGTTCTTATTTACAATGCCTCCCCACGAGACAGAATTAAACATTAGGGTCCTTTTTTACGCGGAAAAAAGAAACGAAAAAAAATTGTCTCAATCGTGAAGAATTTCTCCTCCACTGACAGAGAACAAAAATTGAAGTGCAGTATCTGAAGAACAGATACTACACTTTGATCTTCACCCGAAGGCCAAGGAATGCGAGATTATACTAGAATTTTTCAGATCCCTACGCCCTCAATGTCATGATTTTTCATTTTCGACTTTATCTCCCCAACATTAACATATATATGCATGCATGAATATATATATATATATATATATATATATATATATATATATATATATATATATATATATATATATATATATATATATATAATTATGGGTGTGTGTGTGTGTACACACATATATATGCATTAATATATACATATCAATTCAAATATATATACAAATAAATATGTGTGTATATATATTGTTACTAGTAATTCCAAAACTTATAGTACACATATGCTTATGTACTATTCTTACACGTGTTCCGATGAATACTAGAAGTTTACAAAAAGAAAACATTTAGAGACAGATGTGTTCTTTTCTGTTGAGTAAATATGATATGATGAAATAAATTTTGGAATAAACGAAACAGAAACATACATACATACACAAATATATATATATATATATATATATATATATATATATATACATATAGTTATATATAGTTATATATATGGATATATACAAAACCACACGCACTCACATACACACATATGTATATACAAATGCATATGTGCATGTATTTATGTCCTGTGTCCATGAATACTTCGGAATCTATGATCTGACGTGTGTATGTGCTCTAATACTTGTATCCATGTATGCATTTGAGTGTGCTTATCCATACCTTCGTACGGGACTACAGGCGCATTTTTCCTTTCTAATGCTTGCACTATGACAAAGCCTACAAGCACTAGCCGCCCGCCTTTTCCTTTAATTACCATTTCTTCGTTTCTCAATCCGCACAATCCCCAAAAACTCTCAATAAAAACACTCTAATATTCCAGATGAATTCTTTCTCACAATATGATTACAGCCTCCAAATTATTTTCAAAAACACCTTTTTTTTTTAACTAGTTATGCTTTCTCCTCGCAAAGTCCCTATACTCCCACCAAACAATACCCACTTACCTATTCGACATGCCCGCCCCCGCTCTGCTCTAATTACTATTAAAAAAAAAACAAAAAAACTAGGATGTCATGACAACAAGACTATCATCTTCCCTTACTCCATAGGCGGGACACTATGTATAATACTCTTCTGATGAGAAACTTTAGGCTTCGAAATATCTTGGTATAATGAGTCCTCTCTATCCCCCAACTAAATGTTTGTATAGCTTTATTAAATAAATGAACCATTCTATATTCACAGTTTTTGTATCTTCTTTTTCCAATCGTATTGTTCCCTACATAAGCTCCGGTATAATTTGTTGAGCTTTATATTATCCCGATAAGTCTCCTCTTATAGAATTGCATTTACTCTATTCTCCTAACTCTCTAAGCTTTATATATATATATATATATATATATATATATATATATATATATATATATATATATATATATATATATATATATTCAAAAAAGACACGTGTTTCATTTTCTCTACACCTCTACAGTGTGGCTGTGTAAATGTGGTATATATATATATATATATATATATATATATATATATATATATATATATATATATGTTTGTGTGTGTGTGTATGTGTGTGTGCGTGTGTGTGTGAATAATGCATTAAATTAAGACCTACAGCGTTTTGAAAGGAGAACTCAGCTAATACTAGACAAAACAGCAGTAACCAAATAATAAAGACTGTGCGTCGTTTTGAGTCACATATTGACAATAACAAACACGTATTGATAATAACTTACTCATGACGCATTGCAACTCCATTTTCTTTTTCGGAGCGAAATAATAATATAATAAAACAGTAGGCAATGAAAATTTAGAACACACGTCGTATGTATATATGTGATAATGTTGGAATTTCCAGTCGATTTCGAAGTATGAGCTTCCGCCACAAGAAATAAGTTGCACAGAAATCCATACAGATGATTTGTTTATAGTGGTGAAGGCTTTATATAGGACCAGCATCTTTTTTGCATTACTGCTAACCTTTATCGATGCAGATGACTGCCATGGGACAGAGTATACAGTAAACCACAAGTTTTTACATCAAAGTTTCTTTCTCACAGTTGCATGTCTTAACGAAGACAATTCTCTCAGTGAATTAATCCGCCCGCAGATACCAATCTGCAAATTTCTACGAATCGGCGCAGTACATACAGCACATAGCCTTCCCAAATGATCACAAATCTGAGGCTGGCAGGCTCAGCGTTGCTTAACTTCATTGATTTCCTAAGAATCGGTGTGTCAACGTGATTGAGCCGCTCATATATATATATATATATATATGTGTGTGTGTGTGTGTGTGTTTACTTTATATAAATGAATTCAAGCAAATGCCTAAAAAAAAAAGACCTGGTATCACCCACCCCACAATATTTTTCTTTTAACATCTTCATTGCTTTTAAAGAAACTTGGCGATCTTTGATTTATTGCGTCTTTTTTCCGATATTTCGTTTTCAAGTCAAATGGCCTCCTGACATCTTGATGAGACTGACTGGCGACGAAGTGTCGCTATATTTTGCTAACATCACAAAACAGACAGAAACTACAAACAAAGTTGAAAAGAAAAGACTTTCAAAATTAAAAGCAAATATCGATATTCTCGAGGTGTGCCTCTCCAATATGTTCTTAGTAGTGTCGGGACGATTATTCGGAATCGGAATCGAGAATCGGAAAAATCGAAACTTTTGAGTCATCGGAATCGAAAAAATATCTATGTTCCAATACCAAAACGATCCCTTTAATTATCTCGTTTTTATTTTATTTTATTTTTAAATCTACATCTGGTAGTAATCATAAAACTATAAATATTTACTTATTTTAAACTAAAAGTCAAACTAAATCTATAAATCACTCCCAAAAGTGCATTTTCACGTTTGACAAATACGTTCAAACTTTACGTGTCTCTTTACCGTAATTGGAAAAATAACAATGTTAGACCGAATATTTGGAATTTTTAAAAAATCGGAATATGAATCAGCAGTTGTATCGGAATCCGGAATTTAGGTCAAAATCTGTAATTGTATCGGAATCGGGGAAAAATGTTGGAATTGTCCCATCAATAATTCTTAAAGACTTGAACGTGGCTTACATACATAACTTCTGAGTCAAACTGTGTTGTAACGGATCGATTAACCCCTTAAATCGATTCATGGTTTGTCTGCCCGTGAAAGACAAATCATAAATTGATATCAAAGCTAGCCATGTAGCAATTTGCTGTCAAATTTATGCTTCACAAATAAACGGGAATGATATCGCAATCTTTAATGTGATACGTAATCAACTGTTATTTCCTTTGATAGGGTATGGCATAAAGGTTTACTTCACAAGATCTCTAGCAATGGTATAGCTGGAAATGTCTTCTCAAAAATTAAATCATTTCTTTCTGATAGGTTCATAAGGGTAGTAGTTGAGGGGCAAAAAATATAAGCTCATAATATTAATGCTGGAGTACCTCTGGGGTACATCCTGGGCCCATCTCTTTTCCTGATCTACATTAATGATCTTCCAAATCACATCCTTACATCATTTGTAGACATTTATGCTAATGACACTGCCATTTATGGCAGTACATCTAAGACAGTAAACGACCAAGTTCTCTCCGATTCTCTCTCCTCTGATCTTGATCACGTTGTACAATGGGGAAAGGAGTGGCTGGTTACTTTTAATGCATCTAAAACCAAGCTTCTATCTTTACATCATCAACGTTCTGATCCCCATCTGGCATCAATTAAAATGAATGGCTCTCGTCTTGGAGAGGCCTCAAGTTTTGACAGGCTTCTGGGCTTGACCTTTACTCCTGATCTTAAATGGAATACGTACATCAAATCTGTTGCCAATGCCGCTGGAAAAATGGTCGGATCCTTCTATCGATCCAGTAGATATCTCACTGCTGATGCAATTCTCTATCTATATAAGAGCCAGATACGTCCAAGGATGGAGTACTGTTGCACATATGGGCAGGAGCTGCTAGAAAAACTTGCCCTGCCTTGATAGGGTTCAAAATATACTTCGTGACCTGGTGGGAGATGTCCTTTTCTCTTCGCTGCAACCTCTGTCTCACAGAAGAGACGTTGCGAGTTTGTCTCTGCTTTATCGTTATTTTCATGGAAAGTGTTCGACTGAGCTTCAATCTATGGTCTCCCCTCGCCAAACTTTCACAAGAAACACTAGACTAGCTGAAAACATCATCAATAATTTTCCCCACTCTTTATCTGAACCTAAACCTAATCATAAATTCCATGATCAAAGCTTCTTTCATAGAACTGCACGCCTGTGGAATTGTCTTCAGTTTTCCTGCTTTCCAGCTTTCTATAATATGGTTGTCTTAAAGTCCAACGTGAACAAATTTCTGATGAGCCGTTCCACTTAAGTACACAAATTTACCGAACTTCCATTACTATCGATTACTATATTGTCCTTTTGACTACTCTACACTCTTTAACCCTTATCCTTGAGTGGCCTATCGGCCTTGATAAGTGGTGACGTTTATGTAAAAAAAAAAATAACAAGTATGCGAATTCTCTTGCAAACTTATAATATGCAATTTTCCAGCAGATACTAAAAGGAGTGTTCGTCAAATCGAGAAAATTAGCAGAAAAATCAGGAAAAAAGAAAAATGTCGTTTTCATAATACATGTTGCATCATATATATATATATATATATATATATATATATATATATATATATATATATATATATATATCGCTGTGTATATGTTTTCGTAGACAAACGGAAATTCTTTTTTTTTAATTTTCAACGGACAGATCAAGGATTTATTTTTAAGAAACTTAAGCATGATAAAGCAGATAAGTGGGTGTTTATAGCTTCCCTTCCATAAACTAACTGAACATGTACAATTGCTATTGAAACTTGAGCAAAATAAACAATCAGAATTGCTGTCAAATAAAAGCCTGATTGAACCACACTCTTAGCTGAGACTTCAACGTGATAGCCGAATACATGGTCAATGCTTAGCCTAAGTGTGGCAAAATCGGGTAATAGAATTAAAAAAAATGTGAGCATCAAGAAGTCTATTTTCATTCTTTACATGACAAACAGCTTTACGTACTAATGTGAATATAAACATGTCAGATCGATTTCTAGTCTTGTTTAATAGTGGCGATAAAACGTAGGCAAAGAAATCACTTTTAAAATAAGACAACCATGATATAAATTTTGACTGTCTGTTTAAATGTATGTATATATGTATGCATGCATGTATGTATGCATGTATGTATGTATGTATGTATGTATGTATGTATGTACGCATGTATGTGTGTATGAATGTACGCATGTATGTGTGTATGAATGTAGCTATCTAATATATGTATATATATATATATATATATGTGTGTGTGTGTGTGTGTGTGTGTGTGTGTGTGTGTAATAATCTAGTTTGTATGCTTGCCCAAAACTTATTACAGAGGCGATGAAGTTTCACGAGATCGGACTCTTCGGACGACAAATATGGAAAAATTCGCCAAAAACATTCATTCCTTCACCCTCAACTGAGAAATTTTCTACGTACATTTTTTGCAAGTCATTCAACCCTCGACATCTCATAAAAGGCGTTATTTCCACCGCCCGTGACGTCACAATCACGGTAGGTACAGCGGGCCCGTTTTTTCTTTGTTTGTTTGTTTTACCTCTTTTTTCTCTGACGGGTGACGGGTTCGAGCCTGCTTACTACTCCTATTTTTTTTTCACTCGCAACGTCCATTTTTTATTTGCTAAACCACCACCCTTAAACACAACTCCCTTTTCTTTTCCGCCTTCACGTCACAGGTTCGAGCCTGCCTGCCTGCCTGCTACCACTTTTTTTTTGTTCAGCACAAACCTCCAAACACCCGGGCAACGCCGTGCACCCAGGCTAGTCCTAGATAAACGGAAACTTATATCCTAATCTTATTCGCAGAATAAACGAATAAAAAATATCAAACACAACAGATTAACGAAATGTCTGTTTCCATGACATCAAAATAAAAGTATGTTTCTCACGTTAAACATGTCACCTAAAACGATATACAACAGTTAAACAAGACAGACTAATGTGCACTCTAATTATACCTTAAGTTGACAAACCAATTAAAACGCTTTTGTTTGAGGTGAGCATGATAGATCAATGAAAATGCAATCTCTCACGTATAAGAGATACATAAGCAGTAATGCTATTTCAGACTTCAGCGTGGTAGAACAACGAGATATTATCTATAAGTTTTATCTGACAAACCAAGTGAAATGCAACTCCATTATAACAAGCGAAAGTAAAACTGTTTGGATATGTGGTGTGGGGGAATAATGAAAATCTCACCGTAATGCAAACGAAAGGAAAACATAGTATAAGATTGCTTGACACATTGCACAATGATTTCTGTAAAAAAAAAAGTGAAAAAATCCATCATTACCGACTCCGCTGTCACTCCTGTTTAACTCATACGTACCAGAAGAGTGAGATCAATCGAAACGCTAATCCAAATCATGATATTATCTTTCAGAACCTGTGCCTGTTTTACAAATATTTTAATGGAATGTGTTCTGATGAACTCGTTTCACTTGTACCCCCATCGACGAACATATCCCCGACAACGCCGCTTAGAAATAAATCTCACCCATTCAGTGTTAGTGTCTTCCCTTCAACAGCTAGATTTTGGAATTCCTTTCCTGCTGCTTGCTTCCCTGGCTGTACTGATATGCAGAAGTTTAAATGTAACATAAACAAATATCTTGTTAATCTTTCCTTGTCATGGACCCAAATAGTATCACCTTACGTCCAAGTGGCGATATGCTTTGTAAGGGGTGAACATGAGTAGAAAAAAAACGTTTGAGATAGAAATTGATTATTTCGATAATTTTGATTATTGTAACGTTACTCACGTTTACACACGTGCTCAAATAAAGGAACCTAACTAAAAGAAGATAAGCAAGGAGAACGTTTCTGATTTTTTGAGATGAGGATTCGTTATTCGTATTATTTGGATTCTTCGAACTACTGCTCTAATTTTTAGTGTGATTTTCACAATGTTTCGGTCGATGTAACCCCTGACCTTCTTCAGGTGTATCTTGTCGAACTTTTGAATTTGGACGGAATTCCGAAAGAAACCCTTTAACATGCCCTTGTTCCTTCAGTCGTGACTGGATAGAAGTCCTAAGTAATTCGCAATTCTATCCAAATTCCCGAGTTCGATAAGATACACCAGAAAATCGGAGACTACATCAACGGAAACGCTGTGAAATTCACACTCAAAAGTAGTCCGATGAATGCAATGAATAAGAAAAGATGGTGAAGCGGAATTCACCTCGTTGTTTCAGGTCTTAACAAAATAACTTCATTCATTCTGCTCCGGCCACGTGTGACCTCGTCTCGGCCTTGACGTTACCCACATAGCACTAACGTGAGAATCGGTCTGCTCACACGTTCTTCTTTTTTTTTGTAATCTTTTTCTCTCTTCCTTGCTGGTTCGTCACCTCTGACAAGTATCGGTCAATTGTTTACAGCGGCCATACGCGCACCCGCACTTAGTTACATTTTTCCGTCTACTGTTCTCATCCTGATATTATTCTTACAACATTTCGGTGGATATGATGTCTTACTCTCGTCGAAATCTGTAATCTTTCTGTCGCATTTGGGAATCTGCACCAAATTGCAAACCCAATATTTAATTTTAAATTGCCTAGTGGCCAACTGAATAAAAAAGTAAGCATAATTCAGTCCTAATGACACGTCTTTTCAGGATGTAGGTTCAATCTTCAGTGTAGGTGATATTCAGGGCTATGACAACAGCATATTATTTTTTATTGTTTTGACTCTTGGGTGAGTGTCCGTTGATATCTTATATGCTTTTATAAACAGTGATGTTGTTCTCGGTTAATTAACTGTGTCTAACTGTGTCGGATATATACTCGAGAGTAGAAACAATAAAAAGAGCATGCTGTTGTCATAGCCCTAGTGATAATGAGAATATGCCATGTGATTCCAGCCAGCATGACTGACAAAAGAAAAGCATGTTATTTTGTTTAAAATTCCGTACAGGTTCCTGTGTTCAAGAGAGAGAGCTTGATTCCCCGTGATTGACAGGATACGCATTAAGACGGTCTGTTACAGAATGGATTGAGAGAGAGAGAGAGAGAGAGAGAGAGAGAGAAAGAGAGAGAGAGAAAGAGGTGAGTAAACGTGGAGTGTAAGCACATTTACCAGAACCGAGGGTCAGTTGAACAGATTACGTATGAGTGACGTGGTCAGGTTGGCTAGATCTGGACACTGGATTTGGGCTTTTAAGAAGACGGACGGCTTAATAGCTGTTCCTTCCCCTTCACTTGGGGTGGGGGACGCTGACGTGTTCAAAGCAAGCAAGATTCACTTCCATATTCTCTGTCGACATCTGGAAGGTAAATAAAAAAACTATAAAACGAATTCCTCGTCTTGGAGTGATACATCTTCGTCTAACAGGTACCAGTCTCCCTCCAAGAGAAGATGAATTCCAGATGGATCAACATCGACGACACATGAAGTAAGGTATGTCGAAGAAAATGCATGTAACACACAAACAACCGCATATGAAACTAGACGATCATACGCACACGGAATTCTTTTATGACACGCATAATCTCCTTTCATTCTAATAATAATCATTCCATGACAACAAATACAATTATGGTTCTCCCCTTTTATGTTATACACCAAACGTCAATTTGGTGCCCCTCTATGATAACCCTAGTGATAACTTCAATGATAACTCTATGTAACAGGTCGACAATTACATCGGTCGAAACGTTGTAAAAATAACACTTAAAATGAGAACATCATTTTCAATAATTTTAATAATACAAAGAATCGTGATAGACCAACTAGTATACGCAAGATACTTTTGGAATTGATATTTAGTTGCATATTAGTAATAAACAAAATGTTTTCAATTTTATCTTGATAGACTATAGAAATTTCTATTTCATGCTTGGATGAAAAATTCAACAAAAAAATATTTCATCATTAGGTGTATAAAAAATAAAATGGTACACACACTCAGTTATTGTATCCAGCTTAAGTATTAATTTAATCTACAAGTTTACCGAGAGAAAGTCCGACTATGAAAATCACATAGAGCAAATAAAACTGAGACTGACAGAGCTTTATTTGCAGGTACTTAGACGCATTTAAAAAAAAAAAACAACAACAACAACAACAAAACATTAGGATAATACAACGAACGATCTGACAGTCTTTTATCTGTTTATTTGTATTTATTCATTTTGAATTTATATTTATTTTTTGTTTCGTAGAATTATCTTTTTCTCGTGACCAAATCATTTTTTTTTAATCTCTTTGTCTATCATGGAAAAAACGAGTTGACTTTTAACAGTACACCTCCGCGCAAGCGTAACGATGAGTCGCTTTGACACGTGTTCAAACAGCCATTCATTAAAGCCCGCCTACCACAGACATAAAACGACAAAAACGGCACGTTGTATATTCAGCCAAAGGTTGGTATTTATTTATCTATTAAAGTGTGAATGCGTTTACGAACATCGAGTTGAAAGCGCATTTAGATTCTACCATGCGTCACATTTAAAATAGCGAACGAGCCATTTAGTTCGCCATTTGTTGGCCGTTGCCACTCAGCCATTTACAAGTGGCCCTTTGCACGAGAGAATGATACAAATACGATGTTGCATATATGTTTCTTTTTCGTTTAATCATAGGTCTACATTTATTATTTGTCCCTTCCAACGGCAGTTGTTCAAACAAATCAAATTCCACATAAATAAACTCAACAAAAAAGTAGATAAAATGTGTTTCAGTATTATCGTAATATTTTTCAGCCTATATATTGTGATAACTACATAAAAACATATTTTCTACGTATATAAGTCTTCATCGGGGGGCATTTTTGTTGTTGTTTACCATTGATTTACGAATTACAGTGTAACCCCGATATAATAGACCCGAATATAAGACAAACAGATATAAGAAAGATTTTTTCTGGTTCGAAATTACAGCTTTGTTAATATACAGTGTAACCCGGATATAGGAGCCCGCATATGAGTGTAACCCTGATATAAGTGTGTCGCAGGGACGTGTGATGAAGTATCTTTTTCCCACTGTATTTACTTTTAAAATGCCCTGGGTTTTATAATTTAAACGTTTTACAGTTCTCCACACATTATTTTCTGCGTATTTTAGTTCTTTAGGACCCTAAAATAGGATAATTATGAATACTTTATTCATTCTGAGATCTATAGGATATTTTAATTAACATTGCTTGAGTTTTCATTTCGAGGCTACTTCCTATGCTTATTGACTTGAACAATTCAATATTTTCTATTGATATTTTAAGATTCGAGTATAGCAACTTAATCACCAAGTGATTCTAACGAACGCTAAAAAGTACATATATCTAATTGCTACAATGTTTCTTTCTTTACTTTGTTGGAATACGCTTTTCTTCCCAGTTTCCAAGAAAGGACGTGTTTATCATCAAAGTGTGAACTCAAGGTATTTTTTATCAATAAAAATCGTTCCGCACCCCTAAAAGTAATCCCTCTATGTGGATGGTATTAGCCTGTGCAAACATAGAAAATTCTGTAACACGTGGTCAACAAATTCAGTTTTAAACCAGATTTCTCCTGCCGACCGTACTAGAAAGCGCTACAAACGTCTCTTAACAATACCAATTCGTAACTGTTTGGCCGTGATAGTCAAATCGTAAACGAAACGCATCACAAGCATCGCATACTAGCTTCCGTCATGTCGGGCGCACTTATTCGCTGGCCTTCGTGGCCCAGAGTGTAGTATCTGTTCGGGCAGATGTTGCACCATCGCTTTTGAGGCAATCAGTTTCTTATCCATGCATGGGCAACCCTATATATCAAGAGGCAGCATTACCAACTTCCCCTCCCCCTCTCGAGGAAGCTGGCTTCCCTTTCCTCCCTGCCATCTCTCCACATTTTAAAACAACCGACTTGTGCCGAACTTGCTCTTGTGGGAAGCAAGTAAATAAAGCCTTCAGCGGCACCCCGTGGCCGTTCCAACAAATATCAAAGCGTAGTATCTGCTCCGGTAAATGCTGCACTTAAAGACCATTGCTCTTGAGGCAATCAGTTTCTGGTCCATGTAAGGGGCAACCCTATATACAAAGAGGCAGCGCTACATAACCCCTCTTCCCCTTCCACATTAAAAAATGGCCTTGCGCCTTATTTGCTCAGTGGGGAAGCAAATAAGTACCCAGTAGTAGATGATAGGTGAACAGATTCACATATGCCTGGCCACATTGGTAAACACTTACATTGTATATATAAATCTCACGAGAAGTAATCCACATTTCTTCTTGAAAAACCTGTTTGTATTAATGAGTGAAAATAACTTTGATATCCTTAGCTCTAGATAAAACGCTTTCTTATAAATTTTCGCTGTGTTCTTAAGTATCATTACTAAACTCTGAGCACGTTTTTAGATAGCAATTGCAGTCTCTTCATTCATGGCATTAATGTTTTTATTCATATTTTCCATTTGCCAATTTAACAATAAGCATTAGCGATTGTTAGTGCAGTTTTTGGCACTTTTCCAAGATTTTAATAGCGCCAAATTTCACTAGAACACTGCACTTGTAAAGATTGCTATCGTGTTATCTTAACATTCCGTTTTCTAAAGACGTAAAGTTAGCTTTATTCTTCAGCATATTTGGCATTAAACTTTTGCGTCAGTTTACTGTTAAGTGTATGGTCTGTTTTCCTGCCAATTTTAGGAACGATCTGAATTATTTCTAATGTTCTACTTAAACAAAATTATAAATTTGATGTATAGTCATTTTAATATTTAGGATTTAGACTGCTTTTTACTCCAAACAAAGTAAAAGGCCACTGGAAAGAAATGGCTGCTGTTGAGATCGTGTCTACCAGAAGTAAAGCGCCAAGATGTCTGTTAACGTTACATTTTAAATTTCGCAGGTTAGTGAGGTCAGGAAGTGAGATAACACGAGAAAACACATTATATCAAATCGGGTTAGAAATTATAAAAGTTGAAGGTTTTGCATTATCTAGGAAGATAATTAGTAAAATAATGGAATTTTGCTACGTGTTTGGTAAGACGAGTGAATGTACGTCGAAGGATCACTAATGATATGAATTCAACAAGGCACATTCCATTAAACTTTAATAAAATGTGCTCGGGAATATTTATGAGACAGTAGTTTGTAATTGTCCGATAGCGTTTGGTTAATTTTTAGACTATTTTTTGGGGAACGGGTCCAAGAAAAATACACTACTTGTATATAAACCAGCTGAGATGTTGGTAACACTATTCTAATGATGTGCGGAAGTGACTTCGTAATGACATAATATGCTATTTGGTTTGAGTAATTTAACGAATGGAGACGGATGATTGAAAGAAAAATCTTGAAGATAAAATTTTGTTGCGATTTCCACCTTGCTACCATTTTCAAATTTCAATTACGGCTGTTATTTCTTCGAACAGATCCAAATAATTCCCAAGTTACACTGAGCTGACCTCATATTTCTTTTTCAGATAAAAAAAAAGTATGCGATAGAACATGTCTGCATGGCTACCGTGTTTTGTTTCGGTTAAAATTGTTGTTTTCACAGCGGCAGTTGTATTAATTAATTTACAGCTTTTAAGCTATGAATTAATTCGTGTATGAGATATTTCTTTTGTGCTTCTATTCTCTAACGAATAAAACTAAATTAAATAAAAGAATAAATCAATACATTTGATCATATTTCGCCTGAAATTTACGTCTGAACGTTGATTTATTCGAATAAACTATTAAAAAGAATACTTTGAATATTAAACTGATCTTCTTTCCGATTAACATGGATATATATATATATATATACATATATATATATATATATATATATATATATATATATATATATATATATATATATATATATATATATATTGAATTCTCTTTTATAATAACCGGTCCTGGATATGACCTTAAACTATATCCGATATAGAGGCCCCACTTGCGGGCTATGGGGAGTGTGGAGCCATCCTTTAATTGTCATTGCTCCCGGGCCTGCTCTTACCCGGAGTGGTAGTGTCTTTTAGGGTCGAACCTATGAGTTAAATAGAAAATGATTTGAAAAAAATATATTCTATTAACAAATTTTCTTCAAAATCACTGGATTCGGCATTAAATCACCTGAAAATGGTTGTTATCCCGTAAAATAAAACAAAACAAAAAACAACCAACCAACTAACCAACTTTTAAAATATATCATTCTTAATATATATATATATATATATATATATATATATATATATATATATTAATAATAACAACAACAACAATAACAATAATAATAATAATAATAATAATTAAATGTTCTGAAGGAAATGCATGTATATATATATATATATATACATATATATATATATATATATATACATACATATGTATATATATATTGTTTTTAAAATATAATTAGCCACTGACACATTTTACATCGTTTACAACAGATCAGAGTGGTTGAATCTAGAGGACGAAACATTTGTCAGTCGATTCTTATATTTAAAAAATATATATATATGCCGATACCCACACGGGGGTACCAAATTGGTTATAGGGCAAATTATTCCCAACTCGCATTTAGGTAAAAATGCAGTTGCGTTAATAATCGAATTAATTTAAAACGTATCGCAAAAGCCAAAGCAAGTAACATATATATATATAAATATATATATATATATATACATATATAACCTTCTGAATGTACGACATTATAGAATACCGCAGCCAGACAACGTCGCAGATCACAAGAGCCATGGCAGCCAACAAACTGGAAGTTCAAGGCTCGAGATTCGCCCTCGTCTGGGTTCATCAGTTAGCCGCATCCGAACACGGGATTATAAACCCGAGTCTACGTCCTGCTAGGCGTACACTCTACCAACTGAGAAAGCGGTCCACCACACGAGAACATTTATTTATTAACACAGATCAAACAAACCGCGGCGAAATCCGATACCGGATGAACCTACTCCGTCTCGAACAAGTATATGATATCATCGCGACCAGCTATAACCCAAGGCGATGTTTCCAAAGTAGGAATTTTTGTACTCACAAATTATGTCTTTATTACAAGCTTATCTATCAAGCAATAATATATATATATATATATATATATATATATATATATATATATATATATATATATGTAAGATTAGCAGATTTGTACGTCGCAATGGAAAATAGAATGTAATTATTGCAGCATTACATTTTTTAAATACAATTTAATGTTTCCTAATCAATTCTTAATGCAGCAATATTTTAAGTTATAAATTTAATATATTTTACTGGAATAACAACTAGTCCTTTACTTTTCCATGTTTTAGCTAAACCATATCACTTTTAATGTTCGCATCTTTCTATTGTAATATATATATATATATATATATATATATATACATATATATACATATACATATATATACATATACATATATATATATATATATGTATATATATATATATATATAATAAAAATTACAATTAAATTTGCCAAAATGATCCAAGATGGTAAAATTAAAGTATATTATAAATATTAAATAATTAAATATTAAAGTTATCTCATCCAGATATAAAAGCTCGATAAAACCAAATAAGAGATAGAGCTTCAAACAGTTAAATCATTTTAAAGTGTTTTAACATGTTTTATTAACTGTTTGATCGTATATATATATATATATATATATATATATATATATATATATATATATACATATATATATATATATATAGTGAGAGAGAGACAACCAGACAGAGACTTGTTGTTGATTTTTTAAACGATAATACAGTTTAACTAGCTTCTTCACTTAAACATCTCTTTTTTCTTAGGAAATCGCCTTTTATTTTATTTGGAAGTAAACAAATAATATTTTTATTTTTATTATTTTTTCAAACAGTAATCTACAGACATGTATGTTTTGATGACCTACGCCTTTCAGATTTCACTTGACTGGTTCTAAGAGATCGAATCCCGGAATGTTTGTATTACAGTCCGGCGCCTGTACCATTACTCTACGAAGCCACAGATAGTTTTACTGTTTATATTTATCGTTTATAAACCCTGTAGAGTTGTTGTTGATTTTTTTAAAAAAGATAATATGTTTATCTAGCGTCTTCAACTTGAAGATCTATTTTTCTTAGGAGATCGTCTTCTTTTATTTGGACGTAAACAAATAATAATAATAATAATAATAATAATAATAATAATAATAATAATAATAATAATAATAATAATAATAATAATAATAATAATGATGATGATCATGATCATGATGATGATAATATATATATATATATATATATGTATATATATATATATATATATATATATATATATATATATATATATATATATATTTAGACAAATATTAAAATATTATTGAATAGCCCGGAATTATTCTGTTTTACAATTTTCTTTTTTATCTTCCCCAATCTCCGAATAGTCCTTTTTGTGTTTTTCTCAAAATTGTCTATGTTAGATCCATAATCGCGAGCGCTTTCCACAGAAGTACTTCTATCATCCTCAGGCATATTGTAGAAATAAATGTAGGGATTGTTTTTTAATCTGCTTATATAAATATATATATATATATATATATATATATATATATATATATATATATATATGTATATATATATATATATATATATATATATATATACATATATATATTTCCTAGTCACGTGGTAATTTGTTACAAGTAAAGTGGGCGGACGTTTTTTTTTTTTTTACATATATTAAACACATTTATATATACAAACACATATATACGTTATCAAACATTTATCCCAAACATTTCAAAATGTTCCGGCTGCACTCATAATTAATATTATTTATTTGACCCTTCTTTGTTTTAATGATCCAACATATAGAATTTCGAGAAAAACACAAAAAGTACTATTCGGAGATTGGAGAAGATAAAAAAGAAAATTGTAAAGTTGTAAAACAGAATAATTCCGTGCTATTCAATAATATTTGTCTAAATGAGAAAATGCTGCCTAAATATACACAATATATATATATATATATATATATATTTATATATATATATATATATATATATATATATGTTATATTTAACTGCTATGCTGCGGAATGTAGAGGTCATGCAACCAATTTTAAGGTATACATACTATGTAATGTTCCAGTATTACTGAACGTATTCTCATTTCAAACTCATGAGTATTAAGTAACTTGATGTAAAATGTCTTTCACAAATGGGCGACTGCAACTTACCCGGAAAAGATAAGTCAGTCCTGGAATTTTATACACATGAACGAATGCAAATATGTAGCTCATATAGTCAAGACATACGGTTAATAATTCGCACATCGAATGTTTGTTGAATGTTTTACTAACCCGAGTATCAAATCTTTGCGACGTTCCTCCTACAGGAAAAACGAACCCATATAACAAAAACGGACAAAACATCTTTTGTGAAGAAAGCAACTCCTGTATTCGACGTATTAAGTATTTGAGATACTTTCGAAAACAAAAATATTTTCGCATTTATGTGAATTTTTTTATGGGGGCCCCTCTTAATTATTCATTCGATATAATCATCATTCAATATAACTTTTTGATCTAGACAGTGTAGCTCTATTGAACGAGGTTCAAAACAGTTTAACTAGCCTTTTCCTTTTTACATATAATTTATCAAGTAAAAAAAAGTTCTTCAATATATAGTCATAAATGATAGTGCCCTTAACAGACCACACACGCCCATATATATATATATATATATATATATATATATATATATATATATATATATATATATATATATATATATATATATATTGATTTGATTTGAGCACTATAAAAGTGATGGCGGGTGTCTAGTTAAATAGACATTCCGACGAGTTATTTACGGGCGTCAATTCCATGGTCGAGTGGGAGAACAGCCGACTGTCAACACGACGGTTCTAGGTTCAATCCTTGGCTTGAGAGAGATGCTAGTCTGGCGGCACTGATGTGTTGTGATACAACGAAACAGGACTATATGTCGATGACTACAAATATATAAATATATATATATATATAAGCCTTATATGGATATATATATACGTGTGTGTGTATAGTATGTTTATAGTACACGTATTATTGGTTGCATATGTGCATATATGTTTCAGCTAAATATCCATTAAACAGAAAATCTCATCAGACAAAGAAGAACCGACATTGGAGGTCAAAATAAATATTTATTTTTTATAAATGACTTAACCCCTAATAAAAGAGAGGGGTTTTGTTGTGAGGACAGGTATGTGGAGTTAGTGGGTTTACAGTCTGCAAAGAAAGAAAGTTTGCGTGATTGGTGGACGGGTAGAAAAGAATATGCAATTAAGTGCCGTCAAAGTATCTCAGTGGACAAGTGGGTATGGTTATACTTTAGTATTAGCGCATGATTATGTCTACTTTATTCTGAGGTGTTTTATTTGAAGAAAGCTCAGCTGATGGTCTACTTGTGTTGCATGTCTGATACTCTGCATGACCTCTTGTTCAGCTGCCCCTTACTTAAGTAAAACTCTTTAAAAACATGATGAAAGTACAATAAAAAAAAATAAGTTTAAACCAGGCTTAGGGTCAAACAAATCCAACTTTCCCCCTCCCTTTAAGCTTGCATTCACTAACATCTGTGGGCTTAGAACTAATTTAGCTGATGTTGAAGCATTTCTCCTAAGAAATACCCCGGATATCTTAGCACTAAGTGAGACTAACCTACACTCCTCCATCCCTCTTACTACGTTAACATGTCTGGATATCTCCCACTCTGCTGTAAGGATTCTGACAGACATATGCACGGAGTTGGAGTCTACATTCGAAACACCCTCCCCTTTACTAGAGAAACAAACATAGAATCGTACGATCAAGCCTTTATGTACTTTAGACTAAACATGCAACATAACATTAGCTACTTTTATTTTCTCTACCGCTCTCCCTCGACCCAGGACTGCACCATAATAACCAAAGTCTCTGACAGCATAGACAGAGCACTCTCCTTTGACACTAGCGCACAAGTACATATACTTGGTGACTTTAATGCCCACCATAAAAAATGGCTGGATTCGCTACTTACACAGATGCAGCGGGCATCACAACACATAGCTTCTCTATATCTCACACCCTATCACAAATGGTTACGTTCCCAACCCGTTTCCCTGACCAGCGAGGTGGTTCCAGGCTGTCTATTCTCATTGTCAATTTCATGTGTTAATACATTTACTTTGACGCGTTTTTTATGTCTTTATTTTACTGATGAACTTATTTAATTTATTTTATAGCATGCGCCCATCAACAAATCAACAACGTGTGATATGCATACAATTACTTGTATATGATTTAGATATAGTATCGCGGACATGGAATTCTTTACATGAAGGTGCATATAGTAAAAGAAACTTCAAACGCAAATATAAAGATTTAATCATGTACGTGTGTAGGGTTTAATATCTATACACACTTTATTTCAATTGTGCTTTTTATTATCTAGATTTGGGTTTACAGGACTGTAATTTATTAAAGAAATCTACTACTGTATTGAATGATCTTCTATTTCATTCGCCCTTTCTCCAATATTAGACGATATAATAGTTTAGGTTAATGCAGAAATAATGTCGTTTTTTATCATATATATATCTATATATATATATATATATAAATATATATTTATATGTGTGTGTGTGTGTTTGTGTGTGTGTGTGGTTGTGTGTGTTTGTGTGTGTGTGCGTGTGTGTGTGTACGTCAAAAGACATTATTTTTGAACCAGCATAATAATTCATAAATTTAAATATTTCGTTATAGGGGAAAAATTCCCTGACTGAATGCATGCAGAGAAATGCATAATAGAACACATGAGTTTATAACGGTAGACCCCTTAATTCATAGGAAATATCGAATTAAAGTATAAATGGGCATCGGAAGTTTAGGGTACTCAATAATGGTCACAATTTTAACAAAAAAGCAGCTTTGTCAATATCGTAACCATATGATTTTTTTATCTGACACACTCACACACACACACACACACACACACACACACACACACACACACACACACACACACACACATATATATATATATATATATATATATATATATATATATATATATATATTGATGTTAGTTTCATATACACAATTAGACGTTTACTAATTATTAAACAGAGTATTTTGGTAGAAGATGCATTAATGAATAAAATTGGTTTTATGACTTTGTTTGATAAAACTCAAAATGGTGTAATGGAAACCTATTAAAGGTTTATGCAGCTTCTCTTTCAATTTTCGGATTTTAATCATGTCAAATAACACTTCAATTCCTTTTGACGGATTGATTGTTGCTATTTCTACTGATGAGTTAAGGGCATAATAGATTCACTGATTAATATAATAATTAAGTGATTGATTTTGGCCTACGACACAGATACTGTCAGGAATTGTATAAGTCAACTGAATTAAAGGAATTATAAGACGGTCAACATAATGAATTTTGGAATAGTTTTTTTTTTGTACTTTACTCTCTATATTGTTCTGTAATCACATTAAACTTCTTAAATAAAGATGGGTATATATAATAAGACAATATATTGGTACAGAAATATATATATATATATATATATATATTTGTGTGTGTATGGGTATTTTATATGCATATGTATATCTTTAATTTCAGTTAAACAAATTACATGGTTATGACAATAACAAAGCTACCGTTTCGACTAAATTATGATGATTATCGAGCACGATATATTTCCTATTACATGAAGCCATGCTCTGAAAATAAGAGCAAATGTAAACCCGTTAGTTGTTTTTTAAGGAATTAAAATCACGAGACTTCTAATTCTAATAAAATAAATTAGGACGAATTAAAGACAGATATATTCAGTGTAGTCAATTAGAAAAATATAACAATGGTGACACAGGAATTTTGGTGGTTACAGGTATAAAGAAATAGACAGGAACGATAAAAGGTTTGATAAGGACAGGAGTATGGCGTTAGAAAGTGCTTAGAAAATGAAATAGAAATCAAGTGAATGGATGCGATAAAAAGAATTTTACTTTTTATGAAGAAACCATGATTTTTTCCGAACTTTTTAATACATATTTTATAAACTTATAATTAATTAATAAACTGATAATTAATTTATAAACTAATAACTAATTAATTAATTAAACTAATATACTTGAAAATATTTTAATGTTTTTAATCTTTAAAAAAGGGATTAAAGAGATTAAAATATTTTCAAGTGTATTAATTAAGAAAAGAATCTAAAAATATAATTTTCATATTACCGACTATATGCTCTTGTTTGTGTTTGAGTTGTGCGTCAAATAAACACGGTTATTTTTTACGTTCTTTTGTTTAATCAAAGTAAATTAGTTTCTTTTAAAATTTTATTCTAACAAAATTAAGATCCTTTATTGAATTAATTGAAAATTATTTTAAAAAACTTTGACATAAACGACGAAGCCCTAATTTGACGCAGAATTGGTTAAAAGCCTAATAGTAACTCCGAATCGGCGAGGTATAAACGGCGATGCTGAATCGGCCACGCCGAAACCCTGTAAAAAGATATGTTAGTAAGAAAATATGCCAGACGACCCGTCGCTAAGGCGATTACTGACTTGATTTGCAGACATTTTCCATCATACATTTTATTTAATTTCATTAAAGATTTCTTTTATCCCATGTAAATGATTTAAAATATAAAATAAACAAATAAATTAACTCTAATATTCAGTTCTTAAATTCAATTAATAAATAGGAAAACTTTAAATGTATAAGACATTAGATCAGACTATAAAATAAAGAAGATATTTTAAACATTATTAAAATTTTTGAAATCTTAAGAGACATTTGAAAATATATTTAAAACATAAAAAATAAATATAGCGTTGACAGGAAAGCTCTTGCGGAATTTAAAATTATGATTTCAAATGTACTTCCAAGTAAGTTTTCGCTATGATACCAGTGCTTTATATATTTTAAAGTGAGTTTTCACTTTATATAATTGTTTAAATCGTTTTTAAATAATCGTGCTTTCTTTTCAGAACGTTGAATAAAAGTGGAAAAATATAATTAGCACAGTTTTCTTATTTCAATTCAAGCAAGGCCGAAAAGCTGCAGAAACAGCCAACAATACCAACGAAGCATTTGCCCCCAGAGCAACTTCTGAACGCACAGCATAATGGCGGTTTAAGAAATTTCCTGGCGGCAACCAGTCTTCAAGATCAGTTGGCCGTTGGATATTGACAACTATCAATTAAGAGACTTAGTCGAAGCCAATCAACCTACAACAGTTCGAGTTCTTGCTGTTGAAGGAGACGTAATTTATACGATTTTGTGCCGCTGTTATTATTATTATTATTATTATTATTATTATTATTATTATTATTATTATTATTATTTTGATCTACTGCTTTGTGCAGGGTATTACGTTTTATGGTCTTCTGGTTGAGATACTTTAGTACTTACTAGTGTTTTTTACTATGCAGTCATGCTTATGGAAGCTTACTTGTTCTTGTTTAGTATTCTTTTCCAAAAATAATAATAATAATAATAATAATAATAATAATAATAATAATAATAATAATTATTATTATTGTTATTATTACTATAATTATTATTATAATTATTATAAGTATTGTAATTATTATTATTATCATTATTATTATTATTATTATTATTATTATTATTATTATGATGTTTATTATTATTATGTTTATTATTATTTATTTATTTTCAATTTTTTTTTTCATTATAATTACAAAGGAAGTTAAAAACGTATTGTTTTTATTTCGTCCGACTGGATCAAAACGGAATGCAAATTGCATTGTCATTATGGCTGGAGCAATGCATTGAAAAACCTGAAATTTCACAACTCTCTTGTAGATATTGACTGTGTGAGACTCAAAACCTATGCTGTTCATAGACGTGCATAAGAAGCTGAGGTGTGTCATTGGGATTTTTGGAAAAACTTCATTGCGAATTCCATTTACTATACAGAAAAATACATTCTAAAGTACAATAGGTCGTTCGGTTTAATGTTTCATCTGGCGTACTCTTCAAATTTATGATTTAAAAAAGTAGGAGACCTTACATAAGTAACGACCCTCGTATAATTATTTAGTAATGCATCACCTCTTGTTCCTCTTAACACACTTGCATGTGTATTTATGCATACATGCATATATGTGTATATCTATATATCTATAAAAGTGAAAGTGTCGGTGGGTGTGTGCCTGTGTGCGTATATTTCCTTACGCACTCGAAATTTGATCTACATGGTACCGAGAGCTGGGAAAATCGATGTGATCGGTTTTCGGGCAGAATTCTTGCGATTAAGGGGTCAAAGTTCAACGATTTTACCATTGAGAACTTTACCGAACTCCTCCTACAACTTCGGACCCAAACACTTGAAGTTTTAGATCCAGGTTCCTTGGACATGGATCTAACTTAATAACTTGTTTTGAGCCCTAATCAATAAATTTTAAGGGGTCATAAGAATGGTAAAATTTAAAAAAAATGAACGTTTTTATGTGATTTTTTTTTTATATGAGCAAATAGTTAAAAAAAATCACTTTGAAAAAGAGTTAAAAACATATGTAATCTGAAAAGGAAACACTTAGGACTATCCACTTATTAAGTGGTTCCTTTTCAGATTTAAATACGTTAAATATATGTTTACTCGTTTCAAAGTATTTTATTGTGTTTTATTTACTAGTTGCTCTTATTATAAGCTTAATCTCCTATTTGGTTTTAGCGAGCTTTTACATCTGGTTGAGATTACTTTATAAATGTTAATTCTTTAATATTTATAATATATTTTAGTTGTAACATGTCGGATCATTTTGGTAAATGTAATTGTATATATATATATATATATATATATATATATATATATATATATATATATATTAATGGTGAGAGGATTAATCGGAATCAGGAATCGGAAAAATCGACAAATTTGGAAGTATCGGAACCGGTATGGGAATCGAAAAATTGGCGCCTATTTTCCGATTACAAAACGATTCTTTGAATTGTCTTTTTTTATTTGATTTTGTAAAAGCAAAATCTTCCATTGCTGGTAATAATAGTGATATAATAAATATTTATTGATTTTAGATTACTAATAAATTTAAAATATATTTATCGTCTTCCACAATTGTAGTTTTACGTTTAGCAAACTATCTGCATATTAAACATGTATATTTTTTATATGAACATCGGGGAAAACAACAACTCTATCGTTAAATATTAATAAAGGATCAGAATCAGAATCGTTAACTGTATCGGAATCGGGAATTTAGTACGAAATCGGTAATTGTATCGGAATAGGGGAAAACATTGGCATAGCCCCATCACTAATAGTCCCATCACTAATATATATACACGTATATGTATCTATATATATATATATATATATATATATATATATATATATATATATATATATATATAGAGAGAGAGAGAGAGAGAGATACTTGTATATATATTAGTGGTGGGACTATTCCAATGTTTTTCCCGATTCCGATACAATTACCGATGGAGAAAGTGAGGAAGCATGGTTGTGGAAATCTTCTACTCGAATGCAATCTCCAGCATATTGAAAATATACTATTTGTTGTAAAAATCTAATGGATTAACATCTAAAGAAGTTGGTGGTGACAGGATATTTTTACGGAAACATAAATCGTAAAATTGCTAACTCATTAGGGAAACAGCTGTAATGGAAAAATCCAGGAAATAAACGAATGTTAGAAAAAAGGAAACGTGAGTCTTTAAATTTTCAAAAAAATTTTCCACTATATGTGTGTATGTATGTTTGTATATATATATATATATATATATATATATATATATATATATATATATATATCTGTGTGTGTGGGGGGGGATAGGTGTTTGTTGTGCGTGCGTGTATGTGTGTGTTCCTGTTCGTGTATTGGTTGGCGTGTAGAAACATTTATCTTGTTTAAATCTCGTTCTAAGTCTGGGATTTCTTTTGCTAACGTCTCTGTTTTATTCCCATTATAATTAATAGATTTTTAAACAACATATTTTTTTCTGTTTTCATTTCTCTTTTTAGACACTTGCTCATATTTTCGGCGAATTTTTCTCTTTTTCGCCTTTTTTTCGGCGAATTAATGTAACACTGACATTTTTCCTTCACTTTTCTTTAGCTTTTTCACGTCCGCATGAAGCCCTTCCCTCATTACTCATGTTGCATCAATTGCTGTTTGATTAATTAGTGATCGCCCGAGCAACCGTTCCCCGCGTGTCGAATTAAATTATTGACACAGTGCGCCTACAAATCAAAGGTTAAGATGAACTGAGGTTATTTAAAGCCCCGTTTTGACGCTCCAGGCCAATTCAATATGGCGACACATAAGGAAGCCTCGGGTTAGCATTAGAATAATAAATGAATGTTTGGGTTGGAAATTTGTAAGGAAAGGTTAATCAACGGAGTTGAACTCAATATAAAGGAGAAGAGGAAATTCTACATCGATTTCAAAAGACGATATGAATTTTTTCTTGCATTAGTTTTATAGAGGTTTCTTTTAATTGTAATAAACTACAGTAGTTTTCGTTACGAGAGACGCTTGAGGTTTATAAATTTTGAGATCTAAAAACAGATTATGGAAATGTGGTGCTAATATTTTGGGGCGGGTCTTAGTAGTATTAAAAACTAAATTTTATATGTACGTAAAAATTACTACGTCGATTTCAAAAATACGATAGAGATTTTGTTGCATTATTTGCAAAGTCTTTTTTTGATTGTAAAACACAAGAGTAATTCTGGATAGAGAAGACGCATGAAATCTATAAATGCAGTGTTAGCAATTATTTTGCAGCAAGATTGGATTTTATCTAGCATGTTCGATGTTCTCTGTTGAAGGCAAGAAATGAGGCAATCATAAAACAACATACCCTACCTGAAAATTCAAAAGAAACTTTATTGGTATACAGGGTATTATTGAAAAATAGTGCGCACATCTTACGTCCAACTTTGGGGCGGGTAGGTTGCTTCTTTGAGCCATAGTGAAAGTGTTTTTGTATTCTGCAAAGTTGTTGACGTCCGTTGCAGGGTCCGTTGCTGGTAAAGGTTGAAATTAGTCGTGTTCCATAGGACTTCATGGCCCCCAAAGGTCCGTAGTAACGCAAAAAGGCTGCATTATGAAGATGAAAGATAAAAAAGTCCGTAATGTCGTTAAAGCCATTCGGTCTTATAGGTGAGCCAACTTATATATATATATATATATATATATATATATATATATATATATATATATATATATATATATATATAAATATATTACTACTATACATTATTTTTTGTTTGTTTTGATATTCATATAACACCCTTTTCCCCTTTTTTATTTATTTAAAAGGAAAATGCAACGTTGTTATATAATGGGTCGTAGAATCGTACTCTGCACAAAAAATCTAGCTAATTTGCATATTCTTTTAAACATTCATTTTAATCAACCTCCTATTAGTTTTTATTTTTGGTTTCTCATGCGATGATCATCTTTAGTTAACTATTCATGCAGATATTCTATACTTGCGTAATATTTATAAAAATAGGTTATAGTAAACATAAAACTCTTTCAACATA
Source organism: Euprymna scolopes (assembly GCF_053919585.1). NCBI lineage: Eukaryota > Metazoa > Mollusca > Cephalopoda > Sepiida > Sepiolidae > Euprymna > Euprymna scolopes. The sequence goes on along the minus strand of NC_136497.1, from coordinate 126,521,741 downwards.
TATATATATATTCACTTTAAAAAATTGTCTACCAAACTCCTCTGTCAGTTTTGGTTTACAGATATGAAACTAAATATATAGGATATCTGAACCCACGCAAGATTTTATATTTGAGTTTAGTCAGTGGACATCTGTACAAAAGTGTGAACATAATGTTGTAGGCATGAGGTCCAATATAATAAAATAATACATACGTAATCTGCATTAATCAAAATATATCTAAGCGATACAGAAAAATACATTCTAAAGTACAATAGGTCGTTCGGTTTAATGGTTCATCTGGCGTAATCGTCAAATTTATGATTTAAAAAAGTAGGAGACCTTACATAAGGAACGACCCTCGTATAATTATTTAGTAATGCATCACCTCTTGTTCCTCTTAACACACTTGCATGTGTATTTATGCATACATGCATATATGTGTATATCTATATATCTATAAAAGTGAAAGTGTCGGTGGGTGTGTGCCTCTGTGCGTATATTTCCTTACGGGCAATGCCGACCGGTCTGCTAATATATATATATATATATATATATATATATATATATATATATATATATATATATATATATATATACATATATATATAACATATGAGACCTCTTGGGTTAAAATGTGTTTTATTATTAAAATCCTAAATATTTTTATAAGTAAATGTCTACCAAAAAAATGACAATGAACATAAATACCACGGTAGTTCCAAAAGTAATTTATCTCATTTTTTTCCGCCAATTGCATCAGAGCGGATCGCAAATTGAAATGTCATGATGACTAAACTTATGCACTTATGATCTGAAAGTTTCCTCTCTCTGTTGCATACATTGACGGTGTGAGACTCTACAACATCATGGTGCCTCAGAAGCAGAGCTGCAGCATTCAATTCATTCATGTAGAAAAAATTACACCGATAAAACTCCCAGCCAGGCTTTCAAATATTTACGAATCCGATGCACTTGAGGTGAGCACTGTTAGAAGATGGGTCTGTCGATTTCAGAGTGGCGACAGAGATATGAGTGACAAAGCGCACTCTAGACATTTGCGACCGATGCATCGTTCCTGGTTAGCAAAAGTTCATTAAAAATTGTTACGACTATGCTTAAAATTAAATAATGGGGCGCAAAGATCGCTGGTTTTAATGGAATGTTTCCCTTCTTTGTAGGTATTCCAAATGTGCAAGTTTGAAGTTAAAAATATGAACCATTACATTTGACACAATTCGAGTATTTCAAAAAATTATATTTAATAATCTTAAATCTCAATCCGTCAACTTCCAAGATAATAGATATACAAAGATTTTAAGCGAAAGGAAAAACTGCATACCAGTCTGTATACAGTAAATCCGATTGTTTCTTGTTGTCTTTGAGAGTATTTAGTTCTCTCCCACTGCAAGAACTGTGTCACCAGGGTAAGAAAGTGGGATTGAGAAGTCAGCGCCCCTTAGGAGGAGCACTTGGTCTGCAAAAAATGTGCTTGGAGAGACCCTGTCGTTATACCTCGGTGATCCGACTTTCGGTAAAACAATTGCTTACCACTTATATTGTGGCCGTCTTGAATTTGCATGCCCCTTTATTTAAATCATGTAGCCTGAGGATGTCGCACAATAGTCTCATGGATTTGTATTTAAACCATATTTTAGTGGCAAACTACAAACACAACTCGTGGACGTACACGGGCGAAGCGTGTGTAAATGAAAGCCATGCCGGAAAATATTATAGGGCTCTTTATATATAAGTAGCGCCTTGTTATAAATAACAAGAACAAAGAGCCTAGGTGTATTAGTCCTCGCGTGAAAGAGCAGGACACAAAATGTTTTAAATAATAATAATAATAATAATAATAATAATAATAATAATAATAATAATAATAATAATAATAATAGAATAACAATAACAAAGACTTTCGCTGGCGAGGACTACTATTGACCGTAACCAGTTATACAGTCCTTTTTTAAATTTTCATATCTATTTTTCTCGTTATGTACTAAATATGTGTTAATGAAACCTGTATGAAATATGTTTCTTATAAAATTTTAAAGATTTTCTATTCTGAAAGAAGTTTAAAAAAATTAATCTAAACAAAGTTATTTTAAAGTTTTTCTTAAAAATAATTCAGATTTTCTCATTATTCAGACCTGTATTACAAAGAGGGGGTTGCATAAAATGAGTTGTGGTGTGAGGAGAAATACAATCTGAAACAGAGAGAATATTCAGACCTGTAATAATACAAAGAGGGGGTTGCAAAAAATGAGTTGTGGTGTGAGGAGAAATGCAAACTGAAATAGAGAGAAGGAGGGTTTTAGAATATAATCTTTAAAAGTAAGATACAAGTTAGAAAAGCATTACACCCAAGGCATGAACATTGTTAAATAAAATGTTTTTACTATAGGCTTTAAAAATAAAAATATAAGATTGAATTTGAAATTTATTTATCTTCAAAGTGCACTTTTATAAATTTTACAAAGTGTGGTATAACATTGAATCAAAAAATTACCTTGGATTTATCTTATGTAATGCACATTTGTTGCAATTTAAAAAAAAAATATCTGTCATCTAGCAATTCATGATATAGACATAAATTTTTCAATGATTTTATTTTTAAAGGTGCTACAAAATATACATTACATAAAATAAATCCAAGGTATTTTTTTGGTTCAATTTAAATTAAATTTGTATACCTTACTTTCGAGAAAAATCGGCGAAAAAAAAATCGGCGAAAAAAGCGACCACTCCCTGTAAAAAGCGCCCAGTTGAGAGAGAAGCGATTAATACCTTTAGCCAATTTTTTGGCATTACTCGTCCGAAGGGTCGAGCTTCAGAACGATATCAATCTCCTGAAAATCCGTCGCTTCTGTAGAAAGGTTTCGGCATACATACAAACATACATAAATACATATATACAATCATACATACTTACAAACATGCATACATACATAGAAACATACATACATACATAAAACATGCATACATACATACATTTAAACAGACACGTGGGAGTTATATTATGGAAGATTATAGTAACCTAATGAAAGTTTAACTACTTATACTTGATTCAATTGATTAGATCAGTTGTAATTCGAGTAAACACGGAACACAAGTAAAGTTAAAGACAACATTTTATTCTGGTAATCATTAGTATTTTTTCATTAAAACTCGCACTGGTTGAAGGCTTATAGTGAACTCGTTTTATATTTATAACTAGAAACAAACAAAATACAGTTTTCTATTTTTACGCTGATAAAAAAAGAGAAGATTTGGAAGTAAAAATCTATTCCTGTCTGACTTGTTTACGTAATATCTCCGAAGTAATTATTCCAGAGAAGTCGAGAGAGAAGAAATAAATATGGTGGAAATCTGGGTTTACACCAAATTATAGTAAGAAAAACCGTTTCGCAATATTAGGCTGATTCATGAAACATGTGTGGAGGTACCCATCCCGGCGCGTAAAATGACATGAGCTTATATTGTTTTAGGGTTTGATAATGCGTTTCTGAATATTGGACTTCAATAAAAAATATATTAATATAAAATATATATCTATATTTTCTACATTATCATTATATACACACCCACACACACACACACACACACACACACACACACACACACACACACACATACATATATATATATATATATATATATATATATATACATTTGATGATTGCAACGTCTTGTCAGACGAGTGCCACTCCCTCAGACACTGAAAGTTCATGAGCCCGAAAAAAGATGTATAGTCCTGCCAGCGAATTCACATGCTCAAGCAGACATGATACTAAAGACGGTCATTGTAATACATACATATATATATACACGCACACACATATCTACATGCGTACATACACAATATGCCCACATACATACACACACACATGCAAACATAAACAAGACGGTCATTGGTATACATACCTATAAATAAATACATGCATACATGCATACATACATGTCTATAAGCATACGCTCATATATACATATACATACACAATGCATAATACACAAACATACATATACATACCCACATTCATACATACACATATGCATACATATACATCCACATATACTAATACATACACACATATACTTACACATACATATACGTACAGCTATGCACATAAATATACATACACTTACCTACATATACATACACATCCATATATATGCATTAATACACATACACACATACATGCACACATACAAATACATATACATTATACATACATATATATATACATACATATATATACATACATATATATACATACACATATACATATACATACATGTATATACATATATATATATATATATATATATATATATATATATACATATATATATATAATTACTTTATCAAGATTTCTTGTCGTTTTTAATTTTAAATTAAGATAAACTTATCTCGGCTCAAACACAAAATTCTGATCGAAATAAACATCACCAGAATCAAGAGAATTTGACCAATACAAACAAGTGTATTAGTCTATTAACTTACAAAAAATATCTCGCGTTCTAATTCCTGTTTGTACTTCTCTATCGTCGGGAAGTGCCGTGAAGTTAGTCGGCATCTAACGACTAAGCTAATCGTCGCCGATTGTCATAAGGCCACCTCTTTTCATTGCAATTCACAACCCTCCCGAGAGACGGGTCCTTCTTTTTGCGTAAAAGAAGGGACGGTGAGACTTTATAAGAACGTTTATTTGGGCTGTCGTTCAATTCGTGAGGCACCCATTTATCAAGTTTCTTTGTCTTTCCAATCTTTCTTAAGTTGTTAGAAATCGTCGTATACGTAACCTCTAATTCTGAAGCAAGTTCTCGTACCGTTGTGCCTGGAGTGGCATCGACTAACGCAATTAATTGATCGGTGTCAACATCCGATAGCCGACCACTACGTTTATTCTCTTCAAGAGTCTCGTCACCGCCACGAATTTTTTTAAACCACCATTGTGCTGTGCGATAAATAGTGTCTCTTGAGCCAAACGCTTCGTCGATATCGCGAATTGTTTCAGCAGTTTTTCAACCTAGCTTTTATTGAAATAATAACTCTGGCGAATTTTCTTTTTCCCACCTTGCCTTTAACGGTCTGAAAAGAAGACATAATGGTTTTACAACGATTAGAATTTATACAATTAGATAGGGCGAGCAACGCTCTTTAAACTGATATATAATGTAAAGGCATTGCAAGTAAAAGTTGAAAACTTTTTTTTTTAAATACATAATTTAAAATCAAAATTGAAAAATCTGCAAAACATTTTTCTTAACCAAGTCTATATATAAAAGTGAAATTGTCTCTGTGTGTCTGCTTGTGTACATTTCCCTAATAAACTACGTCGTCATTTTCCAGTCTACAGACTCGAGATTTGATATAAGGAGTGTTGAGATTTGGGAAAATCTTTTTTAATCGGTCTTCGGCTAGAAATTTTGCTGTAAGGGGGTCAAGATTCAACGATCTGACCTTTGAAAACTCTACTAAACTCCTACGTCAATGTTGCGTCCAAACACTTGAAATTTTAGATGTGGGTTACTTGGACAGGGATGAAACTTTTTTTAAATGTGATTTGAGCCCAAAAGAATAAATGTTAAGCGGTCCAAATTGGAGTCTAATTTTTAAACAATTTTCCTCTGCGTTACTTTTTGGTCTAAACATTTGAAATTTTACATAAAGTGTATTCAGACAAAGGCTTAGCTTTTTAATTGGTTTTAGCCAGAAAATTTGGCTCTCAAGTGGGCAACGTTCAAGAGATTGGATCTTTACGGTCTCTATCAAACTATTCACTCAAATTTAGGTCTAAACATTTGCAAACTGATATAAAGGATATTCAGACATGCAGAAAGCTTTTAAATTAGTTTTGGCCGAAAATGTGCCTGCCAATATATAAAAGTTGAAAGAATTGACCTTTGCAGACTTTACCTAACTCCTCTGCTTATTTTGGGTCTAAGCACCTGACATTTTAGATGTTGGTGACCTGGACATGCTTCAAACTTTATATATATATATATATATATATATATATATATATATATATATATATATATATAAAGTGATGAACATAGGGCCCGAACACAGCCTGACTGAACTGCTAGTATTATATAAAATTGTGCTTTTTTTCTCACTCTGCAATTGATATTAAAAGTCTTTTTTCCTGTTTAGAAATGCTTAAAAGGACTTTCTTAATATAATCAGTTATACGTACGATTCTTTGACAAAATAAAAAAAAAATTAAGCGAACTGTTACATAAAAACGGGTTAAAAGATTTTCATCTGCCAGCCGATGCTGGAACTAAGTAGTGGATTAAAGTGTTTCTTACAATGTAATTATATTATTTGTTTTGTGCTATGTACAAAACTACTACTTTCTCAGTATTTATTAGTAGTTATTAATTTATTCATTTCATTTTAGTCGGTGCTATCTTCAAAACACTACGGGCATTCGTTTCATAGAAGTGTTTATGAATCCATATTTGTTGCGTGTTGATAGTTTATCTCTCAGAATAATACAGTGTTCTGCTCTCCAAGAAATGTTAGCGTTATTAACAGAATTGTTGTTGATTAAATGTTTCACATTCTGCAGACATTCCGCATATCATAGTAAAAAAGGTAACAGTTAAACATTGTCGAGCTATTCTTCATAGTTAGATGCTTATAATCATGAGGTGTTGTTCTATAACATGTATGTGCTTATACTTATTGTTGTGGAGACGCCCACTAATTAGCATACGTGGGTGAAAAGATATAGATAAAGTTATCAGATCAGCAAGACCGGGGAGCCGTGTTCGAACGCCGGATAGGCAAGACGCATGTGCCGTTTGCTCCATGAAAGACTTTAACACGTCCTCTGCCGGACAATCTTCCAACTGCAGTACAACTGCACCTTTGTAAATATGTATTATCTTTTCGTCTTAATATATTTGTTTTACCTTTACTTTCTGCGTTCGTGTTTTTATTATTTTGTTTATTATACTACTTTCTCATGATTATTACCGGCTTGAACGGCCACCATACTAATGTAACAGATTGCGGACGTGTCTATGGACGTGTTATGATATAACCGGGCCGTGTGTGAGATGATGTAACGGCAAGGAAAAAGGAAAAACATTCTAACGGATGAACAGATTTGCAACTAATGATTACGATCCTCAAAGAGGTGAAAATAAACGTCTGTTTTTTAAACCTGGAGCAGCAAATTGAATTCTTTATTATTTTTTTTTCTTTGAAAATCATTAAAATAACATTTTCCCTTCATTCCTAGAGATAAGGCACTGAATAATTTAAAAAGTCCACAACCTCTCCATTTTAAAAATGGTTTCTTAATAGTAGCATTATTATTTAGAAATTCGTTTGTTACAATACGAGGGGGCGTTGTTAAAGATGTTGTTCTTACATTGTTTCCTCATTTTGCCTACCGATCGTCTACCATTTTAAACTGTTTATGAAAAGGTTCAATAAGCATGTAGCATGTTGTACACTAATGATGAACTGATACAATTTGGTTTTGTTTTAAAATCAAAATAAATCTTGTTGTCTTACAATTTTCAATCATTTACTAGCAAATCATTTCAGAAAAAGTATACGCGGAAATTAGCAGGGTTTATGCGATAATTTTAATAGTTGCCACGGTCTCTACAACGTGTTGGCCTCCCACATGTTTACTCTAGTGTAAAATTGGACACAGCGTTACATTAAGATCAACTACCTCTGTAATATAACTATAGATGTCGTTCAAAGACTTTTTTTGCCTTGGCATATTACTAGATAAATATACTCCCTGTCTTTGTTGGGGACGCACTGTTCTCTTCCCTGCAACCCCTCTCGCACAGAAGAGACGTTCCGAGTCTCTCTTTTATCGTTATTTCCATGGCCAGTGCTGGTCTGAGCTCCAATCTCTGGTCCCCCACCCTGCTAATCTTTCACGATAAAAACCCGTCTAGCTGAAACCACTTTCAATAATTTTATCCACTCTATATCTGTGCCAAATTCCAAACGTAGATTCCATGAACAAATATTCTTTCTTAAAAGTGAACCCGTGTGGAACTCTCTTCCGTTTGTCTGCTTCCCACCTGACTACAACTTGGATGTCTTCTAATCCGATATAAACAAATTCCTGATAAACCGCCCCCCTTAAGTAAGACACTTTATTAAATCTCCATTACTAACGATTACTACGATATTATCCCATTGATTACTTTACGCGCAATAATACTTATCCCCGAGTGGCTTCCGGGCCTTTATAAGTGGTGACTACCAACTAAAAAAATATTGCAATCTTTTGGGAGATGATTCAAACATTATCTCCTAGAACATGGTGTGTAGAAGGTCGGTTGCTAGATTTTTCCCTTTCTTTCTTGCCCTTCACCCTCCGAAACTTCTTGTAAAACACCAATAAAAAAGACTCCATTATCTATCATTACTGCAAAACTTCGCATTTATATAAGACTAGCAGGGCGCCTGGCGTTGCCCGGTCATAAACTACGTATTAATAGCATATTTTTATTCATACACAAATGGCTATATGGGCACGCAAATAATATGTTTTCTTTTCTACACTTTCCCTTTCTTGTAAGTAAAACAATATCCGAGCTGAGATTGAAACAAAAACTTAAAGACAGTGAGTCAAGTACGATAACCATTATGCCAACTTCACACGATCATTAAAAGGGTTTTCAATCGTACTTACGCGAAACATAAATAATCTGTCATATTAACAAGCAGGTAAGTATCCGCTGACACCCAGGTACCAATTTTGACCCCTTAGTGCTCATTTTTTCGGATAAAAACTGATTTAAAATTTTCCCCATGCCTGAAATACCCTATATACCAAATGACTGTCACCCAAATTTCGTTGAGTATATAGGTAAAGAATTGTCTTCACACACACACATTCTCACTTTCATACAGATGAGATATTACTAATTGATGGCTTCGCTATGGAATACAGCATGCTCGTCTTATAATGCCAGGTCAGCAACCAATTGTTTTATCATATACTTAAATAACCACAGATTTTCCAGTTTGCATATATTTGAAATCCTCGCACAATATTATTTATGGTGATGGGACGATTCCAATATTTTTCCGATTCCGATACAATTACCGATTCGTACTAAATTCCCGATTCCGATACAATTACTGATTGTGTTTGCGATTCTTTATAATTCTCTTGATATTTTACTATAAAGTTGTTATTTTGTCCCAATTACTGTAAAACAACATCATAAGAATGCATGTATTTTCTCAAATGTAAAAACATATTTTAACGGGGCAGTTTAGAGATTTTAGTCTTACTGGGAGTTTAAATCAATAAATGTTTCTTAAGACGTGGGTGTAGTTTGCTTGAATCATTGTATAGTATGTAGCTAAATGGAATTGTAGAAGGCGGTACAATGCAGTTGTACAATGTTGTTGTAAGCAGCTTACAACAACATGTTTTTCAAAGTCAGGTAAATATCTGACGAAGAGATCTTTCTCGAAATATTATATCACACTGACATACCACCAGACCGACTTTCCCAGGTAACCACTGTACAAATATAAACATACTGCGTATATGAAATATGAATATGTACACATGTATTTATAAGTTGTATTAATAACTTTCTCACCTGCTTCAGCTTGTGTCTTTCCGTTACTTCTGCATTGTACCGCCTTCTACAATTCCATTTAAATGTTTCTTATTTCTATAAACAGTGGGAGATGTTTTTTAAATCAACTAAAATAGATAATTAAAGGAATCAGTTTTGGCATCGGGAAATAGGCTAAAATTTTCTCGATTCCGATACCGATCCCGATACTCCAAAACGCTTCAATTTTCTGATTCCCGATTCTGATTCCGATTAATCCTCCCTAATCTAATTATTTATCATCCAAAACGAAACATTATCTACTCTAATCATTGAGTAACGTTCTCCCTTAGAAAGTGATGATTCTCGAATACAAAAAAAGCATGGCAATTTATAGCAAGTACATTTCTTGACCGGTTCTGGTGTTGACATCCGCAAGCAAAGACAATGAGAGAATCCATATTATTATGAGAGAATCCATATTATTATTCTGATACGTCGATTTCCCTCTGTGTCACTAATTATTCCACACACTCTTATTTCTATATTTAAATTAAAAAAATTAGATATTTATCTACTGCATGATTTTCAGTTTTCTTTTATAAAAAAAAATACTCCAAACGACGCACGAAGCTATTTAATGTCTGGATTTGAGAAAGTATATTACTTCAAGGTAAAACTAGCCAAAATACAGAATGTCCGGAAAGTCACTGAAAGTGTTAAAGTTTTTATGTTTTCTTTTTTTTTCAGATATTTTACAGATGAGGTTTTGGAAATATTGTATGGATAAGTATAGCATCTAACAATATATACGAGAATGGAAATTGTTTTACCAACAACAGGGGCCAATTGTTTTAAATCAAAGAGCTTATATACGGCATTTTCATAGAAAGGATAGCCCAAGTCACTATACAATTCAATTCGAAACATTATACATCGAAAGAAAGAGTATGTGTTAGCAAACTCAGAACCTTGCAAAAATTTATGGAAAACATCAGGAACAAAATAAAGAAGTTTAATCGCAATTTAGATAGTCTGCAATCTGCCATCAGTAATGTTTTTGAAAGAGCATAATTATGCGGAGCTGAAAATGAAAAAGATTCAAAAGACATTATTTTTCATGAAGAAAGATTGATTACATTTTTCATGTTTTTAAAAAACAATATTACATATCTTTGTCAGATTGTGTTAAAATTACCGAAAAATTCAATCAAAGATAAAGAACCCATTAAGTTTTAAACCCTTCACTTTCTTTATGGACACCTTATATGTGTTATACAGATAAATTCAAGCCAAGAAAACAATCATTCTTTTTGTTGTCATAGAATGTGTGGACGGGAGAAAGGCATATGAAAACCAGGCTGGTGCAATTAAATCCAATTATTATTTTCTGGTTTGCTTAAAACTTACTTTACTCATCCTTGGACCAATCCGCAAAACTGGGAGACAATATATATAGACATACTTAATATATACATGGCTTTACGAAATAAATGATCTAATATAATGAGTTTTATTTTTACTCTCCAGTTAACCGTTTATAAATGTAAAAAGAAATTGTAGGATATTCATGATTTCAATGGGAATGTATAGTGTTTGAAATAAACATAAAACTCGATGAGGGCAAACATAAGTCAATGATATGAGTTACTTTATATTTTTGTAAAGCATAGAATGGCGTTTATATATATATATATATATATATATATATAAATATATATATATATATATATATATATATATATATAAGTGAACGTGTGTGTGTGTGTGTCTGTCTGTGTACATTTCCCTACGCAATAACTCTCGTAATTTTTAATCTACACACTCGAAATTTAATATACATGGTACGAAAATTTAGAAAAATCTATGCAATCGGTTTTCGGCCAGAAATTTCGCTGTTAAAGGGTCAAAGTTCAACGATTTCATCTTTGAAACTCTACCAAACTCCTCCGAAAATTTTGGGTATAAACACTTTATATTTTAGATATAGGTTCCTTGGACATGGATCTTACTTAATAAGTTGATTTGAACCTAAAACAATAAATGTTAAGGGGTCATAATAGGTGTCAAAGTTAAGAAAATGACTTTTTTTTTGTTGCTCTGCATACATCTCCAAACACTCGGGCAACGCCGGGCACCTATGATAGTATATATGTAAAACTGAACGTGTCTGTGTGTCTGCGTGTCTGTCTGTGTGTCTGCGTGTCTGTCTGTGTGTCTGCGTGTCTGTCTGTGTGTCTGTGTGTCTGCGTACATTTCCTTACGCAATAACTCTCTCAATCTTTAGTATACAGACTCGAAATTTGATATACAGGGTACTGAGATTGGGAAAAATTGATGTGATCGGTTTTCGGCAAAAAATTTGGCTCTTAGAGGAAAAAGTTAAACGATTTAACTTTTGAGAACTCTATCAATCTCCTCCGAGAATTTTGCGTCTAAACACTTGAAATTTTATATATAGGTTCCTTCTACATGGATCTAACTTAATAACTCAATTTGAGCCTAAAACAATAAATGTTAAGGGTCATAATAGGGGTCAAAGTTTAAAATATTGAACGTTTTTATTTTTTTTCTCAGCATACACCTCCAAACACCCGGGCAATGCCGGGCAATGCCGGGCAATGCCGGGCACCCATGCTACTATATATATATATATATATATATATATATATATATATATATATATATATATATATATAAGCTTGGAATCCATACAGCTTAGTCTTGCCAATACATACACAACAACGTTACAATGTGTTCAATACGTGGCGCAGTCTAAATCCGGCAATGTATACAACATACAGGGAAGGAAGAAGCGTACAGAATATACAATTGCCTGATGCGTTATGTCAGACGGGATTTGTTTACTATAACCTTAATACTCGTTGTCAGGCATTATTTGTTATTGCAAAGGCGATCGTCAACTTTTTACAACCATTTGCTCGGGGCTAACTGGAAATATGCACGAAAAACTCTTCTGCTGGACAATACGGAAAATAGTTGACCTTCCACTTTTTAACTGTTGTCTCCGTCGTCCTGGTGTGACATTTGAGGCTAAAATATGAAGCGTCTTTTGTTTTCAATAAAATGACATTTAGGAAATGACTTGAATAGAAATATATTTCGGACATCGATTTAAGTAAAAGATCCAACAGGTGTTCTTTAACTCCACATTCTTTTCTCTTTAATTATTCAGTGATCGTTCGAGTTACCTCAAGAATGAATGAATATATATATATATATATATATATATATATATATATATATATATATATATATATATATATATTCGATGCTCTCGGTGTAAATAAATCGAGCTTAGGCATTTGGACGATGCCAAAACCGTTATTTCACTACCCGCACAACAGCAGTCGAATAGCGTAATGGTGAGTATCTTTTACGGTCATTCCGGCGGTCGGAATTCGACCCTGGGTTGAGGTAGTTGTCTGTCTAGCCACACTGATGAGATGTGATACAGGGAAGCAGTAGTGTACGTGGATCACTATATATATATATATATATATATATATATATATATGTGTGTGTGTGTGTGTGTGTGTGTGTTTGTATATATATAATTTGCAGTAATATGTACGTGGATGACTATATATATATATATATAGAGAGAGAGAGAGAGAGATGTGTGTGTGTGTGTGTGTGTATGATTTCTGTTTTTATACATACAAATCTTTTATTTAAGAAACACGATATAATTAAAGAGCATATAAAAAGTAAATGACAAAAGGCAATCTTCCAAATTAAATGATGTTTACAATCTTACTAGTTATTCTTTAGTCCGCTGACACATAAAATTCTTGTTTCATAGCGTTAAATAATTCATTTAATTATTATATCAACCAGCGAATATATTTTGCACGTAATTCCCCATAGGAAATAGCAAAAAAAACAATCCACCAAAAGAAAAGAAAAAAAAATGCATTTGGACATGTTCACTAAATCTGAAAATTTGAAGAGTATCTACAATTGGGTTTTTGTAAGCTTACATTACACCACCTTCTGATGAGTCAATGCCAATATGGATTCATTGATTGATATCAACAGTAAATGGCTGATTTTACGCTATGAAACAGTTACTGTTAAATCTGTGAGTGGATACCAAATAAAGACTCAATTGTAAGATTGTAAACATCATGGAATTTGGAACATAGAGTTTTGTTATATATATATATATATATATATATATATATATATATATATATATATATATATGTATATATGTATATATATATACATATTACTGTTTTTTGGAAAAGAATACCAACAAAGTGCTCGATTACATAGAAAAATACACAATACAAGAGGTTAATATTTATTCATTTATAATTGTACAGAATGTCAGACAAACATTCGTACGATCGGTTTCTAGCCTAACACAAGGGGACCAGTTAATGGTAAATAGTAAATTATGTTAGGCTCTCGTCAGCCATGGTGTTTTTCGTTTTCAGGAAAAATCAGGACCGCATATATTGTCTATAATGATGTTCATTTTTATTTACCTATAGCTTATCTCTATTCCTATATATATTATTTTATTTTAATATCAATTTCTATTTTTTTAATTTAAAAATTTTTTTTTTTTATTTAATACAGTTTTAGTAAATGTACGTTTAAATTAATCCTGCCCTATTTTATTCCTAATTGGTATGGCTTCCGCTCTAATCGGTTAGTTTTGGTTGGCCCAAGGGAGGTAATTGATCCATCGTATAAATTGTCTTTCTTTTATTTTAGTTAAAGGGGGTTCACTCGGGATTCTTTGCTTCCCTATTATATTATATTTATTTTTTATATTTCTTTATATATACATATTTTTTAATTTATTTTATTTATTATATATATTTTATTTTTATATTCTTTATATATATATATATATATATTTAATTGATTTTATTTATTATATATATTTTATACGCTTATATTTTGATTATTCAATCAGTATCCCATATGCTGTTATGTTCTTTTATCTTTGCTTACTATATATCTGGTATCAGGTTCTAAGGGATCTGCTATAAAATATTTTCATTTCATTTACTGACTGGTAATATCTAGGTCTTTTATTTTTATCTCATTATATATTAGGAATTTTACGGATTAATTAAAGAATACCATAAACCCATGTATATATATATATATGTATATATATATATATTGGTTTATGGTATTATTTAATTAAGCCATATATATATATGTATATATATATATATATATATATATATATATATGTATATATGGGTTTATGGTATTCTTTAATTAAGCCGTAAAATTTCAAATATTTTTCTTATGAAAATTGCCTGAAATATCTGTTGTCCCGCTTACTAAATTATTTTATGCGTTAAAATGACTGCATTTAGAATACTCTTGAAGAATTTCTTTCAGGTAAGGTTTTCGGTTGTTGTTCAGTCTTCTTAGTTTATTAGGAGCGCTTGTCTTCTATGTATACACACCTTAAGGGTTTCACTGCGAACGCTTAAACAGATCTTTTGGGGGTCATTTAGCGTCTTTATAATGTGGTATTTCTCCGCATCACAAGGGGTCATTGATTGTAGGCTGGTGAGTATGGCGGTCTTTTCTCTATGATCTTCGATATAATACTCAATATTGTTTCGTTATCTTTTAACTGCCATACTCGGGAAGCTAATGTTATCTTTATCCTTGTTTAGCGCTAAAGGAACTGTCATGCATTTAAAACTTCTGCTTTAACTTTTGATTAAGCTGATGCTGAAGGTTTACATAATGTTTGTCTCTTCTTTTATTGCTTGCTCCCATTTGACTTGCAACCGACTTCTCTTTGGACTACTGCACTCTCCGAGAAAAAAACAATTGTTATTATTTCAGCTGTTTTGAAAGATTTCCAATCTGATTATATGCATCGTAACGCTAGACTTATTTTGGACTCCATTCTCTCTAAAGGATTATTTTCGCATTTTGAATAAACTTCATGCAAGCTGAAATATTATGCGCGTATTAAAAATATTTTTCCACATCTACCATTTTTTTCACTTATTTTTTAGCAATTACGGTTTGACTTAATGCCACACTAGCAAATTCTAGCATTGCTACAAATATAATTTGCTGATTTCTTTATGCCCTACGTTAAAAAAAATGACAAGAATAGCATTCTTTGAAATTCTGCAGAGTAAAGATTTTGTAAATTGTTTTTTTTATGAGTATTCAGTCGAAGAATAAAGATTGTAAATTCTAACTATCCCTTTTAATTTTATTTCTCTCATATTAAGCTCTACTCTCTATTGCGCATTAAGCTTTCTTATTCTCTTGGGATAAAATTATCTATATATAAATACTGTTATGTATATTAGTTTAGAATTTTACCACTGCGTATATCAGGTAAACACTATATCCCTTTGATTTCATTAATATATATATATATATACATATATATATGTATATATATATACATAATATATATATATATATATATATATTCTTATAATTCATCGACTTAAAGGGAATAGAAATTTATTTTATTGTTCTATTTAATACGCTATCTTGAATTATCAGTAGTAACCATAGCATATAATTGTTTCGATCAAGAGCTGAAATGTATATTACGATTTATGGCTCAAAACAATTTGTGCAGAAGTGGTGCCAACAAAACATAAAACCTACAAAAAATAAAACTGCAGTTTATGAGCCATCATTATTTTTTATGGATCAAATGCAAATAGGCATTTGCAACCTAAATGTTCTTTTTTGAATAGCACAATGCAGTTCATAATGTGTTGCACTTACTGATTCACCATTCTTCCAACTATTTCGACATTTAAAGCACGATGTGCACTAGTCCAAACCATATTGCAAACGGATAATACCTGATAAATGATTAATAATTAGCTAATGGAAAACGTCATATTCATATTCATAAGTTCCTCACTTACATACTAATGTTGACTTGATTAACCGGAATCGGAATCTCTGGGTCTTGATAAGTGGTGACCCCCATGTAAAAAAAAAAAAAAAAAAAATCCGGAATCGAAAAATCGGAAATTTTGGGGTATCGGAATCGCTATCGGAATCGGGAAAATGTGTGCCTATTTTCACATCCCAACACGGATGCTTTTAATTTATTTATTTGATTTGATTTTTTAAAGAAAAATATTCTACCTCCGATAGTAATACTAAATACGTGAATATCTGTTTATTTTAAACTATTATTAACTCTAAAGTAGATAGATCATTCCTCACAAGTGTATTTGCACGTTCAAGAAAATATCTTCACATTTAACATGTGTTTTTAAAGTAACCGTGAAAAATAACAAACTTATAATTAAATGTGTAAAGATTCAGAAAAAAATCGTAATAGGAATCCATATTCGCATCGAAATCAATAATTTAATATGGAATCAATATTCGTATCGGAATCAGTAAAAATACTGGATTCGCTCTATCCTTATTACATACAGTAAAACGTACTAAACGTGGGTGTTATTTCGGCCGAACATTGAAAATTTTAACACTATTATACTTTTTCAATTAATGATAACAGATATATAACGCACCCCCACACACACATACACACACACACACACACACACATATATATATATATATATATATATATATATATATATATATATATAATGTGGAAATATATTTTCTTATAATATATACCGATCCTTATTTGAGAATCTCAATGTAAAGTAGTCATTTAGATGTTTGCTATAGCTTTTTATTTTATTACATTTTATTACAATAAAATAAAAAGCTATAGCAAACATCTAAATGACTACTTCAAACACAGTTCCTGATTTCAAAAAAAGAAAAACTAAAAGATTCATCTGCCTTACTTTTAATGCTAGGTTTATTTATGGTGTCTTTTAAATTCAATAAAAATCCTCCTAAATTTGCTGATGAGGAGACCGTGCTTACAAAAAAAACTATATATAATTGTTCTACATAACTTCATGTATACCACAAATAAAAAGCACGGATTTCCGAAACGATCGTACAGATAATTGACTTTGTTGTTGTTCCTTCTTATGAAACTGATTTTTAATTTAATTAAAATTTGATTTTTAAATTAAAAAATTTTTTTTTTAATTTTTAAATTGTAAATCACATTACTTAATATTGAATTAGCTCTAGGACATTTAACTATCGAGCTTATTATATATCTAAATTACAACGAGCATTTCCTGTATTTTAATTAAACTAGTAATTTCACTGTTACATTAAAATACACTTAGCTCTTTAGACTATTAGTTTAATCTCCTTTAAATTTATATATATATATATATATATATATATATATATATATATATATAGATAGATAGATATAGATATAGATATACTAGCTGTAAAATATTACGATTTACTTCTTAAGCAAAATCGGACTTCGAAGAAATGAAAATTTTTAATAAGGCCATACACGCACGATCCCGGAGGCTGTATGTCTGAACTTGTATTAAAATTGTAAATGAGAAAGATTAATCTTTTGAATACAACATATATTTTTTGATAAATACATTCTATGTTATTTTGTTGTATTTAATTTTCTCCGGCTCCAAAAAATATTTACACACAAACTAACACACGCACACACACACACACACACACACACATACACACACACACACATATATATATATATATATATATATATATATATATATATATATATATATATATATATATGTGTGTGTGTGTGTGTGTGTGAGCGTCTGTTTGTATACAGGTATATACATATAAATATAAATAGTTTTTTCTTCTAAAGTAGGCATTACTTCTAGCTAAAGTTAATACATGCCTCTAAAAGTATTACTTCTTAACCGGCTTTTTAAATGAGTTAAAAATAACCAGACTTTTTCAATTTGAAAAAAAGTTCCATTATACCATATTTATTATGGGATGGAGCTGGAACGGTTAAGATCCCAGCTCGATCTAGATAAAGGCTAACAGTATCCATGCATTAACATGGGAGGGGAGACTATCTTCAAGTACTATCCTAAGCCGGGAATGGGGCAACGAACTTCTACTAAGTAGATATTTATAAGTCCTTCTCACCTTTTTTTATTTTATTTTATTTTATTTATTTTATTTTATTTTTCTCCTCAATGGAGAGTACATAATGCATGTGGATGTGTTATCGGCAGCTCCAGTAACTCTCGCTTCTCTTTTTTGTCCTTCAGTTCCCATTTCCAATGAATGATTTTTCTGACAAAAGGGTGAAGAAAAAGCTGCTTTCCAGGTCGGTAGTACTTTGTAAAGAGTAGCCTAAGACTTTGGAAAATTTCTGTTTCTATGTCTATCCTTGTGGCCATGTCACTAGTAAGGGTACTGGAGGTAAACGTTTCATATGGGATAACGTTACCCGCCTGATAGTAAGGGACCCGAACCTTGGATTAACCACTAAGGAGGCTGTCCTATCAGCAGGTGCAAAGTACCGGGGCTGCTGTATTGCCATTTGGTGAATGGATTCTGGACCATACAGTAGTTTCTGGTAGGGCCTCTCGATGCCATACTTGTGGGTAATTGTTACGGCTTTACTTTATCATGTGCCACAAAAAATGTATTGTCTTTTTCTCTCTTATTTCCCCTCTCTATCCTGCTCGATCCAAGTCTACCGACCTGCTCCCCAAACCCCAAAACCTCAACAATCATGACAAATCTCCAAAATAGAAATACGAATAAACCTAGAACCCCATCCACCAACGTAGACCCCTACTACCAGGTCTCCTTCTCCAACATCAGGGGTCTACGTTCCAACATTCCAGAGGTAGAAACACAATTACAGGAGCGGAAACTGGACATATTCTTTCTGAGTGAAACTGGCATAGGGCCAACCACTTCTCTAAACGAATTCATAATTAAAGGATACTCCAACTTAACATCTAAATCCGACCCCCAAGATCGCCATGGACATGGAATATGTGCCTACATTAAAGATGGCTTTCGATGTGGTAGGGATATCTCCAGCGAATACCCTAATTTACCTTATATGTGCTTCCGGGTTGCACTAGCTTACACCACTGCATTTTTATTTGCCCTCTATCGCCCCCACAACAGTGGGCTTATTATCTTTAAGAATATATCTGACAAAATTGACCACATCCTGTCTGCTCATCCTTTGGCTAACATTCACATTTGCGGTGACTTCAATATCCATGATGTGGAATGGCTGACCCACTCAAATAAAACCGATGACGAGGGGAGGTTTTGTCATGATTTTGCCATTGCCTATGACCTCAGTCAGATTGTTCACGAACCCACTCGTGTGCCCGATACACCCGGTCAATATGCAAGCCTTCTAGACCTTTTCCTCACAACTTCCCCTGAGCTGTGTTCATGTTCCCTTCTATCTTCTCTGGGTTCCTCTGACAACTCCTTTGTATCAGATAAGATAAAAATGAAATGTAATATGTCTTCAGATGTACCTTTCCATCGTACTCTATATCGATACTCTATGGCTGACTGGGATAGCTTTCGTGCATTCATATCTGACCTACCTCTGCATTCCATTTTTAAAAAGGATATGTCCTCTAGACTATCAGACCTGACCGAATGATTAATTGTAGGTATAGACCGATTCATACCATCCCAAAACCTAACAGCCAGCCATGGTTCTCGCCTGAATGTGCTGCTGCCATCGTGCACAGAAATGACTTTTCCCATAACTACGAACGTAATAGATGTACTGAGACTAAAGCTTCTTTCAGGACTGCCAGCAACCACTGTAAACGAGTAATAAGACATGCAAGAGAGCTATATGCTCAGTCTGTTTAATCCAAAGTAGCTGAGCAGCGGCTTGGTTCCCACCAGTTCTGGCAAATAGCAAACAGGATCCTGAACAGAAGCGTGCGTTCTATCCCAACTATCATCAATGGACCTGAGGTCATCTCGTCAGCATCAGACAAGTCCAAACTCTTTGGCAAGAACTTTGCAGCTAATTCTACCCTATGCGACAATGGCCATCAACTCCCTGTATTTCCTCCTATAACAGACAACACGCTATGCAACATACAAATATCTGTGCGTGACGTCGCCAAGCTAATAAAGAACCTAGATTCCAGTAAAGCAACTGTCCCTGATGGCATTCCAGTTATAGTGCTGAAAAAGTTCCAACTAGAACTTGCCCTCTATACTTACAAATCTGTTTAAGCGTTGCGTTAAGAAGAAGTGCTTTCCAACACCCTGGGAAACCTCATCAGTATGGCCTGTATTTAAGAATTCAGGTGAAAAGTCATCTCCCTCTCAGTACAGACCAATAAGTCTCCTGTGTGTCATGAGGAAGTTGTTGGAATCCATATTAAATAAAGAATCCCTGAGTGGCCTTCGGGCCTTGATAAGTGGTGACCCCCATGTAATATATATATATATATATATATATATATATATATATATATTTATCAAGAAGTAAGCTTGTGCAGATATAAATATTATTATTTTTTCAGTATTTTCTACAAAATAAAATAGCTCAATGAATTCAAGATAGAAAATCGAGCTTGTCATAAGAGAACACAATTTAAAACAAAATTATAATTTACATGAAATATTATTTACATGCCTAAAGAAATATAAAGAATTTGTTAATCCACAGTTTCGAAAAAAGCGTTTTTTTCTTGAGAGGAATGTATTTTACGAATTTTTATTATAGGGAGAATTGATTAACTGGCAGATATTGAAACTACGTTATATGAAAACTACTCTAATATTCACCAAAAAGTTTGTGTAGCTAAATGGAGTAAGGTAATGAAAAATGAAATAAGTTAATGTATTAATAAAAAAAGAAAATTAAAGGATATTCAGTGATTAGTATTTTCAACGGAGAGCTGACAATATGAGTCAATGTTCTTATGAGAAGTAATAGCGGTTACAATGTTGACAAATAGATAAAAAAAAATTAAATATGTGTAATTCAAATCTGTAGAGAAACCTTGTTTTCAAGCAGTCGACGAAAAATTATTATTTCGAAGCATTAAAAATGTTTTTTTTTATATTTACAGATAGACAAACTTGCATAACGTTGTTTCCATCACCAGCTAAATATATTTAATAACGGAAAACATTGTTTTCAGAGTTACGACGGAGGTAAAAATAAGGTATTGTCATCGTGACCACGACAGATCGTCCATTGAAGTATTAGGTTAAACAGCTGAACAAATTCTTAGGAGTAAAAGGATTTCAGTTCAACGAAAGTGACATAAACAAAAAGCGTGATTTCGGAATAGACAGAAAAAAGTGATTGAATAATATTTGCGCTAATATAGACATAAGTTTCATAGCAATACAACCACTACTACAACTACTACTACTACTACTACTACTATTACTACTACTACTACTACTCCTATTAACACTAATAATAATAATAATAATAATAATAATAATAATAATAATAATAATCATAATAATAAAAAGCTGTTACAAATCATCAGGGTGCAAACAAAATAGGCCCTGAGAAAACAATACAGACCTGTTCTACCATAATGTAAACTGACGAAAAACAAGATCAGAACCAACAAGACCGACAGAAACAAAACGCTAATGAAGCCAGATATGGGCCGTGCGACAATATATAACAGAAATACTGATTAGCTGAAAGACATATAAAAGAGTCACAGCAAATCGAAGAGTAGACGGAAACGAAAATCAGCAAGGAATCCTTAAGACAAAAGTACAAGAAAGATTAATTAAGAACATAAAGAGACGTATTCATGAAGCAAGCATGACTAATGGTAGAACTAAACCGGTGCAACAAGATACAGAAAAAATACATTTCCAGCAACTACAGGGCTATAACATGTTTACCTACAATGTGAAAAAAATACTAAGAACACAGCAGGGGGAATAACTTTATTATTATCTTTATGATTGAGGAAGAAACAAGATGCTAGAAAGGAAAAAGAGGAACACATGACTTAATATACATTGAGCAAATGACAAAAAGAAAACATAATAAAAAATAGCCATTATTTGGATTGACTACAGGAAAGCTTATGACATTATCCCACAAGGATAGGTAATATAGTAATTACAGTAAAAGAGACAATATTATCAAATATATTAAACATATTAAATAAAGAAGTGGTCAACCACCTCAACATCCTGGGTCCAACTTTCTTCCTGATCTACATCAATGATTTCCCAAAACACATACTTAAATCATTCGTTGACATCTATGCTGATGACACGACCATCTATTGAAACACATCAAAGGCCGTAAATAACAAAGTTCTCTCTGATCCTCTCTCTTCTGACCTTGAGCGCGTGGTACAATGGTGGAAGACGTGGCTTGTTACTTTTAAAGTATCTAAAACAAAACTTCTTACTTTACATCATCAACGCTCTGATCCCCATCTGGCATCAATTGAAATGGATCGCTCTTGTCTAGGTGAAGCTCCATGTTTTGACAAGCTTCTGGGATTTACCTTTACTCCTGATCTGGAATCGAACACGTACATCAAATCTGTTGCTAAGGTCGCTAGAAAATGGTAGGATCTTTCTACCACTCCAGTAAATATCTCACTGCTGATGTAATTCTCTATCTATATAGAAACCAAGAACAGCCCAGGATGGAGTACTGCTGCCATATCTTGGCAGGAGTTGCGAAAAATAGCCTATCCTTCTTTGACAGAGTACAAAATAGACTTCGAGCCTAGTGGGGGAAGCCCTTTTCCCTTCCCTGCAACCTCTCTCCCACAGAAGAGACGTTGCGAGCTTGTCGGTTTTTTATCGTTGTTTCTATGGCAAGTGCTCGTCTAAGCTCCAATCTCTGATCCCCCCTCGCCGATCGTTCACGAGAAACACCCGTCTGGCTGAAAACACTGCCAGTAATTTTCCCCACTCTTAATCTGTGCCTAAATCAAAACCTAGATTCCATGAACAAAGAGTCATTCTTAAAAGTGCACGCCTGTGGAACTCTCCTCCGTTTGCCTGTTTCCCATCTGACTACAACTTGGATGTCTTCAAGTCCAACATAAACACGTCCATGATGAACCCTTCTTTTTAGTAAGACACCTTGTCAGATCTCCAATACTAAGGATTACTACGATATTGCCCCATTGATTACTGTATACGCAATAACACTTATCCGCGAGTGGCCTCCGGGCCTTGATAAGTTGTGACGTCCATGTAAAAAAAAGGGCGCTTGGATTTATACCTAATTGAGATTGGAATACACTGATATACCTCGTACCATTTTGATTCGTCTGACTACTCTTCTCATCTTGAGTGGCATTTTCACAAGACCTCGGTCGATAAAACCTCTAACTTCCTTCGACTGGGAATTTTTCTGTCGAATTCGGGCATTTGATCGGAATTTCGTTAGGAATTTTACTTTTTGCTCCACGGGGGTAGCGGGCTCTTTTTCCGTCATCCAAAGCTGGATAGAGGTCCTAAGTAATTCGCAATTGTATTTTTCGGTCGCCCATACTAAAGATTGAAACTTCAACCTTAAACCTTCAGGAGAATATCCCTTTTAACAATTGATTTTCCAAGTATTCTAACCACCGCGCCACGGGTCCTTGCGGATAATTCTAGTACAAATTTTAGAAGCCTTAAACCTGTTTTTATTTGTAGTTGTAAATATCATTATTTATTACTAATTATTACTCTATATTTACGTATCTCTCTCTCGCAATCGTATCTGTTAGTTAAATGAAAGAAAAATAAATAATAGAACTAACAATAAATTAAACAAATGAAACTAGTAAAACGTTTAAGATATATATTTTATTGTCAGGAATAATACTCTGCAAAAGGAGAACCACAGGGTTAATTATTCGAAGCCCCCCCCCAAAAAAAAACAAGAAAGAAAAAAAACTAGAAAATTGCAGCCAAATAAAAACCCACGTGAAATTGCAGCCAAATAAAAACCCACGTGAAATTGCAGCCAAATAAAAGCCGAAATAAGAGCAAAAGGAAAGGACCTAATTGTAAATTCAATTATAACAAACCCTTACTGCAGTGTAAGTAAAAAGCAAAACGGAAGAAAAAAAGAAAAGAGCAAAGCGTTCCTGCATTAAATAAGAAAAGCATTCTCAAGGCTGAATGACGTAACAAAGTCCGTTCTTTCGTCAAACTTGCTCACCTGCAAATTTTGATCAAACGGAAAATAATTTCTAATTGCATCTACCTTATTCCTTCACGCACTATGTTCGGTTTGTTGTTCTATGTTTATATTTATAGTGATGTTTCGCTCTCTCCCATTTATAGTATGTATGAAAATCAATGAGAACTGTCGAAAAGTTTAGATCCTTTTCTGCTCCCCATCTGGCATTAAGTGAAATGAATAGCTCTCTTATTGGGAAGACCTCATGTTTTGCTAAGCTTCTGGGCTTGACCTTTACTCCTGATCTTAAATGGAACACGTAATCAAATCCGTTGCCAAGGCCGCTGAAAAAATGGTGGGATCCTTCTATCGATCCAGTATATATCTCACTGCTGATACAATTCTATATCTATATAAGAGCCAGGTACGTCCAAAAATGGAGTACTGTTTAAACATCTGGGCAGAAGCTACTAGAAAGGACCTGTCATGCCTTGATAGAGTTCAAAATAGATTTCGTAGCCTCGTAGGTGATTTCCTTTTCTGTTCCTTGCAGCCTCTATTTCGAAGAGAGATATTGCGAGTTTGTCTCTGCTTTATCGCTATTTTCATGGCCAGTGTTCGCCTGAGCTTCAATCTATGACCATCCTCGCCAAACTTTCATAAGAAACACGAGTCTAGCTGAAAACATTATCAATAATTCCCCCCCCACTTTATCTGTGCCTAAACCTAAACGTATATTCCATGAACAAAGCTTCTTTTTTAGAACTGCACGCCTATAAAATTGTCTTCCGATTAAATGATTTCAAGCTGACTACAATATGGTTGCCTTTAAGTCCAACGTAAACAAGTTCTTGATGAGTCGTTCCACTTAAGTTAACAAATTTACTGAATTTCCATATCTAACGATTGCTTTATTGTCCAATTGACTATTGTACGCTCTAAACTCTTATCCTCGAGTGCTGTCAAAGCCTTTATAAGAGGTTAAAAATGCTAGCATTGCTACCAATATAATTTGTTGATTTCTTTATGTCCTCTGATGAGAAGAATAACAAAAGTAGCATTCTTTGAAACTCCGCGGAATAAGGAGTTTGTAAATCGTTTTTTGGAGTATTCAGTTGAGCAATAAAATTTGATTCTAAAGTTCAACTTACAGTTTTAATTTTCTTTCCTTTATAATAAGCTCTACTCTCTATTGCGTATTGAGCTTTTTTAAAATTCAGTTGGGATAAAATTTTCTTATATATAAATGCTGTTTTTTTATATTAGTTTGAAGTTTACCATTGCGTATATCAGGTAAACACTACACCCGTATATATATATATATATATATATATATATATATATATATATATATATATAAAAAGAAGGTTAATAATACATAAACATTTTTACTTTACGCATTCATTTTTACACACGGACACACGTGAATATATGTATTTGTGTGTGTGTGTGTGTGTGTATATATACAACTATTTGCGGACAGCTATTGTGTCGCACCTGGTTCATCAGACACAGATATATTCCAAATCTCTACCAATAAAATTGCAGGTGCCTTACTGGTCCTCTATTGGAACTTCGCTGAAATATATGGATAATTTATGTATATTTTAGGGAAGGAATAGTTTTGATGAACATGTGAATGTCCTGAATATATATATGTATATATATATATATATATATATATATATATATATATATATATATATATAAATATATATACATATAATAGTTGTATACATATGTCCTGAATATATATATATATATATATATATATATAATATTTGTATATATATAAGTTAAATGAAACGCGTGTGAGTATTAAAGAGTGCCTAACAGAGGACATAACTAGTATATAGTCTGTTTATTTTACAGACATTATCAATTACATGTGTGCATACATGCTTCATTTGAATCCTAATTAAAAGAGACAGCCTCATAATACCAAATATCGCTTCTTTACTTGATCTGATGAGATGGTTTCCTTAAATAAGGATTCCACAGAAACATGATTGTACATATGTAGCCAACACTGTTTGTAAAGTAAACATACTATATATATATTCACATATATTATATGTATATATAGAGATAGATAAATATATGTAGATTGCTTGTGAGTAACATACTGCTGCGATTAGAACAACACATCCCGATTTCAAAAGCGGATGTGTACAATTTCATGTCCGTAAAGGATGTTTTTTATCAGGAGTTTCTGTAGACTGAGAACTAGGTAGGTAACTATATAACAAAGTCAACGTTACTGTATCAGTGTCCAAGTGTCGTTATTAACTTATGCGTATTTCATAAAAATACAACCATAAAGCGATAACGTGTTTCGTTTTCTCTCAATATGCATACACAAAAAGATTAAAAAAAAAAGAAAAACTAGCAAAAAGCCTGGAAGCTGGAGACATTTTTGGCGCAGATATAATACGTAGCATATTGGAACTCCGCAGATAACACTTTATAAGCGTTCGACCATTTTGCATTATTAATAGTAAAACTAATAATGCGAATTCTGTTTTGTGTCTCGAACTAGACAACATTGTTTAAATGCCTAGAGAGAACGCGATATGTGGTGCACCGGCATGGTTTCTTAGTACAAATGTGTTATCTTCACAATTCGCAACACGCACACAGATGCGCACATACACACATAAGTATATGTGCTTACTTAGCATTGTGTAAACGTCGATTGTGCTAAATAAACAAATAGTATAAATTAAGTTTCTCTTAAAAATTATACATAGTTCAGTATATAACAGTTCCGGCTCTCAATCAGATGCATGTAGGAGGTTCAATCCAAATATAAAGACATCTATTTTTTTAACTCAAAAAGTGAAAGTTATGAAGACAGAAGTTGTACCATTGAAACAAGCGACGGTTTGTGCGCCAGAATTTATATCTTTGCATAGTAACCAGCATTCTCACTCCATTTTTGCCAGGAATTCAATGTCGCATATCTGCTATTGACACAAGCACATAACCGGGGCTGCTTTCTTATAGTTTCCCACCGTCATTATCTGCAACAAAGAGATGTAATTTTCATTTCAAGAATGCATAAGTTCAGTCATAATACCTTTGCATTTTATAGTCAACTCTGATCGATCTCGAAGATAAAACATAGGAAGCATAACTTTTGGAACGCTCCTTTTACGTTTGGTTGTTGATTTCGGATGGATGATAGTCTAGCAGTATTAAAGCAGTATTGTCCTTTCATGAGCAGTACTTTGTTGCTACACAGTCATGAGTATATTTTGGTATTTTAGTATTTAGTACCAAGACACCTCTTCAGGCAACAACGCTTTTATTCAAAAGCGGAATTGTTAATGAAAAACGAGAATCAACTTTCAGCAAAAGAAGGTTTTTAATAATAAAAAAGTAGGGGGTTGGGGGTGAAGTTCAGCTGTGCGTAGATGATTAGGTGTGGATGTATTTATTTATTTTTGTTATTTATTCATTTATTCATTTTTATGTTAATAAGGGAATGCAGTATGTAGGCTTGAAGACTTAAATTTTAGGACCAAAGCGTATATAGATCTTATCTTCAACAAGTGTTTGCCTCGTCTGTCTGCTGCTCGCTGCCAGTCTAAAACCGATATGAGCTAGTGTATTTTTAATTCCTTTTTTTATCATTTTCTCTCTTAGTATTCTTATGTCTTTCTGCGAAAAGGTAAAAATTTACCCGGATATATTTACCATTTCTTAGACACTTGGGGATCGTGAAGGGAAGGAAAAGGGGAGTAGGAGACGTAAGAAAGAAAGAAAAAGAGAGAAGATGCAAAGGATGATAGGGAAAGAGAGAGGAGAGGGGGATGAAGTGTTGTATATTTGTTTATATTGGAGGAGATGATATATTAAACCGTGGCATGTGTTATCTAGTGGATGTAAGATATTGTTCTTTTAACAGACAGATAATAAACGTATAAATCGTATGTATATTGTTTAGCCAGGGAACATGATATTGATGTGTAAACCGAGTCATGTTGCATCAGACTTATCACACGGGATATTTTTACAGTTCATATATAAGAAGAATAATATATGCTTTATACCGTTTTCTTAAAGAGTTCTGCTGTGTCTTCCCGCTGCTCCGTGACGAACCATGAAGTGGTCAGCACCAACCAATTGAGACATATGTTCTTATTTGTGAAACAATTAAAACAACTATTTATATTTTTATAATATAAATTCATTACAGTTGTCTCAAACGGTTTTCACAGGATCTGCAGTTGTTTTACATTTCTGTTCTTACAGCCCGCTCCTAGCTGTCTGCCCACGCCTGTCTAGACGTCTGCCCGCTCTGGTGGTCAATCCTCAACGCTCTGAATCTCCCCAAAACTAACTACATCACGTGTTCTCTTACGTCATATAATTACGTGTCTCAGACCAACCTAATCCAAAACTAGTTATTTGTTTATCCAAAAACCCCAAAATAATGTTTACATATATTTTTTATTTTCACATTCGTTTTGCGATTCACACGTCAATCATTTCTTTCGCAATTTAATTGTTTATTCTTCTAATCATAATAACTGATCCAGCGACCATCCGTCGCTCGAATCAATAAACAGGAATATGATAACAATAATAATAATGTTTTGACTATTGACCCCGCTTGACCCAGTTAGCATATACTACGCTATGATCACAGCCTAAAGGGTCATAACATTACAGAAGGAGAAGGAAAAGGAGAATGAGGGAGATAGGAGGCCTATAATTTGTGTAATATGGTAGTTTGTTTGTTTTCAGTTTACCAAAACCTGTTTTTCTAGACCACCCATATCATTTATAACCATTATATTAGTTTGTGATGTGTTTGTTTATATATTATTATATTTATAAATTTGTTATGTATAGTTTTAAAACGTTTTGTAATAATAGTAATTACAAACTCAGAATATATATGATTACTTAAATTATACTGATCTACCAGAGCCATTTGTTACGACAGCTACAATATTATTTAAAAAATGTAGTGTAATTGGGAATTCTTCCGAGTTATTTGCTACTAACTAGCAACCATGTAACTTTACTAAAGGTTTAATTATTTATTTGCAAATAGCAATACCCAGATATTTGTATACGTAAAAGTCTGTGCGTGTATATACACTCTCCAGATATCAACCTGGACATTTCTTATGACTTAGCGCGGTACATATAGCGCCTAGTCTTCTCAAAGAGTCACCCATCTGGTAGTGCCGAGGCTCATCGTTGCTTAGCTTCGGTGATCTAGCGGGATCCGATGTGTCAACTTGATTGTACCGTATATAACGTAACAGTTACTTCACTAACATTAATTAACGCGTAGTCTTCAGTGAGTGTAGGGCCGTGATAAGTGGTTACTCCTTTGTTAAAAAAAAAACAACTAAAAAAAAAGAATTTGAAACATGCAAAATAAACGGTTATGTAAAATGATTAGCTTAGACAGTAACAAATGCAAAAAATTTGGATATGCCATCGATGCCTCCGTTCAATCTCGAAAGACAATGGATACCCCCTGTAGAGGTAGCTACGCGTGTAATTGTGAGGCAAGGTGTGCGCAATCTCTAACCACATCTCTCCTCACCCGGATCGATACTTTTTGATAACAATGGCAAGGTGAAATCCAGGACAACTGGATAAGAAGAGAGCACATACAGCACCTGGAAGTCCGAAATGGTCACCTGTTAAGTACTGACCAGGTTTAACATTGCTTAACTTTGGTGATTTAATGGAACCGCTGTGTCAATGTGGTTATGACGTGCATACATGTCATAAAACATAACAAAACCATCAATTTCGCGTAAATGCGTGTATGGATATTGCTCGTATCGTCTCTTGAGCTCTATTTGGCCTCTTTCTACCTGTTTGCTTGTATATTTCTATCTTTTCACATGCCTCTCTCATTTAGACACTCGCACGTGTTCTACTTGCCGTCTTCACTCCATCAAGTTTTAAAAAAAATCAATCTCACCAGACGCATCAATTTCAATTTAACGGAAAGATTTATTCGTTTGATTTCTCTCTTATTTTTTAGCCTGATTTACTTACCTAATGAAATTACTTCGGTGTTTCTCGTTCGTTTCACGACCGCTTGTTTCGTTTAATCTTTCCGCTTTAATATTCAACTGATTTTCTTTATTTAGTTAGTTTTTCTTCAGGATAGGGGGGGGTAAATATCTAAACATGCGAGTAACCACTTGTTACACAAGAAGAAAAATAGGCGATCGCTTTTATTTGAGATATTTCGATTACTTCGTCGCTAATTCTAAATGTTAACTCTTTAAATCTCCTTAGACATTTTCTAAGCGTTGATTTAATGTCTTGTAAAGAAATTATCAAGAATTGGCTACGACTTTTTTCGCCTTCCACATAAATAAATATATATGT
>NC_136497.1:126465795-126485795 GCF_053919585.1 Euprymna scolopes | reverse complement strand
ACTTGGCCTCTAAAGAAAAACAAATATCTTGAATGCGCCCCTGTTTTATAAAAGAATCTACAGTTTATATTAGAAACTGGGATTTTCTGCTTGTGTGTTTTAGACACTTTTCAAATGCACTTGTGGTGTTCGGTTTTATACAAGTGTAAACTTTTGTAAAAATCGGCCCTCCTTCTTAAAGCATGAGTTTTGGATTATCCATTTTCGATACTTATCATAGGCTTTCCGTAACGAAACATACGAAACAACTTGACCACCGACAATTAAGACGGATTGACTAAGAATACTTAATACATGTTTTAATTCAAATAACAGTATATTACACGGCATAATCACCTCGGTATATACGATCCCCTTAGATGTCCGAAGTTAACTAATATTAAACTTGCTTAATTCTGTGAATGTTAGACGCTGGATGTAATCCCCCTCCGTCGCATGAACCAGATTTGAATATAATATTCTCTGTAAATTTTATCTTTCTGTGAACGACACCATAGCTTGATTAAAGATGCTCATCACGGCAGGTAGTACCGGTTTGGTTTGTTAGCAGGATATTCAAAATTGCCCTAAATGGAATTAGAATCACTACCATGCTGTTTGTTCCTATGCTTATAAATATTATTATTAGTATTCTTATACTTAATAAATAAAACTAATAATATTTATAACAAATACATACATCCTCTCACCCAAAAAAGGGCGGAGTAAATTAATAAAAAAGAGGGCGAAGTTAATGGAAGAGAACCCCTTCACGACTGAGACAATTTTAAATTTATGTTCCTTGCTCTGAATTAAACAGCGACCTTGGTGTCTAACTCTGCCCTCGTGGGGAGGAAAATTAAATAGGAACTCATAAAACGCTTAGGTAAGCGTACAAATTAATACGACAGAATCGCTGACATATATATATATATATGTATATTATATAGATATATATTAACATAACTTTTTTCATGAAAATATATTTGAAATATAATTTACAAACGTTTACGTACATATATATATATATATATATATATATATATATATATATATATATATATATATAGTGGAAATGGTAATTAATAAAAACTGAAGAAAGTGATCAATACCGTTGTAGAGCAAATATGCGTTTTATTTTTTATTACCGTATCTTTCTGTTACCTTTCTGTAAAAGTCTGAGGATGCTACAGACGGCCAAAAACACGGCCAAGTAGCTGAAACAATAATGTAACTTAACAGAAATATACGGTAATAAAAAATAAAACGTGTATATATATATATATATATTTATGTATATACAAACATATATGTTTATATATATTAATATATATACACACATATATGTTTATATATATATATATATATATATATATATATATATATATATATATGATGTAGGTTAAAATTTTGTAAAATATATTTTACAATATATTTTTATTAAAACAATCGATACACATAAATTAGATATTTCTGTTACATATAATTATATATATATATATATATATAATATTTTCAAATACCTATACACATTTTTATTTTTACTGATAGGAACTAGTTTTTTGCCATGCTCATTGATGTCTGAGATGCTGCGGTTTTAACATATTTTACACCAACAGGAATCGGTTTTAATTATTCAAACGAACCTGATATTATTTTTTTTCAAATAAAATATTAAAAATTATTTTCATACTAACGGACATATGTGTTTCAGGCTAATGCACCCCTAAATGTAAAAATTGAGATTTAAAAGTAGTCAGACTCACATATCACCCTTACCATCATAGGCTAGTATTTTCCACTCAGGCGAGAAACAGCTAACAAAAGAATTGAATGAAATTAAGCGTATGTATCAGCGGTCATACATAATAATCAGATATGATAGCATTCAATTACGTGACAATGTGTTTGCGTGTTAATGTAATGTGTTGATATTATACATTTATATCCTTTCCTCCACAACGTATCAGGAATAAAAATAAACTTGTAGTATGTCGCCAAGGTAATTGTATGTTTCCAAGATTTTGATATAAACAGTGTCAATCGCTTTATTGCAGATTAGTAGATTATCAGTATCTTAATAAATATGTCACAACAAAATGAAAATTTTATCATCAAACGACGTCTTTAAGGTTAGTTATTTCCAATACAAAATTATTCAAATTCATGCGTTATTCACGAAGTTATGATATTTTATTCTTTATCGATGTCTTTCTACTGTCCATCGCTTTATTGCAGGTCTATTAAAATGTTGTTTTAGTGCAAAAATACAATGTCTTGTGAACTTTACTTTTTATTATATATTTCTGTCAAAGGATAATAAACTATACCATATCCTAGGTATAAGTATAATATAAATTGATTATTTTTCGACATATCCACCATTTCTTAGAATAAATTAAAACAAGTTTTTGTCCACCGAGGAAGTCAATTGTTTGATCTTAAAAGGAGTTATGGGTCTAGCAATATCAACTATGTTTATCAACACGGCATCATTTGAAGTAAATTGACCGCCTCACTTTTTAATATTTACAAGGGATATTCAATGGGGTTAATGTCTAGAGAACACGGTGGTCAGGCCCTGAGAGTTTCTCCAACGACTCTCATTGATTTAAGGAAGGCTGCAGTCGCCCCAAGCAGAATGGGATGGTACATTGTTATTTATGAAAATTCTGAAAGCGACATGACAAAAGTAGGTCATATAGCCATGTCGACAAATGATTATCTAAAAAGGCCGTGCCACCATTGCTGGTAAGCTCTACATGCTCTGGCACTCGCTATGATCCAACCAACTTATCCCTAATTATTCCCGCCCATGACATGATGCCTCCACCTACTTGTTGGCGATGAACTATGTAACGGGTTGGAGTTCCATTTGGGTTTCAAACTTTTGCCCATCTCTCCGGACCCTCAACAAGTAGCCTCAGCCTTAAATAGAACCTATTGAAAATCCATTTTTATGTAATTCTGGGCACAAGCCATTCGTTTTTCCCTATGTTGTTTGCTCAAGGGAG
Source organism: Euprymna scolopes (assembly GCF_053919585.1). NCBI lineage: Eukaryota > Metazoa > Mollusca > Cephalopoda > Sepiida > Sepiolidae > Euprymna > Euprymna scolopes. The sequence continues at coordinate 126,482,802 of NC_136497.1, read as the reverse complement.
GCCTTGGAAGAGGTTTGATGTTCCTTGAAGTCTAATTCATCACATTGTAACCGGCCTGCCTGGATCATGGCGCGACTCTAGCTTTTTCAAAAACGGAAGCACTGGTGCTGTTTGGGTTTTCGGTTGACTTCCCTACGAATTATCCAAATATCACGATCGGAAAGGTTTCTCATCGTGCACTTATTTTTCTGGATTTTATGATCGGATTACTCAAGAATGAGGCCAAGGTTCTTGGATCCTTTTCCAGCTCTGTAGCTAAATCTTTAATACAATACTTTTGCGAGTCGCCTAATTTTTGGGCATTTCAAGCGAAGGACAGTATAAGTTCCTTGAAAACAAATAAAATGCCACAACTTCGTGAGTATAGCATGAATTTGAATACAATTTTGAGAAATAACTAACCTTAAAACAGCACTTTAATGGTACAATTTGCATTTAGTTTGTGACGTATATCTAGTGAAATATTTATATTTTACTAATCTGCAATAACGCGATTGACGCAGTTTGTATAATATATATATATATATATATATATATATATATATATATATATATATATAATGGTTGTATAGGTTGGTTTCTTAGAAGTAAGTCTAATGAAACCCGTGTGCTTATTACAGAGTGCTCAATGGAGTAGAGATCTCGTGTATAGCTTTTTTTTTATTATACAAATATTATTGGTTACATATCTGCATACATGTTTCAGTGGGATCCTAATTCAAGGAGACAACATCAAAGGAAAAGGAGCGATATTGGACTGAATAAGGATCCCCTGATCATGTATGCACATATGTAACCAATAATGTTTGTATATAAACAGATTATGTGTGTGTGTGGCTACCTGTGTATGTGCAGTAATGAACTTGGCTTTTTTTCTCGCACTGGCAGTGATATTAAAACTTTTTTTCTGTTTGAACATTATATATATATATATATATATATATATTCAGCTACAGATATGTGAGGTTAACTAATTTGCATATTCCATTGAAAAACAGACATTTACAAAATATTGAGTTTTATGATTGCATTTTTCATGATTGATTTCATTAAGTTCGATTATTTTCATATTTTCTACATCATGCATAATTGTGAACAAATTAAGATGAACAATTGTAGCATACAATATGCAGATGACCTCGTCTGTGTTTGGGCACAATGGCCTTTACCAAACTCCTATCTAACAATCTGGGCTCCGAACTTTAAGATTGGCGGTTTCGATCCTTTTTGAAATTTTCATGTGTTTTTCTAGCCAGTAAAATAACTGGAGAAAACGTCAAAATAAAAGAGAAATGAGTAGATTGTGACAGAAATCAGTAGCCTAACCCTATTTCTTCTGAAAATACGCAAATATACGTTGTCAGCTCAAAGTCACTTAATTTTGTTTCTGTCGATATATAAAACGGTACGACAAACTTTCGTGAGATAAATGTATCGGTTTCCATTCTTGCTGAGTGCACCAGTGATATATATCTTTTTTTAACTTTGAAAATTGTTACTATACAAACTCAATAGATACTGGTTTTATAATAACTATAAACTATACAAAATATAATGGTTTTATAATAACTATAAACTATACAAAATCAATATATACTGGTTTTATAATAAGAATTACGAAATCCGCATGGATTTTAATATCGCATTTTTCGACCGGGCAACGCCTGTTAATACATATATTTAAGCGAACTTTCTTTCTGTGTGGGAAACAGTCTCAACAACTCTGGCATATTTGATCTGCAGACTTGAAACTTGATATACAAGTTATATTTCAGACAAATTCGAATTAGCTGTTTAAAGTAAGTAGCAAGCGATCATGTATTAAAAAATTGAAACTAGGCAGTCGTATGTCGAATTAAAATGTTTTCCGCGCACACGCAAATATATATTAACGTTAGTTGATTTTTAAATGTTGGAGATCCGCAAATGGTAACTACTAACCTTGTTTTGGTTTCTATTCTGATGGCACCAAGTAATATTTAAAAAGCTTTACTATATATTAGCGGCAATATGATATAGAATAATTTATAATTATATAAGTTATAATTTATCAAATAGTGATTTTATTTTTCTCGCAAACATTAATTCTGCTGACGAAAATTTCGACGGTGTATTTGGGTTCTCAGTTATCCTCTATATTTTCAGGAACTCTTGTAATACTTTATCCGTCGGTGTCCCTATCGATTTTTAAGGGCACGCTTTATCGTAATACTTACGGCTAGGACAACAGCATATCCTTTTCATTGTTTTTACTCTCGAGTATATATACAGCAGAGTTAGACTAAATTAATCACCAGAGAACCACCTCAATCTACATAAAAACATATTAGATATCAATGGATATCTAGGTGAGAATGATAATAAGCAAAATAATATGCTGTTATCATAGCCCTAATAATAATACATGCAAAATCTGCATGAATTAAAATATATTTATACGTATTTTAAAAATAGTATATATAAGCAAATCTAAGAAATGTACAGTTAGATAGTAAATATAATAAGTTAGTATTTTTAGTTATTCGTGATGAAAACATGTATATAAAGTTTAGATGTCTCTTTGTGAATAATGCTTTCCATCATGCATAAGGGGAAAACAAATCTTTCTTTACACGTAACACGAAAAAGAGGGCAATGCACGAGGCATATAAACAATATTATCACACCGCAGACAGAAACGGACAAACAGAGCAAAGGGCATCTCGATTAAACATTGACATCAAGACAAGTGAGTGTGGCTTGACCTATGTAAAAGGGTCTCGATGGAATACTAAGATCGATGCTAATTTTCCAGTTAAAAGTGTATCCTCATTTGTGTCACTCACAGTGGTCCCTCTAGGCGGTGGACAACATCATTATTTCCTCGAGTGACGGCCAAGCAACGCAATTATTCAGCACTCTATCCAGATTAGATTTGGCTTTCACTATCAAATCTGAACGCATTAGTGTTTCAGCCATCACGGCCGATTATCGATTTGATTTGAAACCAAAGAGAGCGATTAGTAATCGATCCCACATTATATATATATATATATATATATATATATATATATATATATATATATATATACAACAAGAGAAGGAGAGAGAAGGAGAGCGAGGCAGGCAGACAGACAGACAGAGAAAGAGAGGGAGATCGGGAGTGAATACGCTAAATTGAATAACTGTAGTTTATCAGCGCATCTAATTATGCAAGAATCGAAAAATGTACCCAAACACTGGAGTCAGCTTTTCGAAGTAGCTAAAATTATTCTGTTTAAATGTGTTAAATTTTATCGTTAAAAATATTTTAGTCAATATATTTTTTGGAGATTATATATTCGTTATGTAATCTTTTTCGTGTTCTGCATTCATCCATGTGAATCCTTCTATAAGAAGGGTTCACTCTTTATCCCCAAAACGTACGAATATTTCATGCAGAAAACTTATTGTGTTATCTGTCGTTGGGTTTTTACTCGCTTAACTTCCGGCCATCTGGAAAAACTATCTATTATGATTAGGTAGTATTGTCCCTCGATCGGTCCAGCAAAGTCTAGATGAATGCATGACCATGGATGGTCAGTTTTTTCCAAGGTTTATGAACTATCGGTGGTGCCTTAGCGGCTAACGCACAACCTTTACATTTGTTTACTGTTAATGCAATATCCACATCCATATTACGCCAGTGAACATAACTCCTCATAAGTGTCTTCATCCTATTTATACCCGGGTGTCCTCTATGAAAATCACGTAAGATGTTTTTCTGCAAGGTTTTCGGTACAACCGCTCTTTCACTATATAATAATACCTCATTGTATAAGGAAAATATACTTTGCGTTTTTCCGTCATTTTCCCTTAATTTTTTCTTTATGTCTTTGATGACGTCGTCATTTTCAGCCTCCCTTTTTATATCGGTAAGCGTGACTGGTAATTCTCTTATTATATTCGCCACCATGTTTTTTCCTTATAATTGGAACGTATAGCTGCAATTACTGACTCTTCAAAGGTGTCATCCCTTTTCGGTATAAGCCTTGGCAATCCATCCGCATGACCTATTTTTCCCGAACGTAGATGTTTTATTTGAAAATCATAATTTAGCAAGATCGTACCCCAACGGAGTAACCGATTTGCCGTATATACTGGTTAGCCCTTTTTTTAGCCGAAGTAGTCACTAGGGTCTTGTGGTCTGTTTCCAGTATAAAATGTCTTCCGTACAGATAACGGTGGAATTTCGTCACCGCGAAAATAATGCCTAATGCTTCCTTTTCTATTTGGGAGTAAGCCTTCCCTGACGGAATTAGGGTCCTTGAAGCGTGCGCTATAGGTTTCTTCGTTCCATCTGGCATGATATGCTGTATACATGCTCATATACCATACGAGCTCGCGTCACTCGCAACAATTATTTGTAATTTTGGGTCGTAATAAGTTAGGGATTACTCTGACGTCAAAGTCATTTTAATTTCCTCAAATGAGTCTTGACATTCCTTTGTCCATATCCATGGTGTTTCTTTAATACTTCGTTAAGCGGAGCTCTTAGGTCGTGCATGCCTTTGATAAATACTTGGTAGTAGTTCGCGAGGCCTAAGAAGCTCTGTAAAGTCGTCATGTTATGTGGTGCTGGATTGTTCCTAATTGCTATCGCTCTTTCTGGATCAGGGCGTCGACCATCTTTACTTATTATTTGTCCTAAATACTTGATTTCGGCTAGACAAAACTCACATTGTTTTTCTTTTACTCTGAATCCGTACCGGTTTATTCTTGTGAACACTTGTTTTAAACGCTCTATATGTTCACTTAGGGACGCGCTCCTTATGATTATGTCATCCAGGTGTGCACAAGCACAATCTAAACCGTTCAACATTGTGTCCATCGGTTGCTGGAACATCGCCTGCGCGACTTTTATCCCGAACGGTAATCCGTTATACTTGAATAACCCTTTGTGCGCGTTAATGCATAAAATCTTTGAGCATTTTTCTTCTACCGGAATATTAAAATAGACGTCGGACAAATCTACTTTTGAAAAAAATTTTCCCAGTATTTAGTTTGGCAAAAATCTCTTCCGGGGTTGGTAAAGGGTAATGGTGATCTTGTAGCATATTTTTAACCGGTTGAAAAATCTCCGCAGACTCGAATTTGTTCCGATTTCTTCTTTACGTACACCGTAGGCGCCGCCCAATCGCTAATTTCGATTTTCGATAAAATGCCCGTTCTTTCAAGTCTGTCTAATTCGCTATCTATTTTGTGTAATCCGGCGAACGGCACGTTCCGTTTTTTCTTAAATACTGCTGTTGCATCCTTTTTTTTTTTTTTAGCTGGAACGAAGCTTTAAATTTATTACATCTTCCCAGTCCCATAGTGAATATTTCTGGGAATTCGTTCTTTAGTTCATTTTTAATATTTTCTGACGTTGTGGTGCACCTGGTTATTTTTTTTTACAAAAAGCGTTCATCGGTTTATCCCAAAGGTTGAATTTTTCAATAAAATCTGTTCCCAATAAATTCTCGCTTTCTTTAATTACGAAGATTTTCAATTTCTTCGTCGTGCCATTTAAATTAATGGGGAGGCCGACTTCTTCGAATGTTATTTCGTCTCCTGTCACCGTTCTAGCACCCTGACTTGACATTTTCAGAGTCGGTTTATCCAGTTTTTTCCAAGTGCTAACGTTTATTACCGACAAATCTGCTCCAGAATCAAGTTGAAATTTTATTTGTTTGCCGAAAATATTAACCAACACATATTTTCGTAAATTGTATTTCTCTTTATCTTTTGTTCTCATTTGGTGTACTCTATATTTTGTTCTGCAACAAATACTCTTATGTCCGACTTTGTCGCAATTGAAGCATCTGATATTTTTGTAAGGACAATCCTTTCCCCAATGTTTTTCATCACATCTTCCGCAATTATTACTTGATCCCGATTTTCTATAGTTCCTTTGACTTGAATCGTAATTTCATTTTCTGTAATTAGAGTTTGAGAATTTATAATTCGCATAATCTTTCGGATTTAGACGAGTCTCCCACTTTCTTTGCCCTGCGATTCTGCCAGAGTTTTTAATCTTCCTTATGTACGACACTCCTGCTTCTTCTATATCTCTGGAGTCTTTTTTGTGATACTGCCATTTGACAATCTTCTGCTAACTTTTGCAGTGTCAGACTTTGTTCTGTCTCTAATTTTGCGAGAACGCGTCTTCGGATCTCTGAATTTTTTGTAGAAACTAGCCCCTGTGCAAAAATTAAACATTTGAAGTCGTAAGTTCCGATGATTAAAAATTGTCGCAGTTTTTATTCACTACTGACGCATATGCCAGGTAGTCCTGCTCATCCGTTTTCTTAAGGTTCATACACGACCATCTCTTGTGAAAAAGAGACATGTTCGGCCCGAATAACTCCTTAAGAAGTTTTACGGTCTCCGCAAAGTCTAACTGATTCGTTCTCCTTAACAAATTTGCAATGTTCACTGGTACCAAGCTTTCGAAGTAATAAACTTACTTTCTTTGCGTTTGACCAACTTTCGCAATCTGTTTCGAAAATATCTTCATACCTCTTAAAGTATGCCTCAAAAGTTTGATTCTCTTCTGGTAGGTACGTGGTCACATCTATGCTATTCACAATTGTTGCGTTGGTAAAAGTCGTATTGCTTTCCTGTGCAGAATTAATCGTTAATCTTTCCAACAAATCTTTTTGACCAAGTTGCGTTTGTTCTATACATTTAAGAAGCCGTTCATTCTGTCTTTCGTCTTTTTCTTGTAGTTCTTTTTTCTGTAATTCGTCTCTTTCTTGATGACCTCTTCTCTGTACTTCGTCTCTTTCTTGTTGACGCATTTGCATTTCCGCAAATAACTTGATAAGATCCATTTTGTTTTTCAAATTAGTAAATCAGTCACTTTTACAATTTCCTTTCTTTAATAACTACGAACAACCGATTCGATTTATTACGTTATCAATTACGTACAAGAAAGAAAAAAAAATCCCTTCTTAGCACACTGAGACAAAAAAAAAACACTTTTTCTTTCAAAACTGTCTACCTAATAAGTTCACGGTATTTTAGCGAAACACTTTTTTTTCGTGAGTGCACTTTGCAGAAAAGGTTACTGCAACTTGCAAGTTTTTTTTTCTCGTATGCACTTTGAAGTAAAGTGCTTGCTGTTTTATCATTTTTTTCAAGTGTCCCGGGATTTGAATTTCCTGTTCAAGTAGTCACAAAAAAATCTTGGTGACAATTTCGTAGTTGCTGCGTTTTAAACATTAAATTTCCGAGTGAATTTTTTTCAATCTTTGACGAGTAAGTATTTCCCGCACTACTGTTGAGTTTGATAGTGTATTTTTTCACGCGTAAATCTTTTTTTCGAAATCCCGTCGCCACCGTAGTGTCTGCACGAACGCAGAAAGTAAAGGTAAAACAAATATATTAAGACTAAAAGATAATACATATTTACAAAGGTGCAACTGTACTGCAGTTGGAAGGTTGTCCGGCAGAAGCGTGTTAAAGTCTTTCATGGAGCAACCGGCACATGCGTCTTGCCTATCCGGCGTTCGAACACAGCTCTCCGGTCATGCTGACTTGATACCTTTATCTATATCTTTTCACCCACGTATGCTAATTAGTGGGCGTCTCCACACCATATATATATATATATATATATATATATATATATATACATAATTTAACGTATCTGTGTGTCTGTGTGTCTGTGTGTAAATTTCCCCACGCAATAACTCTGTAAATCTTTAGTCTACAGACTCAGAATTTGATGTACTGAGATTTGGGAAAATCTTTATGATCGGTGTTGGGCCCGACATTTGGCTGTTAAGCGGTCAAAGTTCAACGATTTGACCTTTGAGAACTCTATCAAACGCCTCGGACAAGTTTGGGTCTAAACACTTGAAATTTTAGATATAGGTTCCTTGGACATGGATCTAAATTAATACATTTTTTTCTCAGCATACACCTTCAAACACCCGGACAACGCCTCGAACGCATGCTGGTATATATATATATATATATATATATATATATATATATATATATATATATATATATATATATATATATATATATATATATAATGAGGAAACTAGACCCGGAATCTAAATAGCAGAGTTTATTTTAATGTATTAGTGAATGTATTAATACTATTAAAAGAAAACAGTGCTCATTGTACTGTAGATATATAATTAGCTCGATAGGCATAGATTCCTCGAGCTATTATAATTTTGAATCAGGCATCGGTTTCAAAAAGAAAACCAACAAAATCCTCTAAATTGTACGATCGTTTTAGGAACGGTGTTAATTTTATTTGAATTGGCAAATAATACCGACAACTATAAGACAAAAAGTTTGTACTTTAATATCATCAGCAAAAATAAGGGGAGAGGGAACAGTTAAAGACTCCAAAATAAAACTAGCATTTTAGTCGTGTTTAAGGCTGATATTCCTGCAAATATTAACAAAAAAGATAAAATAAAAGTCATTAGTTTTTTTTTTGTTGATAAATAAATGAATTAAAATAGTGTAAAACAGAAATTTATTAATAGGTTTAGAAGAAAAAAAGGAAAAAACGAAAAAAATGTTTTGTTTAAATAATATATATATATATATATATATATATATATATATATATACATATATATCTTTTATCTCCATTATAAAATCTAAATGCTAGTTTTATTTTGGTGTCTTTAACTGTCCCGCCGCTATTTCTGATGATGAGTAGACTTTGTTATTAAAGGAGAAAGGTTTGTCAAATTATTGTCAATATTCACTGACAATAATTTGACTAGTGGATTGTGTTTGTTCTCCTTTTGAAACTGGTTTTTAATTCAAAATTATGAATAGTTTGTCTTAATATGAATATATATATATATATATATATATATTCATATATATATATATATATATATATATATATATATATATATATATATACTAGCAAAAGTACACGTCGTTAACTGGGTGCAAACACAGCTTAATGAAAATGGACTCTGATTTATGAAAGTGTGAGAGGTTATGAAAAGGAAGGGTTGTAAAGAGATAGCTTCCAATTTGGGGGCATCAAAACCAAAGCAAAATATGATGAAAGTAAAAATAAAATAGATAAACCCCATGATTTATTATACCATACCTGTTCTCACTGAAACACTTATCACAATATTCTGTGGATCTATATTAAAAAAACCTTGTTAAACTTTGTGACATATTTACATTCTATGGAAGTAAGGCGCGAACGAACGCCCCATAATTCTATTATACCATACTTCTTCAAACTGAAACATAGTTATCAAATTATACTTTCGCAGATAGATATGAAAAGTCTTTATTAAAGTTTGTGCCTATTTACATTCTATGGAGTCCAGGCGCGAACGCAGACCCCACAATTTTATTATACCATCACTATTTAAGTTAAAACTTACTTATCAAAGTATTCTTATGCACATCTATATCAAAATACTGGTAAACGTTTTTTTTTTATTTTTAAATTTTTTATTTCCATACTTTGTGGACCAGGTGTGAACGCTGACCCCACAATTTTAATGAACCACCGTTCTGCCAGATCAAACATACCCATCCCCGTGTCTCGATACATCTTCTATCATTATATGGAATCAGTTTTTTAAAAATAGTCAACCATATAGGAGACTATTCGTGACCAGACACACACCCACATATACAGACATTCAGCTATATATATATATATATATATATATATATATATATATATATATATATATATATATATATATATATATATGTGTGAGTGTGTGTATGTGTGTCGGTTGGCACTAACACTACCCGGGTTTAATTGGCTTGTTTCAAAGGAGGATGTTGCATGGGAGTAGGAAATTCACAAGTGGTCCCCAGTCGCACGCATATCCCCATTTGAGGGGGTGAGGATCTCAGGTTTTTGCAACTCTTGCAAGGTGTCGACGTCCGCCTATATACAGCGCCTGAAATTCGCAAATTTTTAATAACCAGGTTGACGGGTGTTTACCTTCTGTGATCTGACGGGGGCCAGTGTGCCAACGTGATAATGATATATATATATATATATATATATATATATATATATATATATATATATATATATATTACTTTAAATTTAATTAAGTTGGTCTGCAGTTTGCCTTGTTTCTGTCTATCCTGTTCTTGCTTGTTACTGGATCTCAACATTTTGGAGAGAGAGAGAGAGAGAGAGAGAGAGAGACTTAGCTGTCGTACAAAGCTAAATCTCTGTAACATCATCTTTGAACAGATACTCCAATCGATATTTGTCTATAAAAAATAGCCATGTCGCGATGGAAATTCTGTTAGCATGTAATAATTGATCGGCCATCACAATATGTATGAATGTATGTATGCATACTTGTATGTATGTTTATATATGTGCATGTGTATGTATATGTATGTATATCTGTGCATATCTATGTAGATATGTATGTGTGTATATATGTTTATGTATGCATGTATGTATATATGTATATATGTTTATACATGCATGTATGTATATATGTATATATCTTTGTGTGTGCATGTGTGCATATGTATGTGTATATATGCAAATATATATGTATGTGTATAAATGCATATATATTTATCTATGTATATGTAGGTATATGTATGTGTATGCATGTATATACACATATGTGTGTATATGTATATATATATGTGAGTATATGTGTATATGTTTGTATACATGTGTATGTATATGTATGTATATGTATGTATATGTATGTATGTGTATTTTGTATAGTGTATGTATATATGTATATATGCTTGCATGTTTATAGATACGTATGTGTATATGCGTATGTGTATGTATGTGTATATATGTATGCATATATAAGTATGTGTACCCATGACCGCCTTCAGTATTATGTCTGCTTGAGCGTGTTAATTCGATGGCAGGACTGAAATGTCACCTTCGTGTACATGGACTTTCAGTGACTCAGGGAATGGCACTCGTCTGACAAGACCTTGCAATATATATATATATATATATGCGTGTGTGTGTGTGTCTGTTTGTGTTTCTGTGTTTGTGTTTCTGTGTGTGTGCAGGTTAATGAGATATTTAACTGATTTCAAATCCGCTTAAAATATTTCATTCCTCAAAATTTCCTATTGATTTGAAAGGGAAAATAAAAAAAAGTGTCTTGTAATAATATATTTTTAGGAGCATCATTAACTCCTCTTATATCGTTTCCGCGCGTACGTTGTATGCTACAAAACCTGTCTTTACTTCTCGTCATAAGGATAACTTCCCCTATAATCATTACATAATGATGTGCATCAGTTTAAATGTCACTGTGATGCTGGTTAATCAAGAGCGCTCTTGATCCGATCCGTAACAACCAATGTATAGTAAGAAAATTAAAGGACATGTTTTTTTTTCTATAACTCCTTCACTGCAATTTTGGATTCTGCACTTGGCAAGTATTTGATTGAAAATGCTTGCTATTCCAATAGCTATAAAATACATTGTTGGAATCATGTACAGTGCGGCGGTAAAAAAAACAAAAAAAAACTTTCGAAATGTGGAAATGTGTCCGTATTATAATGCGTAGAACATATTTGTACCGATGAAAGAGTAAATAAAGTCTTTCATCTATTTTGAAAAAAATAAATTTCCTCATTTCATGTTTAGAAGGAATGTCAAATGAAATTCTTTAACTTTTATTAATATTAAAATTTCATTAGTGTTTTTTTTTTAGTTTTCGCCATTTATGTCTTAATTGCTTTCAACCATTCAAATATCATTGCTTGATGTTGTTCTAAAGAGACACATTTATTCTGAACGCGAACCTCTCATATCATATAACCAGTTGTTGATTTGATATACCGAGCCTTCCTTCTGTTGTCGTAATAAAACGTCTAAAATGCACTTCTAATGTAAGGCTGCATGAGGCGTACACTTTGGTCGCAATCGCATGTTCCTTCTTTTTTATCTGATTTTTTTATTATCGTTTATTGAAACTTAACGACAACATTACGATTCAAAACCTATTTAAGAACACTACCAGATATATGAAGTACATGTCTGTGACATTTCAGAAAAATCGATCAAGCAGTTTCGGAGTGCATGGGAAATGGACTCAAACATATACAGACAAACAAACAAAAAATATAAGGGTCTACTTTTTGGTTGAACCGCGCATTAAAGTAAGCGATCTGGGCGCGCATTTACAGCTATCATTCATTGCTGGCAAAATTGCATAAAAAATGGCGGTGGGTATGGAGGAATTTTCTTTTAAAAACTGGATTATAAAAGGTCGCTCATTTTAATAAAATTACTCAGTTCTTCGTAGCTATGAAACGTTTGGAGTTATATATATATATATATATATATATATATATATATATATATATATATATATATATATATATATATATATGTATATATATATGTATATATATATATATAATTCCAAATATATATATATATATATATATATATATATATATTTTAAATCAAATTTATTATGTAAATTCAAAAATATATATTTTTCTCTACTTATTTCTATCTCCAATCTATATTAATTTTCATATAAATTTTAAATCCAAACCTTTTATTTCAATTTTTTCAGATTCATCTGCCTTACTTTTAATGCTAGGTTTATTTATGGTGTCTTTTAAATTCAATAAAAACCCTCCTAAATTTGCTGATGAGGAGACCTTGCTTACCAAAAAACTATATATAATTGTTCTACATAACTTCATGTATACCACAATAAAAAGCACGGATTTCCGAAACAATCGTACAGATAATTGATTTTGTTGTTGTTCCTTCTTATGAAACTGATTTTTAATTTAATTAAAATTTGATTTTTAAATTTAAAATTTTTTTTAAATTTTTAAATTTTAAATTATAAATCACATTAATTAATATTGAATTAACTCTAGGACATTTAACTATCGAGCTTATTATATATCTAAATTACCACGAGCACTTTCTATTTCCTGTATTTTTATTAAACTAGTAATTTTTCTGTTACATTAAAATACACTCAGCTCTTTAGACTATTGTTCTAATTTCCTTTAAATTATTAACTCCCTATAACAGGTTGAGTTTATATACGTAATTGTAGATATGTTTCATAAGAAGGACTTGCAATTATCAACCAAATGCATCCCCATACCCCCTAAAGACACCTTTATAACCAGCTTAATTACAAGTATAAATATATTTATAAGGAACTTGAGATGGAAAGCCTACCATTTTGATAATTACCAAAATGAAACCACAGAACCAATGCACCACCAACCTGGAGAAATAAAAGAAACCATCCTCAGACAAGACAATGAAGAAAGAAAAGCAGCGAAATACTACAGACCAAAAACATACAAAAACCCTAAGAGAAACATAGACACTGAAAATTTTGAAAATGACTTAATCAACCTGATTAAAAATATTAAATTTAAGAAAAATAAAAAATATATCACTCCAACACTTAAAAAAATAAATAAATTTTCAAAATCTATTTCTATAAGCTACCAAAATAAACTCATAGTACCGGCAGATAAAACTGGAAATTTCTACACAATGGACTATATACAATATAAAAATCTAATATATAAAGAACTTAATAAAAATGATAAAACTACAAATAAATCAGCACTAAATAAAATAAATAATGATGCAAAAAACATTTTAACTAAACTTAAAATAGATAAATACACAGAAATAACGGTACCAGGTACCCCGAGATTTACTTTAAAAGACCACAAACACAGCTTTAATATTAACCCTACTATTAGACTCATTTGCCCCTCGAAATCAGATATAGGACTGGTTAGTAAAAACATATTAGATAGAATTATCCCCAAAATTAAATCCATAATAAAAACCCACTATGGCAATCTTCCAACCAAGTAATCGACTGGTTTTCTAATATTCAAAATAAAAACAATATTAAATTTCTTTCTTTTGACATTGAATCATATTACCAATCTATATCACCTATCCTACTTATAAATCTCTATTAATGGCACGAAAATTAACTAATATAACTCAAGACGAAATTAAACTAATACTTATAGCTAGACAGTCTTTAATAACATTTGATAATAAATATTGGACCAGGAAAAATACCCCTAACCACTTCAACATTTTAATGGGATCGACGGACTCCACTCATGTCACTGATCTAGTTGGCCTTTTCCTTTAAAATGAAATACATTGTATACTCCATAAACAATTCAAACTTGAAGGAGGGCTATATAGAGATGATGCACTTTTCATAACTAATTCTACTAATAAAAATTATGAAAAAGCAATTAAAGCTCTACATAAATTATTTAAAAATTATGGACTTAGTATAAAAATCGACCCTAATAAAAAAATTGTTAATTTCTTAGACATAACCTTAAATCTTGAAAATTCTACCTCTGAACCATATCATAAACCTAACCAATCACTTCTATATGTCCACAATCAATCAAACCACCCTAAATCAATATTAAAATCAATAGTTCCCAATATCGCTTTAAGAATTTCTAGACTGTCTTCTACTAAATCAATATTTACCAAAAATGAAAAATACTATAATGAAGCCCTTAAAAACTCTGGATATAATTCACAAATTAAATTCATAAATGAAAATGATAGAAACATAAACTGCATTAAAAATAAACCTATTAAGAGCGTAATAACATATAATATGGCAATGTCTTCCCGTATACGAGTTAAGAAAAATAACCAAGAGACAAAAAAAAGATAAAACCAAACTACAAATATTAGATAATAATACAAATAAACAGCAAACTAAAACCCGTAAACGTAAGAATAGACACAAGGAGATCCTATTGTTCAACCCCCCATATTCCAAAAACCTAGAAACAAACATAGCCAGAGAATGTTTTAAAATATTAGATAAGAACTTTAAAGCCCCCCATAGATATAATAAAATTTTCAATAAGAACACAATTAAAGTCTCTTACTCTACTATGCCTAACCTTCATCAGAAAATAATTAGCTTTAATAATAAGAAAATTAATAAACTACAAAATACAACTATACAAAATACATCGGACTGTAACTGTAGAAGAAAAAATAAATGTCCCCTACAAGGCTCATGTAAAATTAAAAATGTTATCTATAGCTGCACAGTATCAAAAACTCCAAATCTACAAGAACCTATTAACAGCCATAACTCAACTACCAGATTAAATAATAACACAAACTTAAATCAATCTACCGATCAATTACTAATCAACCCACCACATAATAATCCAACAATAGACCTAACGGAAAATAATCACAACAATCAAGAGGTAATATATATTGGTTCCACATCTGGCCTAATAAAACATAGAATTACAACGCACAAACATTCTTTTAAAAATAACTCTCTATCAAACCAAACTACTCTATCCAACTATATTTGGCAACTAAAAAACAGCAATATTTCTTTCAACTTAAAATGGCAAATAATTGAGACTTGCAAATCATATAAACCAGGAGATACATTTTGAGCACTATATACAAAAGAGACCCTAAAAATTTTAAAATATGAAGATATAAAAAGTACAACCAAACTATTAAATTCAAGACAGGAGCTTCTGACATGTAGTCATAAACGTTGGTTTAAATTTAATAAATATAAACCACCTTAAATCATTAAAAATTACTTATTAGTAAAAATAGATTACAATTATTATTATATTTTTTAATAAGTTAAGTTAGACCAATTACCTCCCTTAGACCCGTAAAACAAATAATAAATAAAGTCAAGAACACATGACAATTATCTCCCCTTAAAAACTTGTAATAGAAATAGTCTCTCTCTATATATAAACTGTAGCGTCTTTAAATCAAAAATACGCTAACGGAAACAATTTATTGCACGAGCGTCGCCCTTTTAAAATTCATCATTCAATAAAATAAAAAGCTATAGCAAACATCTAAATGACTATTTTAAACACAGTTCCTGATTTCAAAAAAAGAAAAATTAAAAGGTAATTATCTCTATATATTTTTTAAATCAAATTTATTATGTAAATTCAAAAATATATATTTTTCTCTACTTATTTCTATCTCTAACCCATATTAATTTTCTTATAAATTTTAAATCCAAACCTTTTATTTCAATTTTTTCAGATTCATCTGCCTTACTTTTAATGCTAGGTTTATTTATGGTGTCTTTTAAATTCAATAAAAACCCTCCTAAATTTGCTGATGAGGAGACCTTGCTTACCAAAAAACTATATATAATTGTTCTACATAACTTCATGTATACCACAATAAAAAGCACGGATTTCCGAAACGATCGTACAGATAATTGATTTTGTTGTTGTTCCTTCTTATGAAACTGATTTTTAATTTAATTAAAATTTGATTTTTAAATTTAAAATTTTTTTTAAATTTTTAAATTTTAAATTATAAATCATATTACTTAATAT
Organism: Euprymna scolopes; assembly: GCF_053919585.1. NCBI lineage: Eukaryota > Metazoa > Mollusca > Cephalopoda > Sepiida > Sepiolidae > Euprymna > Euprymna scolopes. The sequence continues at coordinate 126,466,431 of NC_136497.1, read as the reverse complement.
TGAATTAGCTCTAGGACATTTAACTATCGAGCTTATTATATATCTAAATTACCACGAGCACTTTCTATTTTCTGTATTTTAATTAAACTAGTAATTTCACTGTTACATTAAAATACACTCAGCTCTTTAGACTATTGTTCTAATCTCCTTTAAATTATATATATATATATATATATATATATATATATATATATATATGTATATATAAGTTTTACTGTTTGAACAGCCGAGATATAAATTTAAATTATTATGTCATGAGTAGATTTTTTTTCGATCGATTCTTTTATTTATGTAATTGAGAAAAAAGACTTTCCTCAGTTAAAACCGATATTATTTACGGATTTAGCATTGCGATATTTTCAAATCAATGAATTGATAAATTAACTACCAGGAAGTTGCGACGTGGCATGGGATTAAATGAGGATCGTTGCTCAGTTCTTTCACTGCAGTTTTACTATTGGTCCAATGACGTAGTCGAACTTTGACCTTAGATTTACCCCTGTTTGTTTCGTTATGCTACACTTTCTTCCCTATTTATTTTCTAATATAATCGCAAGAAGCTAACATATTGGAAAACATTCCTGGTTTTCACGTGGTCTTAATTTCATTAAAATGAGATATTCGAATTTGAGTTTT
>NC_136497.1:126450795-126460795 GCF_053919585.1 Euprymna scolopes | reverse complement strand
TCTCTCTCTCTAGGTGATCCGTGTAGGTTGTTTCTGAAGAAATCGTCCCAATCTATTCTGTCTATTTTTGGTATGCTGACTTGAAATGTGATATATAGACAATACCGGTTTGGGAACAAACTCGATTCGACTTTAAGCTAATATATGCACCTTTTAAGGGTTAAATTCGTACAATTAAAAATTGGCAAGCGACAATAAAATTAAAGTGATTTTCTGCATATTCAAAAATATATATTTATACATCCATGTCGGCTTATATTTTAACTACTACTATATTCATCTGACTAGTGCTACAAATGCTAAGGACTACGGGCGAAGCGTTAAATAAACTAATTACATCCAATACATATATTTTTACGAGTATCTGTTACTATATATTTGGTACAATATAATAATATAAAATTGACATTATGATAATAAATATGAAATTTGCATTAATCAAAATGCTCTGCATAAGGGTGTGTTTCCACTTGGCATCCATGCGCGGTTTGCATATATATATATATATATATATATATATATATATATATATATATATATATATGTATATATATACATATATATATATAGAGAGAGAGATACATATGCATATATAAATATATATATATATATATAATATATATATATATACATATACAGGAAAATTATTAAATGCGTGATTGATAGAGCTAAAAGAAGACTTTTAGAATCAGCACTAATATTAAATACTAATACTATTACGCAAAGAAAAGGCTTCTACCATTTAACCCCGAGCATAGGGAAAATAATAATCAAAGAACAAAATATCAAAACAGATCCTGGCTAACCGTTTTTCCTTAAATATTTCAACAAAATGAATGAGTTTACAGGAGAAAAAAATGTAAATATTTATTTTAACGCATTTTTAAAAGTATATATATAGACATCGAACAACCCAACCTTCCCATACGCACACATATGTTTGTCCTTCCCGACATGGGTAGGATTCAAAAACTGTTCTCTTTTTCGTACGATCTATGACTTTTTCTTTTCTTGCATTTTTACTTCAACATCCTGAAGATGCCCTCTGAAATAAGGACGAAACGTTGATTATTTTAATAATTTCATTCGGTTTTTCTATTTTTCTCAAAACATAACGTCAACCACCGCTGGTATTTTTACATTTCTTATACATTATGTCGAAATGGAAAACCGATCTTCTCTGCGAACATATATATATATATATATATATATATATATATATATATATATATATATATATAAATATGTATATATATATATATATTTATACACCTTTTTCTGATTTTTATCTAAATGAATATGACAAAATACTTAAATACGTCGGATCTATGTAACAAATTCACCCGAGTCCGATACCGATTCTGATACTCCCAAAAGTTCTGATTTTTAAGATTCTCGATTCCTATTCCGTTTAATCGTCCCAACACTTATATATATATATATATGTGTGTGTGTGTGTGTGTGTGTGTGTGTGTGTGTGTGCGTGTGTGTGTGTGTGTGTGTGCATGTATAAACGTGTCTGTGAATATAGCAATGTCTCTACTAAAGAGCTCAATAAATTTTTATCTAAATAACTATAACAGAATATATAGCTAAGTCTGATCTATGGAACCGATTAGATTTGTTTTTTTAATGAAATCAGCGGTAATGTCCATATTAAAAATAAAAAATGTTGGCAGGCGTAAGTCGTCTTAAAGGTCTTCTTTACGCATCTGAAAATATGCACTTATACCTAAAACTGTGTAAATTTGAATCATGTTGATATTCATCCGTTTATTCGTATAACGTCGAAAGTTTTAGATTCGATTCTAGCTGATTACACTCAAGTGATATATATATATATATATATATATATATATATATAGTTGAAAATTACAATTGAAATTGAAATCAACTCTAATATTAAAACTGGAGAGTTCCTTGATATCAATTATAACCTCACAAATAGTACACACAAGCCTTATGGAAATGCCAATACCAATCCTTCATAAATACACCGATCATCTAATCACCCAAACATATTATAAACCACATCTACAAATCTATTGAAACTAGAAATCTTTAAAAACATAAACCCTTTCATGAGACAGCCGTTTTTATGGCTGCACTATGAAAGGGTTTTTGTTTATTAGTGAATATTTTTATTAGTGAATACACTTACACCACGATTAACAATATTGGATCAAACACCCTGAAACCAGGTCAGTAATTACACAAACCAAGAACAATTATTTGGTTTCCCCATCCTCTGGTTATATAATGGCTAGGTGTATCAGAATTTTTGTAGGGTTTATTTTTACACCCCTAACACGAAACTACGAATAAAATATAAAATACTCGTAATTTCTCCTTAAAAGTGGGTTGCTTATTTTCTTTATGGATTACAGTTTACAAATACATTATTAAAGGTGTAAAACACGTAATATAAATATTATATTTTAATAAAAAAAACAGTAATGAAATTAATTGAATTTTACGAGTTTAGTATTTTTACATTCTTAAACTTTAAAGATGTGTCAAGATTTTTCTATTGACTCTATTTTCACGAAATTTTCAGAGTCAAAATTTTATGCTCTTTCCAATAAACCAGATATCATGTTTTAGACAAACGTTTTTTTTAATAAATTCACGCCTCCTATTTTGAAATGTCTATTAAAAAGTAAATAATTAATTCATGTGCCAAAGTTTTATATATCTCAAATTGAAGATAAAATATGAATACATAATACATGCTAATTTCAAACCAAAAAAGAACAGTTTTTTTTGGAAATTTATCTGTAAAGTTCGAAGTTAAAAACTTTTTTTTAAAACCACGTTGTTTGTATTTTTTTAATGAATCATTTCTCCTTGCCCCTTTCATTGAAAAAAAAAAATCAGGGCTTAAATTACATTTTCTAGTAGTTATGAGCTTCGAAAGACAGGGGTGGAATTATTCAGTATTTTTCACGAAGTTTCTGACACACTTATATAATGACTATTACTACAATGCGTAAAAAATTATTTAAATAAATAAACAACTGTTTCCCTCAAAATACCATCTTGCACAGAATCTTTAATAAAAAATACCATACAACTCAGTTACAGCTTACGTGACCACATAGAAGGAATAATCAAAAAGTATAATAATAGAATACATAACAACAACAAAAAAAGGTGAAATTTCATAGATAAATCAGGATATAAGCTTTAACAACAATGACTGCGGACAAAAGTAATCTCCAATACTAAAAACGCCCCCATAGAAAACCCTGATATCTAATTCTTTATATCTCTTCTTATTTATATACTTTCGTCTCTATATGTCTCTTGTTTTCTTAATAACAACTCGTGAGCCCAAAAATTACATTTTTTCCTTTTCTAATTGATATATATATATATATATATATATATATATATATATATATATATATATATATATATATATAAGTGAAAATGTCTCTGTGTGTTTGTCTCTCTGCGTACATTTTCCCGCACAATAACTCTGTCAATTTTCGGTCTACAGACTCGAAATTTGACATAAGAGTTATTGAGATTTTGAAAAATCATCTTGATTGGTCTTCAGTCAGAGATTTGGTTGCCACTGGGTCAAAGTTCAACCGTTTTACCTTTGAGAACTCTACCGAACATCCACGCTAATTTTGTGTCAAACACTTTAAATTTTAGATATAATTTTTTGAATATGAATCAAACGTTATAATTTGATTTAAGCCTAAAACAATGAATACTAAGGGGTATAAATTCGGGCCAAATTTAAAAAAAAATTACCTCTGAGATCTGTACCGAATTATTCAGCATGTTTTTGGTGTAAATATTTTAAATTTTACAGTAAGTGTATTCAAAGAGAGTGCAAGCTTTTTAACTAGGTTTTCGCCGAAAATCTGGCCTGCAAGGGGGCAAAGCGCAAAAGGTTTTACATTTGCGGTCTCTAGCAAACTATTACGCCAATTTTGGGCCCAAACATTTAAAAGTATACATAAACGGTATTCAGACATGCAGCAGGATTTTTAATCAGTTTTAAGTCGAATGTTTTGCTTCGAAGAGGTCAAGGTTGAAAAAGTTTACCTTTTCAGATTCAACCAAACTCCTTCGCCTGTTTTTGGACTTAACACTTGAAATTTTGTTTATGTAAGTTACATGCACATGGGTCAAACATTTTAGTTTTATTTGAGTCCAAAACAATAAATGTAAATATGTCAAAATTGGGGTCAGAGTTTAAAAAAATTGATCTCTACGATCCTTACCAATTTTTCTCTATCGTAGTTAAGGGAGCCTATTATATAGAAAAGAATTACTGTACATATGCACACTTTTTAATATATACATATACACATGAAGTTATGAACAGTATATAGGGCCTTAACAAGGAAGTTTCGTAATAAAGACGAAAGGCTAATTGACACATAACGTGTTTTGTTCCGTTTCTACTTCTATCTGTCCCTCTCTATTTCTCTATCTCTCTCTCTCTCTCTCTCTCTATATATATATATATATATATATATATATAAATATATATATATATATATATATATATATATATAAAGTTCTATGTAAACAACTGTATATACAGAAAATACACTCTAATTTACGCCAACAATATAGAATACATATACGAAAAAAAAATAATTTAATTACAAATACATTATGCAACACATAAAGTAGAAACTCTTTTACAAGCTAAAATGTGTAAAAACGGACTGCCTAGTAATTCGGCACATAAACAGAAGACGCCTATCCTCCACACAGAATACAAACGAAACAGAAGAAATAAAACTGAGTCTGATCTTCGCATAATAGAATTGCTGTCGTTTCTATTGAAATTTTACTATCTGCTTTTATTGTCTCCATTGGATCATGTAAAAAAAAAAAAATTGGCAACGTTTCTTACTTATTTTTCATCAGAGTGATTGAGAAGTTCTAGTTATTTTTACTGTAAGCGTCTGTGTACGTATATATCTTAGTTTCATATTGTAAATAATAAAGGCAAGTAGACCTGACTCTCGCTAATAACAAAGCTTACTTACGTGTCTCCATGTATAGTCTACTGTGTCGTCTGTTTTCTATCACAAAATCAACAGGCCAGTTTTAAGAAGATATGTGTGCATTTAATTGCCGCACTTTAAAGATATCTAAACAAAGTTATGGACACAGTATTAAGACGATATAAATCACGTTTAATCATTATTTTTGACCATAATGAATTTTCGGTTGTTATCGAAGTTTTTATGTAATACGGATTTAAACAACATTTGTACAGCTTAATGGAAAAAAATTATACAACATGACAGATTTATATTTTTATTTATTTATTTGCAAGCTATTATCCTCATCTTTTTATAATCACGGTTTAATGACGTCTCGGCAACTTATTCCTCTGACCTTCATCGGGTTCTTAACCGCGATGGGATAGGAATGCTGAATCCTCAACTGTATAGTCAGTAGTTACTGCCTTCCATATTTGTTGTTGTCCAGGTTTTGGCCAACTAATCCGGTTTTTAAATTTTTTGTTATGTTTGTATATTGAACGTTACTTTGGTCTTTTTTACAACGTAAACCGGCGTCGTTCAGCATCTAACAAAACCTGATAATGTACTTTTTTTTTGCTCTTATATGTTCGAACAGCCTTCAAAAAATATTTTCGCCATAACGTAACGTAGTATAAAAACCCCAAACCTTCCCATGTTAAGAACGACTTTCGGAATAAACACACCAAACTAACCAATTATTGGCTTCCGACGTAGGAGGTGTTTGTTCTGAAAGCCGTTTTTTACATCGGGGGGTTGGGGTGATGATATTACGTTGGATTAGATCGCAACAAAATATCTACTTATCTTCTTCTTTTATTAACTGCAGACGTATCCATTAACTAATTTATTAGGATATACAACTTTTTTTTTCTCATTTTGATCGCCTACACGTTAAGGACAATATTTGCAGAAAACGTATTTGGCACGGTTCGATGAATAATGTTCACTTTTTTATATTTTTATGTTGATAGTGTTCCGATTTGCATATTCATTATATTCTTTTTGGACTATGCACTTACTGAAGAGCAATGATTTAATAATGTCGTTATTTACAATCATATCATAAACATGAGAAGGGATAGTGTTTTGCAGCTACTGCATACTTTCACTTAACAAATAATTAATGGATGCTGTAAAGATATTTAAAAAAAAAACTCGTGTCTAAAGGATGCAATAGTGCTTAAAACCATATACAAACATAATAATGGCCGAAAACTAAAAAAAAAATAACTACAAGAAATCTTGAATCATCTTAATGTTTCATAAACACTGGCAACTGATTGTAAACAATTCAGCATGTTTACATAAATGCGTGAGTAAAAGTCAAAATATAAATAACGTCTTTTAACATTCAATCATCGCACAAATATAAAATTACATCATCTTATATAGATGATTTATTTCTGAGAAAATTCACATAGAGCCTCTTTGAAGTTTTGATAATCGCCAAAAATTTACACATTAAATATTGGAAAACGTAACAATCTCCTACGGTTACCTCTAATAAAATTTGTAGAATTGTTGGCATTTTTACACGCATAATACTTTCCTTGCGCCCCTTATCCAAGAACGGCCTTAATATTTTTCTTACATTTTATTGGCTACGGAAATATATTTGTTTTCTTACAGCTGCTACTTTCTGTCGAGTATTTTATTAATTATAAAATGTATACCGAGAGGGAAAATGCTGGCTGTCTTGAAAGATGCTGTCATCGGTAGAAGGCCTATATATTCTTCTGTTTTCTCCAAATTAAAATAGTTAATAAATGTCTTTTCTTATATAATCAGCCGGTACCTGCAAGTTACTACCTTAAACCAACACTCATAGCTTCTAAAAATCAGTGCTGACAATCACAGACAGTGGCTTCCAATAGCTGCCACTGGAAAAATGCCCGAGAGGGAAAGCCAGATTATTTCTATTGGACCACGACCGCCAGTGTCCGCTATTTTTCAGGGATGTCAGTGGCCATCAACAACAACCATAGTATAATTTGTTTTCGAGAGCGTCCTTTTACAGATTTTTTGCGGATCTGTCATTCTTCCATCGGTAAACGATGGTTAACGGGTCCTTCTAGTTATTTAATCAATAGTTTTATGCTGCAGAATAAACTGAAACAATCGAATGTATTGCTCATCGCATTGGTTCATTATTATTGTTTATATGCTGCCTTGAAGACTACTTTTTCAATCATTTGTAAGCGTTGTACTTAAAAATGATATTGCAAATCAACTATCAGTTTGTTGGTACCTGGAGATCATGACGTCAAATCGGAAATAAAAAAACAATGAAAAATGATGAACTGGAATTGTTTACGCAAAGTATCAGTAAATATAGACGATGATAGAAGACAGAATGACATCTCCTGATTAAAAATGTTATATATATATATATATATATATATATATATATATGCTTAGTTTTTTGGAAAAAGAAATCCAACAGAGTGCTCAATTAGAAGTAACAACCTAAATATAAGAGCGTATTTATATTTTGTTGAAATATTAACGTTATTCTTTGGGAATTATTATTTAACATAGAAAGAGTGGGGTTTAAAATAAAGAAAAAACAAAAGCGCAACTGAGTACCGAGAGACGAGTATTAGCTGAAGAGATTTTGATATGGATATCTTAAACGGTCCTAACTATCGGGATTGAAACCGACGGTACCAATGACTTGTCTCATTTAACAACTTTCTGTACGTCACATATATATATATATATATATATACACGCACACACACACACACACACACACACACACATATATATATATATATATATATATATATATATATATATATATATATATATATATACAAGACTACCCGTGGCCCGTTGGGTCAGTGTGTTATATTAGCTATGGAATTCATGTATGAGCGTGACACTTTTGACGTTAAGAAAATAGTTTTTTTTGACATAACAGAAACATTTCTATGAAAGTATATTAAAATGAAAAAGAATATATATATATATATGTATATATATATATATATATTTCTATGAGTCGTTCTATTTATTGTAATTAATTATTTTTGAAAAAAAATACAGTTACTGAATTATAAGTGGTTGGCCCTACTTATAGGTAAATGTGAACTGAATAGAAACCATAATACTTATTATAGTTATTTTCTTTATATGTCTGCTTTTTTTTACATCGTTAATTTCTGTATTAGGTTTAAGTTGTTTTAAACCCAACTCTTCCTATGTTAAATAATAATTTCGAAATAATAACGTTAATATTTCAGCGTCCCAATTGTTCTTTTTATTTTTGTTTATTTTAACCCCCACTCTTCCCATGTTAAATAATAATTCCCAAATAATAACGTTAATATGTCAGCGTCTCAACTGTTCTTTTGTTTGTTTTTTCGCGTTTAAATTATCTAAATAACAATTGTTAATACTGTCTGCTTTTTTTACATCGTTCATTTCTGTATTGCGTTTAAGTTATTTTAAACCCAACTCTTCATATGTTAAATAATAATTCCCAAATAATAACGTTAATATTTCAGCGTCTCAATTATTCTTTTCTTTGTTTTTTCGCGTTTAAATTATCCAAATAAACAATTGTTAATAGTGTCTGCTTTTTTTTTACATCGTTCATTTCTGTATTAGGTTTCACCCACTCTTCCCAAATATAATAATAATTTCGAAATAATGATGTTAATATTTCAGTGCGCAGAACATGCGCGCATGCGCAACCGGATGTCGTAAACCAGAAAGTGGGTCACATGCATCGTTAAAAGGTCATTTGAGTTTTATAATTATATAGATATGAGATAGAAAAATAAAGTTTGTACTAATCTATTTTTGATGGGATACAATAACCACATGGTTTCACTTGTTTATCGAAATGTACCATCTAACACGAAATCTGCATCGATCGCGTTCACATATTTTTTCTATATAAATATTATATTTCTATTATTTGAATTTTCCTGGCATTTTGTACACTATTTTACAACGGTTTCACTCAATCTAACGTGTGAACTTGCTGATGTAATAAAAAAAATAAGTGTCACAAAAGGAATTTGTATTTTATACACGGCGTTATATAACTGTAGCATCGTTCCTAGAAAGAAATTTCAAGGAATTCGCGATTGCATTTCTTCCTGCAGCACAAAGATTAAAATGGTAGGTATAGATTCTAAGTGATATATATATATATATATATATATATATATATATATATATATATATATATATATATATATATATATATTTATTATTTGGGGTAAACAGTTACATATGGACGCTAAAAATAGCCACCTGTTTCAGTTAAAGAGACCTGGAACCTCTCGACGCCCAAAAGAAAAATGGCGTCGAGAGGTTCCAGGTCGCCTGATAAAGTCTCTTTGACTGAAACAGATGGCTATTTTTAGCGACCATATGTAACTGTTCATCCCAAATAATACAAAAAAATATTTTGCTCTTTTTATTGAGCACCATTTAAAAACCTCGTTGTTTTCATTACCTCAAACGTGAATATATATATACATACATATATATATATATATATATATATATATATATATATATATATATATATATATGTAATACGGTCCTTTCAATGCATAAGGAAAATCACACCGGTTCTCACTATATATATAGTTCCAGTAATGTCTACACCGGTGAGAAAAGCGAGAGTACCCCACTGCCTAGCTGAGCACTAGTCAGTTATATTCGTATTGCTACCTTTGTACCTGCGATGTTAATATACTTGTTTGTTAAACCAACCTCGACTTAATTTTTTTCTTTTACTATTGTGTTACGACACAAACACACACACATGTATATATATATATATATATATATATATATATATACTTAATTACTATAATAATTATTAAATACCTACAGACTCGAGTATTTCCATCGTTTTGGGAATCATCAGTGCAGGGGGTTACGATTAAAACTAGTCGATAGATTCAAACACGGCGACAGAAGCGTTTACTGGATTCATAAGCAAGTACCGAATC